>NW_006786541.1:563634-575661 GCF_000442215.2 Lipotes vexillifer
TGAGAGGGCTCCTGTTCCAAGAAATCTAGCCAAAGAACATCAAGAGGGAGAGCAAGACTGCAGCATCTCAGGAACATTTTTCAGCCACTTCACCACCTCCACCACCACTCCAGGTGCACATATTACTGCTGCACAATCAAGTTCCACAGGATGAGGACTTGACTCACCTTGACTTAAGCTTCCAGAATACATCTGAGAATATGGGGCTTGGGGGTACACACAGGGAGGATGATTCAACGTTCTCAAGATACTGCATTTTTATCTCTAGTGACCAAAAGAGTCATCTCCCCCTTCAAAGACACTGTTTTCAGTAACTGCATATCAACTTCCCTTTGTCCTCATGCTAACAGTGTGGGGTAGCAGATTGTGCCCCAAATTCTGTGATTCCCAGTGAACATGCAAAAGGACACTGTCGTAGAGTGTTATCTGGCATCTTTCACAGGGTTTTCATCTTGTTGGTTGGCACCCCAACCTGAGTCCTTGAGCACTGAAGGTGTGAACAAATACATACTTGAGACGCAATAGACTGCTTAAGTCCCAAGGTGCTAGGCAAGCAGGTTTATGGAACTTGGAAAACCACTTTGGTGGAACAACAAAGGCAGCAGGCATCTAGCCCCACAGACCACTTCCTACAAGTTAAGATTAAAAAGACCATGGGAGGACATGCTGTGGAGCGGCTAGGCCCATGAGCCGTGGCCGCTGAGCCTGCGCATCCGGAGCCTGCGCTCCACAACGGGAGAGGCCACAACAGTGAGAGGCCCGCGTACCGCAGAAAAAAAAAAAAGACCATGGGAGGGACTTACCTGGTGGCGCAGTGGCTAAGAATCCACCTGCCAATGCAGGGGACACGGGTTCGAGCCCTGGTCTGGGAAGATCCCACATGCCACAGAGCAACTAAGCCCGGGAGCCACAACTACTGAGCCCGCACGCCACACCTACTGAGCCCGTGTGCCACAGCTACTGAAGCCCATGCGCCCTAGAGCCCGTGCTCTGCAACAAGAGAAGCCACAGCAATGAGAAGCCCACACACCGCAACGAAGAGCAGCCCCCACTCTCCATAACTAGAGAAAGCCCGCACGCAGCAACGAAGACCCAATGCAGCCAAACACACACACACACACACACACACACACACACACACACACACACATGTGAGTGTAACTGACTAAAGAAGCATATGTTTCATACAGGATTCTGGTAAATTGCCTTTTACAATATACTGACCAAATTAAAACAGAAGGCATACCAGACACGGGAGCTTCTTGCGTATGGAAAATTTTAGTGCATGGAGTATAAACATTGCGGTTTAAAACCTGCTAACCTCACAGCATCTCAAGCTGAAGGTCAGAGGTTGACCTTCAATCTCTGCCATTTCGTAGTGGTTATTTTATCAGTTCCCTAGAGCTGTCATAAAAAGTACCATATCATGGGTGTCTTCAAACAATAGGAATTTACTTTCCTATAGCTACAAAAGCCAGAAGTCTGGAATCAAGAGTTGCTGGTGAGTCATATTCCCCGTAATGACTCTAGAGAGAATCATTCCTTGCTCCTCCCAGTCTTCTGGAGGCTCCATCTTTACATATGGCACTCTTCTCTGTGTGCCTCTCTTTCTCCTCTCTTCTTTTTATAAGGATACCAGTCATCAGATTAACCTAGTATGACCTCAACCCTATCTTTAAGTAACTGCATCTACACTATTTCCAAATTGTGTCACATTCTGGGGTTTCAGGCAGGCGTGAATTTGCAGGGGACACTATTCAACCCATTACAGTTACTAATGAAAAGCCAAGTTGGACTCCTTTGGCAAGGATTACCTTGATAAAAAAAATAATACTTTCTGCAGAAATAGGAAAATACAGAATATATTCAAAGCCATCAGAGCTGGATAATGGGACATGTGAGAGACTCATCTAAGGAGATAAACCGAAGTTAAGCTAAGAAAAGCCACAATTATGAGTAAGCCCCCCATTTCTCTCTCACCCTTTGTTAAGGGAACAGAGAACGGTGTTGTCAGAGCCAAACGTGGAAATTATATGACATTTTTCAGGGGCAAAAAACCACAGGTCTACTTTCTTCCCCTACCTCCAACCCAAGGAAGATTATGGACAGCACACACAGCACATTTTTACCTGGACTCATTGCTACACTCTGTTAAAAATCAAACATTTCAGCATCCAGGCAACATAACTTAATCCAAACTGGGAAAAGAAAGCAGGTAATAGTATGGGCCAGCTCCTTTGCCTTCCTAAGTTACTCTGCAAAAATTAAAAAGCACAACTGTTCAGTCCTCTAAACTAGCTTCTATGCTGTGAGTTTAACTTGTAGAGTTAATATTAACTCCAGAAGGAAAAGCCATTTTAATGACGCATGTTTTCTAACTGAACCTTTCTTCTGTACACATAAAACTGGGAAAGGTTTTCAACATCTGCAGCGTAATATTTCACTCTGAAAACTAACACATCAGGAGAAACAATCTAGAAAGATTCAGAAAACCCTGTTACAGCTGCAAGTTCTCCAGGTTTCAGGAACAACCACCTTCATTGTAAGAGAAAGTGTTTCCAAGAGGGAAACTGTTGAATGATTAACTCCTCCAGCTCGCTGCTCTCCGTGGTCCCTCCTGTGGGTAGATAGAGACTCAGGCTGTATTCAACATGGAGTCCTGGCGAGTAGCACACAGCCAGTACCCTGGCTGCAGTGGAAGAGTCCATGCCCCCATGAGTGCCTCCCAGAGCACACGGGAGCATTTTAACACACAACCAGTTCACAACAGTCACACCCAAGCTGTCTGGCCAAAAGCCCCTACGAGGTCTTCTGCCAACACTAGGGGTCCACCGTCTCGGTTATCACCTCACAGGCTCCTGTGTCCACTGGCCTGCCTTTGTGTCATGGGGGGCAGTGGGGAAGACTGGAAAGAGGAAGAGAAAAATAAATACCGTATGCTAACACATATATATGGAATCTAAAAAAAAAAAGAAAAAAAAATGGTTCTGAAGAACCTAGGGGCAGGACAGGAATAAAGACACAGACGTAGAGAATGGACCTGAGGACACGGGGAGGGGGAAGGGTAAGCTGGGATGAAAGGGGAGAGAGGCATGGACATATATACACTACCAAACGTAAGGTAGCTAGCTAGTGGGAAGCAGCCGCATAGCACAGGGAGATCAGCTCGGTGCTTTGTGACCACCTAGAGGGGTGGGATAGGGAGGGTGGGGGGGAGACGCAAGAGGGAGGGGATATGGGGATATATGTATATGTATGGCTGATTCACTTTGCTTTACAGCAGAAACCAACACAACATTGTAAAGCAATGATACTCCAATAAATATGTTAATAAAAAAAAATACTCAGTAAGATTTACCAAAAAAAAAAAAAAAAAAAAAAAAGGCTGGAAAGAGGGAAGAGAAGAACGGAACAAACAACTTTTCAAATCTTGTACCAGGAAATGGTCGGTGACATCGGACATAGGCCCTATCAGAGTATCTAAACAAAAGGTGGGTGAAGAAATAGGAGGTAATTTAAAAATTCAATTTCAAATTCAATAAAATTCTGTGAAAATGTCTCTCATGGTCTTGGGCTACTATGACCCCTCCACTATGATTGAGGGGGAAATGCGTAGCTAAACAATCACCTGAGATGTGAATCAGCGTGGATAACCTGACCTCCTTCACAATTCTCCATTCTTTTCAAAAAAGGACTTTTCATCTGGAAGACTACAACCTCTGTTCCTAGTCCATACTTTAAATGCTATAGCATCTGTTTCCCCTTAATAGAAGGTATACATTGCTTCCTTTACATCTTCAACACTAAAATCTTTCTCCCCCGCTCTATGTATTTGATTTAGATGTTCCTAAAACCAAAATGAATAGAAACCCCAAAGGAGCACCCCTCAGTGTGACAGACACTTCAAACAGTTCAGCAGTCAGAGGCACAAGGTGGCAGCCAGGGCGTATCAGGCAGCCTCTGGGATCCAGGTGTGACAGCCCACACAGGGCTGCTCACAGAGGCATGACAAAGGCAGAGCGGCAAGTGCATCCCCCGCTTCTGTTTTAGTTGTGTTTCTCCTTTCTTCAAGTCTGCTAATAGCTCTTTATAAATGTGCAATCGATGTTAAGTGGGTACCTCGGCATATTAGATCAGGGAGGTGAAATGTCGGCGTCACTTAGCTGGGGGAGAGAGCAGACTGAGAAGCCAAAACCAGGAAGCAATCACCAAGAGGCATTCAAAGGATGGCTCTCAGAGAGCACGCCTAGCACGGGCTTCACGTCACTGCCTTCATTGCCAGGCAGACCCCCTGGACTCAACCGTAACTCGGATGTGGCAAAGTGGACTTTGCCTGGCTAACTTCTGCCTTCTGCTCGGACACATTTCTGCTGCTGTACTCTTTTCTTCAAATGCATAAAGCTGACAGGTTGGAAGTAAAGTAGCTGACTTCACTCCTGGGAATGCCTGTGCATTGAGATTTATAAACTGACAGTCCAAACAATCTAAGCCCCATGAAGCCTTGCATTTAAATCCAAACTCCACCCGGGACATTTTACGGGCATGTGGCACTCCACGGCCTTATCCCCTTTACTGAGCGGTTAAAAAACCTTCCCAAAGATGCACACTCGGGTGACACCTTCTCTTCCTCCAGAGCCAGTTCGGATGGAAAGGATCACACAGGCCGTGGATACGAATACATCATCTCTGCACTGCTCTTCTGAAAAAGTCATTATTCATGAAGTGCTTTCTAAGAAAATAAGATTAATGAGACAACTCAGAAACTAGATGAAAAGGCAATAGCAAAAGCACCTTGCTTACTAAAGGCTGGGTATAATGATGTTAAGAATCCAAGAGACAAATGTTCTGGTGAGATAGCAAAGACCTCAGACTCACACTAGATTCCCTGTGAAATTACCTACAGAAGATGAAAACGGGAGAAACTTGCAACAGCTCTAAAAGCTTGGGCTGCATCTATCTAGAAACAGTTATCTGGGGAGAAAATATAATGAAAGCAGTAAAAAATGTTGCAAAAAAAAAAAAAAGAAAACCTACTCATCAGAGAGTAAACCCACAATAAAGTTGAAATAACTACATCCTCACCATGGTAGGAGACATACAGATAAATTACAAAGACATGAGATAAAATGTTCATATGTGATAAAAGTTTCACCAAAATTCCACGGGGAAATGAAAGAATACTTAAAAAGTGGTGCTGTGGAAATTATTTAGCTGAAAAAAAACTAAGTTAGATCATACTTCATACTATAAGCCACAAAATTTATATGACCTAAAAGTTAGGTCTTTAAAAAGAAAGCATAAAACAAAGATTTATACAATTTATCTCAGTCAGACCGGTAAAAGTCTTTCTAAGTAAAAACAACGCAAGAGAAGAAATCACAATCTAAGTAGTAAAAACAGTGTAAAATAAACCTAGAAGATAAGCGATCAACTTTGAAAATATGCCTGAAGAATATGACAAAAATTTACTATCTACCTGAGAGATGCTAGCTAGGGCTGACAAAAGTCATTAATAAAACGAATATCCTAATACAAAATGGTTAGATAATAGTAACAAATTTTTCAAAAAAATACAAATGGAAAGGAAATAAAAAGGAGGAAAAAAGTTCATCCTCAATAACATGTTTAAAGTGCAAATCCAAATAAGACATTCTCTAATTATCATGTTAGGAGATATATGAAGCCATCAAGTTGGCAAGAAATACAGTGAATACACACTTCCCTCTATAGGAGGTACAATTTTTTCTGGCAGGGGGGCAGCCAATATGGCAATATTATTCAAAGGTTGTAAATATGGTGGTCAAACTCTTTAGACTGATAATTTCATTTCTACAAGTTTATTTAAAGGAGATAATTAGAGATAAGCCTGGTTTTTAGGTCTGAAAACATTCTTCACTGCTTTTCATAAGCAGGGTACAAAATAATATAAATTACACACCCACAAGTGCACAGAGAAGACTAAAAGAAAATCCTCCTAAATTTTAAATAAATTATTTAACAGTAAATTTTATTATCTTCAAATTCTGGCTTTATTAATGACAGAGTTTACTGTGTTTTGATTTCCTACAATGGACAATCTCATAATCAACTTCTTAACAACTCTCGACTCAAAGCGACTCTTTGGTGGGTATGCTACACCCACCATGGAGTAGTATGTCTACTACTTTGTCCCTAAACCTGTTCAAGCCAGTTGTATTTATTATGTATTTGTATATTTAAATATCATAAGGACCAAGAAAATATGAGCACAGAAAGAAAGGGCTGCTGTTGGAACAAAAATTGAGAAGAATATTTTGATGAATCACTAAAGAAAAAAATTGCTGCCATGTTAGATGAGGGCCAGACAACTGTCAATGAATGGGAAGAATTTTTTTTTAATATAAAAGGAATCTATATTGATATTACTTCTCAAATATGTTTTAAGTTCACACTCGAAAGAATGCAAAACTAGAAATTATAGACCCACAACATGGGAATGATTAAGGATGGAACGATGCAGAACTCCAATTAGACCCATACTCAGAGAAGTTTATTACAGACGTATATATTTTAGGTCAAAGTTTAAATGTTTATGTTTTAGGTTAAAATTTATGATCCTCAATTTTAACTGACTTTTTATGACTGACTATAAGTCTACTGAAACTAATTTTGACAAACCAATTTTAAGTCTGCACGTGTCAAATAAGAAGGCTTCCTCTGCATTCCTTTTACCATGTAGGGGCCAATGTTTTTTTGAGCAGAAAGGTGGTAGGGTGTTGGGGTAAGGAGAAGGAAAGCGAGGAAAGGAAAGAAAGAGTGAAAACACTAGAAAAAGAGGCTATTTTTATTTCCAAGTGGCAAAATTCAAAGTCTGGGCAGAAAATTTTAGAATATTTCGATGCTATAATGGCCTATTACACAGTTAAGGCAACAATGCAAATACCTTTACCTGCCACAGAGGATTTGATCATAAGACAGACAAGTCACTTAATTCAAATTTTCTTGGACATATTGTTTCAAAAAAATAGTCTAATAAAGCACTACAAATTCCAAAAGAAAATAAAATAGCTAATAAACAATTTAGCAAATGTTCATTTAAGCTAGCTGATAAATGTCATTCTATAGCAGCAGAGTGAATGCATTGTTTTTTGATACAGTAGGCGTCATTGACAGACAATAAAGTATACATACTCTAAGTATACAAATAAATGTTTATATATGCATATTCCTGTGAAACATGACCATCAAGATAATTAACATATTCATTACTCCCAAAAGTTTTCCTCTACCCTTTAGTAATCCCTCCCTCCCAACTCCCTGTCCTCGGAAAACCACTCTTTTGTATCCTGTCACACTATAGATTAGTTTGCATTTTCTAGAATTTTCCATAAAAGGAATCATTTAGTATGTACTCTTCTTTTGTCTGGCTTTGTTCACTCAGCACAATTATTTTGAGAATCATCCATGCTGCTACATATGCCAATAGTTCATTTGTTTTTATTGCTGCATCATATTCCCTGAATTGGATTATAGCACCGTTTATTGATCTCTTCACACGTGGATGGATATTTGGTTAGTTTCCAACTTGGGGCTATCATAAATAAAGTTCTTAGTACCAGGCGCAAGTGTCTGCTGTCCTGCCTGTAACATGTTTGACTGGGACATATGATAGGTGCTGTGTGATGTCCGGCAAATTGTTTATCTGATTTAAAAAGTTAGATCATAATTGATACTATACACCACAATAAAATTTATAGGAATTGAGAGAGTTAGATTTTAAAAATGAAAGCGTAAGACACGGAAAGCTGAGGAAACTGCCAAACTGTTTTCCCAAAAGGTTGTACCATTTCACATTCCTACCCGTAATGTGTGTGAGTTCCACTTGCTCCATGTCAGCTGTACATATGTTTTGTAGGACACAGGATCCATTGTCTATGCAATACACACTATGCACAGCTGTGAGGATAAATAAATTATACATGGTCACAGAGTTAATGAGTGTCAGAGTCAGAATTTCAACTCAGAAATCTGAGCCCTGAGCTTTAGCTCTTAACTACTACCTGTATCCCTGCATCCCCTGCTATCATCTACACATTCTTGAATGCTGGTTATTTATCTTACAAAGCTATGAATGTTCCCTAATATTTCTTTTCAGTTCTACCTCAGAAACAACTGATTTCAAATCTTTGAGATTGAGTAAGAAGCCCTGGAATATCATTTTGAGCTAAAGAGTCAGAACAAATGCTGAATTCTTACAATACCAACATTTCTACATAATATAAAATCAGCACAGCAATGACAGAGTGGATATTGATTAATTCAGCCCAGCAGATGTCACCTATTAAGTGCAAAGGTCGGTCCTAAGCAGTGAGAAGGTATTATTTCAAGGAACAGGGCTTACTTTTCTGGTGCAAGGAAGAAAAAAATCTCATGAGGAGGCAGACTCATTACCCACTGTATCTCTGACTGCTGCTGTGTCACAAAGTCCAATCCCGTTGTTAAAAGGCCTGACCATAAAGACCCAGGGCTAGAAGATAACCAGGTCAGCAATGTGCTGTATTTTAAAAACTTCCTGGCATTTGTAGCCATCATTCTAATGGGTAAAAACAGAGGGTAACTGTGCAACCCCTTCTTTGTCTAAGGAGAGCCTAAGAGTCCAACAGGGACCAAGGACAGTGGCTGCATTAAGGAGAAAGCAAGGAAAACAGTTCTTCCTAGCAGCAGCAGACCGTGACATCGACCATGTGATACAGAATATTGACTCATAATCAAAAAGAAGAAGAAAGGTTGGAAAAAATAATCAGCATCTCCCCCGTACTGACACAAGGAAAGGAGATAGCTCTATTAGTGAGATTAAGTCCAGGTAGAGGGGTCTTTGAGTGAAGGAGGATTGTTCCAATGACGAATCAGATTTTTAATACCTACTGAGTGCACAGCACACTGCTGAGGTTGGGAGTGGGTGGTGGTAGGGAGTTAGGCGGTAGTTAGATACAAACAAGAAGCAGGAAACAGAAGGAGGATCTCTACCCCAATTTGGAGTTTATCATCAAGTTGGGGAAAGGACCTATGCTCCAGAAAAGATATTGACAGGCACTGAGTGTGTCACGAACTATTCACCACCACCATCTTTGCTAACACTAAGTGCAGCCACTGTGTCAAGTCCTCCCAGAACGCTGCCTCATTTTTATTCTCTCCAGAATCATGTGAGGCAGGCATTGCACATCTCCATTTTACAGATGATTATTAAACAGATTGGGGAAATTTTCGCTACTCGCACCTACCCATGTAGCTAGTAAGCGGTAGAGCTAGGAATCCAATGCAGCCCTGCTTCACCCCAAAGCTGATGCTTAGCTACTAGGTTATAGAAACTCTCCAGAGCCTTCAGAAACTCCTTCAAGAATGATTCCTCTGGGGCTTCCCTGGTGGCGCAGAGGTTAAGAATCCGCCTGCCAATGCACGGGACACAGGTTCGAGGCCTGGTCTGGGAAGATCCCACATGACGCAGAGCAACTAAGCCCGTGTGCCACAACTACTGAAGCCTGCACGCCTGGAGCCCATGCTCCACAAGAGAAGCCACCGCAATGAGAAGCCCCTGCTCACCGCAACTAGAGAAAGCCTGCACACAGCAACGAAGACCCAATGCAGCCAAAAATAAAAATATATAAGTAAATTTATTAAAAAAAAAAAAAGAATGATCCCTCTGGTTAGTGAAGGTGTGGAAGGCTTCTTGTAGGAAGGAGAGAGATACGGCAGAGAGACTGAAGAAAAGGAGGCAAGAGCATTACAGTGGGCAGCCGCTTGGTGGGATGTGATCAAATATGCACAAACGTTCACCACTCACTTCATATGCCAGGCTCTGGTGACACAGTGATGAGTAATTCAGACCTGGCCTGTGCCCTCCGGGGACTCAACATTTATTGAGGAAGGCACACAGCTCCCAGAGGGCGAGTCTACCAGGCAGGGACATACTCCTGAGGGTCTGGCATAATTGGTGACCCCCACCATTCACACCTGATCTAAGAAAGAACAGTGGGTGCTCTGTTTACCAGATGGCATGGCACTGCCATAAATCAATAGCATAAAGTCAGTTTTCAATTCCTGGGACTTACCAGCTTTGAAATTTTAATTTGTTCTTAAATTGGATGATACTTGCATTATTTCAAATTATGAGAAAACAAGGGGCTTTATAAATATTTTAATATCAGCCTATCTTTTTTTTTATTGGCGTATAGTTGATTTACAATGTTGTATTAGTTTCAGGTGTATAGCAAAGTGATTCAGTTATATATACACATATATTCACCCTTTTTCAGATTCTTTTTTCATATAGGTTATCACAGAATACTGAGTAGAGTTCCCAGTGATACACAGTAGGTCCTTGATGGTTATCTATCTTAAATATAGTAGTGTATGCATATTCATCCCAAGCTTCTGGTCTATCCCCCCACCAACCAAGTTTCCCTTTTGGTAACCGTAAGTTTGTTTTCCATACCTGTAGGTCTGTTTCTGTTTTGTAAATAAGTTCACTTGTTTCTTTTCTTACTTTCTTTTAAATTAGATTCCACCTGAGTGATATCATACGATATTTATCTTTCTTTGTCTGACTTATTTCACTTATATGATAATCTCTAGATCCATCCATGTTGCAGCAAATTATTTCATTCAATATCAGCCTATCTTAAAGTGGCAGAATATACATGTGATCATAAGATGTAATCATACCCCTCACCCTTTCCTTCCTGAAAAGTTCAACCTTAAAGTCTTTAGGTGGGAAAAAACAAAGTAGATGCCAGTAATGGGTATGGGAGGAGGTGCCATGGTGGCCCAGAACAAAAAAAAAAAACTAGAAGGAACCCCATGGTGTCAAGTTGGAATTTAAAGCCCAAGTGTCAATTCATGGTTTTCAAGATAGATAGGCAGACAGACAGACAGTTACACATACACAAAGATGTAGTAGTGGCAATGTGTGTGTGTGTGTGTGTGTGTGTGTGTG
This sequence comes from Lipotes vexillifer, assembly GCF_000442215.2. Lineage (NCBI taxonomy): Eukaryota > Metazoa > Chordata > Mammalia > Artiodactyla > Lipotidae > Lipotes > Lipotes vexillifer. The sequence continues at coordinate 574,607 of NW_006786541.1, forward strand.
TGTGTATACATACAGTCAATCCTCACATATCTACTGATTCCGTATTTCTGAATTCACCTACTCACTAAAATTTGTTTGTAACCCAGAACTTAATACTTGTAGCGTTTTCCTGGTTATTCCCAGACACCTGCAGAGTGACATACATTTTCCTAGCTGAGGTCCAAGAAGGGAATGCTCTGCCTTCTTGTTTCAGCTCTCACACTGTAAATGTGTCCTTATTGTGGTCTATTTAGTGCCATGTTTTTTGCATTTTTTGTGGCTGCTTGGTGATGTCACTGTTTAAAATGGCCCCAAGTGTAGTAAGTGCTGTTTAGTGTTCCTAAGTACAGGGATGCTGCAATGTGCCTTATGGGGAAAATGCATACATTAGATAAGCTTCATTCAGGCATGAGTTAATGGCTTTTGGCCAAGAGTTCAATGATAATGAATCAACAAATATATAATAAATATGTTGTCTTTAAATAGAAACACACAGAATACAAGGTTACATATTGATTAGTTAACAAAAACGTGACTAGAGGCTGGCAAGAACCTAACTCTGTATTTACCCAAGGAGCAATGGTTCAGTATTTGTCACTTCTGTGTTTACTCCAGCTTAATACACCACAATTACTGTGAATAACAAGAATCAAATGTTTTCCCCAGCTCTGCCCACTGAGAAGGCTTGGGATGAATGAAAACCCAATAGCAAACAGAACACTCAGTGCCCAGATCTTGGCTTCAAATCACCTTTCTCTAATAAAAGCTACCAGAGAGCTCCTTGGAGAAAAGGCTGGTTCTAGGGCTGGGGAAGGGGAAGTATGAGATAAACCTGGCACATCTTTTTGTGTCAGAAAGTAAAGAACTGTTCAAAGAATGATGATGTGTCAAAAGGACATAGGAACAAGTTTGAATGGGCTCCCAGCAGCCACATCAAGAACAATGTGAACATGAAAATAATAGTTACAGATAACGGCTTGCTGAATAAAATATGAAAACATGAGTCCATACCAATACAAATAAATAAAATGAAAGTTTGATGAGAAATGGGATAGCTACATAGTTTTCAAGTGTTT
>NW_006786541.1:575671-576407 GCF_000442215.2 Lipotes vexillifer
GTTATTCATTAGAACAGAAAGAAAAACAAAACAACAACAACAACTAAAAAAAAAACTTTCAGAAGTAAAACCTGGCAGACACAACCTCAATCACGTGATGACACGAACATCATCAGTAACGGGACAAAGCTAGATTGTGCACCACATGATAGGATGAAAAAAGAACAGCATTATTCCTGTGAGAGACAAAACTTCGATTTAATCATGATGTAAGACACAAATCAAACTGAGAGATAAGCTACAAAGTAATCTTCAAAAGGGTCACAGTCACGAAAGTCCAGGGGAGACTCACGGACCATCGAAACAAAAGAAGACAAATGACGTGGTAATCACAATAAATGATTCTGAATTTGGTCCTCTTGCTATAAGAACATGAATGGGACATCTGGTGTAACTTGAATGGCGTCTGAGGATTAGATGGCAGTAATTTTGATGATTGTACTGTGGCTAGGATGTCCTTTTCTAGGAAATACCTGCTCAGATAAAAGTAATTGGGGGTGTCCCTGCATTAGGTCAGCAACTTACAATCAAATGGTTCAGGGAACAATTCCTTGCACTTTACTTTCAAACGTTTCTGTAAGTTTGTGACTGTTTCTAAAAAATTACAAAGTAAGTTTGTTTATTGATTGATTGATTGATTGATTGATTGATTGCGGTACACAGGCCTCTCACTGTTGTGGCCTCTCCCGTTGCGGAGCGCAGGCTCAGCGGCCATGGCTCACGGGCCCAGCCGCTC
>NW_006786541.1:576808-636511 GCF_000442215.2 Lipotes vexillifer
GCATCGGCAGGCGGACTCTCAACCACTGCGCCACCAGGGAAGCCCCAAAGTATTTTTTTTTAAAGGGTGCATACCAAAGCAGTAAGCTTGAAAAGGAAGGAAGCACAAAAGGAGCATTCCTCTCTACTAACTCTCCCTCCACCTCTAAAGCAAAGAAAACCCCCCACTGCAAGCCCACAAACCCTCCAGGCTCCTTCCTGCACTGCCTCTGTCCTCCCCTGCCAGCCACAGCTCCTGCAAGGTTCTCTACACTGACCTCTAATTCCTCATCTTCGTCTTCCTCATCTGGCTTCTGCCCAGCACTCCACTGGAACCTGTTCTGGCCAAGGTTCCTCACGTCTCTTCCCTGCTGATAACATAGGCCTTCCCTTTCCAGTCTGCCGATCTGCACAGCGCCGGACACCAGTGGATACCTTAGCGGACTCCCCCATCTCTGACCTCCTCCTTCTCCGACTCCTCTGGAGGCGCTCTTCCTTCCTTAAACCTCTTGGCCCTTGAGTTCTCTCCTAGTCTCTGTTCTCCCTCCTGTTTCTCCACACCCTCGCCTGGTGGATCTCAACTGCCCTCAGGACTTGCATTCACCAGATCTGCAGAGAGAGAGGCCAGGCCTCCCCCCTCATCCATGACTACACCACATTTCCCCACGATCTTTCAGATGCATATCGAACTCATGTTACTACCAAAAAAAAAATCACCCCTCCCCTGCCACACCCCCCAAACCTGCTCCCCTTTCTGTGTTCCTGATCTCAGTGGCACCAACAACCATCCAACTGTCAAAGTCGGAAATGATATAATCACCCTTGACAGGACCCTCTCCTGTGCTCTCATATCCAGTCACCTGACAACTGACCAGTTCAGCTCCTAAGTATCTCTCAAGTCTGTCCTCTTCTTCTACTCTAGGATACCATCATCTCCTGCCCAAATTACTGCAAAAGTGCCCCAACTGGGCTCCCCACTTCTATTCTTACTGCTCCTGAACACACACTCCACGTCCTAAAGATCCCACTCAGCTTAAGCCCCTTAATGGATTCCCCCTGTTTTTAGGAAGAGTCTAAGCCTCTTACTAGACATTAAGGATCTACCTGTCATCTCTATCTTAAATCCTCTGCACCAGTTATATTACATTTTCCGTTTTCACCCTGCTGACAATACTGCTCCCAACAGCCAGCAGAATGCCTAGCACTTTGTAGATGGTCAACGAATGTTTATTGAACGAATGAATGAATGAGTCATTTAGATAGGGGGAGGGTAGACCAACTTACTATCTACCACAAAGTCACATCTTCAGATACACAAAAGTATTAGGCATGGGACTAAAACCCTTGGCAAAAGCTTAAAAATGTCAGAGAGGATCTGCACCAAGTAATGAGCAGCTCAAGGTCAAGGTCCTTAAGGTTAGATATTAAAGTGGAAGAAAGGAAACACAATTGCTCATAGTCAAGTACAAAGTGGTTCCCTCTATCACTGCCACACTATAACTCGATGCTGCTGTATCTAATGTGTGGGGCACACTGCCTGTGTTATGCTGAGAGTAAACTCAAAAACAGTAGGGCAGTGGGCCTGCCCAGGGACAGACAGACACAGATACACACCACACACACACCACACGCAAAAGCAAGGGCCAGGGGAGTCAAGTCTGCTCCATATAGGGGTCAAATAAACCCTAAGAAATAAAGACCAAATGACAACCAAAAACCAAATGAGGAACCTCTATAGAAACTCACATGACACACAGTGGTGTGGAATGATCTATCTTTCATTTATTATTCCTTATATTTCCTCTAAAACTCTACTAAGATATGGCCATTCTGGAGGCTTTGCTAAAATAGAGGCTAATATGGTCCCAACTAGGATCCCCCACTTGAATTTAGGTACTGCTGGGTGTCAAAGGAGAAGTGGAGTCAAGAGAAAGAAAACAAAGGCAACCGAATTATGGCCAGTTTAGCTGAAAACCATCACTGAAATGGAACCAGTGATCTAATTAAGAAGGAGGGGGGCTGCGGGCAGGCCACCGCCAGCCTTTCCAGCCTTGGAAGGAGCTCTTGATGTCTGGATGACATATAAAAAGCCACTGTGACTTCCAGTGATCCCAGGGCGGCTCTGGTGCCTATTAAGCATTCACGGAGATCTCTCCCAGAGAGGAAAGACAGTCTAAGAGGAATCCAAGGGCACCTGAAAGGCAGGAGAAGGCCCACAAGCACAAATAGGAAGCAACATCCATGGTACCCAGGATCACAGGACAGGTGAGACAATTACTGCTGTGAAGAGATACAAGTAGCTTAACCAGAGGGACAGTTCATCAGGAGAGAGACCTGAGGACCCTCCAGTCACTGCTGGTGACAGTGATGCCACCACACCAACAGCCACAGCCCACCACAGAATGCTGGCTGTGGGCCAGACCTGTGCTGAACAGTATCTATCTGTTCAAACACTACGAGGAGGGTACTATTAACTCCATTCTACACAGCAGAAGAAATAGGTACAGAAAGGTCAATCCCCACGCCCCATCTGTAAATCTAGTAAGTGGTAGAAATAGGACTTGGACCCGTATCTGCCCAACTACAAAATCAGTAACCTTCTTTTCCAAGTACCATTTCTAGTTACTCACTTATGAATGACTGTTCCTATCCAGAAGGAAAAAGAGTGTCCACTTAAAAACACTCACAGAAGAATCTGGTGGTGAGGAAGCTAGCCGTCAGAACCATGGCGAACAAACCCTGTGTCACTGACCTTATTGTATTCAGGTTAGAGCAACAAATGCTTACCTAATGGCAGCCCAGGACAATACCTTAACCCACCGTCCTTCATAAGGAAAATGAAATACTGTCCTCTAGGCCTGGACTCCACTATCACTGAGCTTTTCACCGTGGAACCACAGGTGCTCCTTTCCTAGTATTACTCAAAATAATTCCAACCTAAAAAAAAATCTTGATGAAATGGCAAATATTGCCTCTCTCAGTCATCAGCAACACTACTTAAACTACTAATACTAATAACTAGAAACACTGGTGTAACACTAGTGACACCAGTTACTATTACCACTACGCAAGTCTATGTAAACGTACCGCACGTATGCAAGGAAGGGAAATTCTGATATTCTGTTCTTTGAACACCTAATTGTGGTAGCACATGCAACTGAAGAGGCATTTCCTGCAGTTGGAAACCGTGGCAAATACAGCGATTGGCTCACTTTGTAGTATGGAAAGGCTGCAAAGCTGAACATTACATAATATCCAGGCTCTTTTGCTGCTATGGTGCCCAACGTCCCATAGACTCTGTCAATCAGACGGGATCACGGGAGTTGTGGGGAAAAGAGGCGGAGTGCGTGGGCATCCCCAGAGGCCATTTCTTTTCACAGGAGGCATAGAGCAGGAGCTAGCTGCTCATTTGAGTACTTAACTGCTCAGCCAGTACTTACTGTGTCCCTCATTAAAGACCTTCCCACAGCAGCAGCCAGGGCAGCTTTCCAGATTCTGGCAGGAGATAATGATTCTGAAGGTGGGGTGGGGTGTATCCTGGAGGCTTAGCCTACAGCTGATTCCTCCAAACATTCCAAGGATTCTAGAAACACTCACCTCCTGGGTTAAACCTGCTTCAGCTTTAACTTCCTAGAGTCGATTCTGTGTCTAATACAGGAAATGTGATCAATGACAAGAAGCTCATCACGTCTACTACTTTATTAAATTCGTAAAATATTAAGTATAAAATACTTAGCCACAAGGGATAAAGAAACAAACTCAATTTATTTTCATTATATTTTGATATAATATCACTTGGGCCAGGGTAATTCTTATACACCACAGTATCACACCATTCTATAAAGCTAAACCTACACTGTAATTCACCTCATTCATAAACATGAGATAACTTGACCTACTTTCTAATATATTCAGCTCCTTCTTGTCTGCTTTAATCTGCAGTGACATTTTAAAAGTTGCTCTGATAATTTCCATTATATGAAAATGCATTTTTCATTTATATCATCTTGGATTTTCCTCCCACAAACAAAATACTGTTTTCTCAACGGTCAGCCTACAAATGTCGTAGGAAAGAAGATGTACAAGACAGCTGTTAGAAAAGGTTCACTGCTGAATTGGGCTCAGTGTTGGGTTTCTTGATGGGGGATGAGGGTGGGCGGAGGAAGAAGAGGCAAAGAATGAGGCAATTTTGCCCAAGTCCACATAATACGGGATGATGGGTTTGGCTCTCTCTTTGTATATAACCTGTGACAAATTATAGAGCACAGCTTTCAAAAGTAACTGTAATTTCATATCAAATAATATAATGCTTCCCAAATAATATAATGCATCCACACATCCCAGTAATTCTCCAGTCTCAAGGTGCAAAGAAAAAAGGAGAAGAAATCCACTTCTACTCTCGTAGCTACCTTCCAACTACATCCACACTTGACCATCAACAGCCTCCCGGACCCGAGTTCCTTCCCTCTGACGAAGCCCTCTTTAAGTCCACTGTTGCTAATCCTTTCGAGCAGGTCCTACTGTGTTTGAGAACTTCCTATGGCTCCCAAATGCCCAGAGCAAAGGTTTGCAAACTATGGCCCACAAACTAAGAATGGCTTTTACATTTTTAAATGGTTGAAAAAAATTAAAAAACAAAAAATGAATTATACTTCACGACACATGAAAATTGTGAAACTCAAATTTCAGTGTCCATAAATCTAGTTTTATTGGAACACTCATTTATTTATGAATTGTCTATGGCTGCTTTTTGCACTCCACCAGCAGAGTTGAGTAGTTCCAACAGAGATGGTAGCCTAAAATATTTACAGCCTAGTCCTTTACTATAAATGATTGCCAACTCCTAACCTGGGGTGTAGAAGCCATAGCTTTTGGCCTGACAATGCAGGTCATGGAAACCTGGATTTAACCGACCTTCCTAAGCCTTCTTTTCTTTTATTTGAAGACATAACATCTACTCCACTGAAACGGTCTTCTCCATTCCTCCCCAACATAACTCCCTTTCCTTCCTTGCCTGCTCCAAAGCTCTGTTCAATCCCAATAGCTTTTTTTTTTTTTTTTTTTTTTTTAATTTTTCAATCTCTAGAGAAGCCAGCAAATTATCAGTACATTTTACCTCTAATAACTCAGCCAAAATGCCAAGCTTATCTCTGTGTTTTTGCGTTTTTTTAGAGAAATTTTTAAACACTTTATTTTTTTTTTTTTTTAATTTTTGGCCATGCCGCATGGCTTGTGGGATCTTAGTTCCCCGACCGGGGATTGAACCCAGGCCAGGGTGGTGAAAGTGCCAAGTCCTGACCACTGAACCATCAGGGAATTCCCCCACAATAGCTTTTATTTTATTTATTTATTTATTTTGTTTGATGTGGACCATTTTTTTAAGTCTTTATTGAATTTGTTACAATATTGCTTTTGTTTTATGTTTTTGGTTTTTTGGCCATGAGGCATGTGGGATCTGAGCTCCCCCTGCGGATCAAACCCGCACCCCCTGCATTGGAAGGCAAAGTCTTAACCACTGGACCACCAGGGAAGTCCCCCCAATAGCTTTTAGCCACCTTTCTCTCTCTTAAAAAGAGTCAGATCATACACATTTAACTTCCATGAGGTTAAAAAAGAAAAGTCATTTAAAAAGTACCCAAAGGTATTCTCCACAGTACTGTTTTTAATAGTAAAAGATGAGAAATACCCCAATGTCCACCAGTAAGGCAGGGTGAAAAAGTTCAACCCCATCCACACAATGAAGGATGGGCAGCTGTGCCAAGGGGTGAATTTCATCACTATGACCACCACAGTACAAGAGCCAGGATAGATCAAACGAAAAAAACAAGGTGGAGGAAATGTGCGTTGCATACTATCATTTACCTCAGATGGGAGTGAGATATAAATATGAAAACATGCAACCATTTGATGATATATCTTCTTTTCAAGGGTACAAGGAGAAACCCTATCTTTTTCAACTGCTACATATGGTGAGGGACGGAAATAGAATGGAAAGGGAACTGAGGCAAAAGCAAACACCTCTGAATATATAACCTTATGTTATGGATGAGACTTGGAAACCTTGACTGTGTTGTGCAAAATTATCTAAATTGAAATTGAAAAAGGAACTTCTTAAAAGCAAAAACTAAAATGAAACCAATGAACCTAACTATGTATCCAGTTGGTGGCACAATGACAGAGAAGAGCTATTCTAAATGTCTCTAAAACACTCTGTTGTGTATGTAGCATGAGGTAAAGCAGATGAAAAAACATAGCACTATTAGTGAACTGGAAATCTGGGTGGATGAAAGAATATAGATATAAAGTTGATAAAGCTAAGTAAAAACCCTGTATACCTGAATTTCACTTGGATGTATTAGTAAGAATTAATGAGTTTTATCTCTGTACACAAATACACACCTATACACACATTCATCCATACCTGTTCCCTAGTTCAGCACTGAATGGATCCAGGAATAACAATAAATCCAGTAGTAATAAATACTCCTAGTTTCTACATTGTACCTTCTAAATACTTAAGGAACCAGGGCTCCTTAGAGAAGTAGGGCATCCAAGTCTGGAGTACAAAATGGATAAGACAAACCAGTAACATTTTTTTTCCCCCCCCGGTATGCGGGCCTCTCAGTGCCGCGGCCTCTCCCGTTGTGGAGCACAGGCTCCGGACGCGCAGGCTCGGCGGCCATGGCTCACGGGCCCAGCCGCTCCGCGCCATGTGGGACCCTCCCGGACCGGGGCGCGAACCCGTGTCCCCTGCATCGGCAGGCGGACTCCCAACCACTGCGCCACCAGGGAAGCCCAAACCAGTAACATTTTTGTCATACAAGAACATAAAAATACAAAAGTACAAGTTATGTCAAAAGGACTTGGTAATTAGTTTCCACTGGTCAAATATGGGACAAGTTGAGTATCAATAAGAATATTAAATTGAAACACATCAGTTACATTTATACTAAAAAAAGAAAAAAAAACAAGCCAAGAAAAAAAACCCTCTGTTCACTTTTAGATAATGCTGCTAGAGAACTCACTGTTTTGAAAATAAAGGCAAAGTATCGAGCATTTATCCTGACATTCCTACGTGAATGTCAGAGTAAACAAATAGTTGTGATTAAATTTCTGTCTATCTATCTATCTACCTACTCACCTATTTTTTTGGCCAAGCCACATTGCTTACGAGATCTTAGTTCCCTGACCAGGGACTGAACCCGGGTCCCAGCAGTGAAAGTGCCAAGTCTTAACCACTAGACCGCCAGGGAATTCCCTAAAATTTCTTTTTATGAAGTATTCTCGTATATAAACAAAGGAGGAATGATATAATTGGCATATCACTATTTTGCAATCACTAATGAATTAAAAGACATAGGCAATAGTAATCAATGACCAACAGTATCCCAAAGAGACCACCATTTACTATGTATCTCAATGAAAATACACAGCCTACCTATGATATAGTCTTGCCAAACAAAAAGAAGCCCATATATGAAGCTGACCAAAACTCGAGATTTAACAAATTATAGAAAACACGGGGAACAGAGGAACATGTTAAATGGCAACATGGGGAAGCAATCATCAAACTCCAGACTGCGAAAATTTTACAGCATAGTTTCTCAACCTCAGCACTAATGACATTTTGAGCCTTTCTTGTGAGGGGCTGTCCTGTGTACTGTAGGTTATTTAGTAGCATCCTTGCCCTCTACCCACTAGATGTTAGTAGCACCCCTCAGCTGTGACATCAAGAATTGTCTCTAGATGGTGCCAAATGAAGGTAGAAAAGGATCACGCCCACTGGAGAATCTCTGCTGTCAAGGACAAACAACACAGTTTCTTAACTAAATCACAAGGGGTGGGGCGGGGCGGGGGGGAAATGGAAGGGTAACCTATAAATTAAAAGGGGGGGCTTCCCTGGCAGCGCAGTGGTTGAGAATCAGCCTGCCAATGCAGGGGACATGGGTTCGAGCCCTGGTCTGGGAAGATCCCACATGCTGCAGAGCAACTAGGCCCATGAGCCACAACTACTGAGCCTGCGCAGCTGGAGCCTGTGCTCCGCAACAAGAGAGGCCACGATAGTAAGAGGCCCGCGCACCGCGATGAAGAGTGGCCCCCGCTTGCCGCAACTAGAGAAAGTCCTTGCACAGAAACGAAGACCCAACACAGCCAAAAATAAACATACAAATAAATTAATTTTTTAAAAAAAAGGGGATTAGAAACATGTCAATCAATCGTAATGTATAAACCTTATTTGGATTCTGATTCAAAGAAATTTTTAAAAAAAGACAGTTGAGGCAATTTAAACATTAATTTGATATTTAATGATATTAAGGAAATATTGGTAATTTTCATGTTTTTGGTGTGATACAGTTTCATAGATTTGTTTTTAAGTCCTATCTTTTAGGGACATATACTGAAATACTGACAGGAAAAAAATAAAGTAGCAAAGACATGCTTCGAAGTAACTGGTGAGAGACAGGAAGGTATATGTCATGTAAGACCAGATAAGAATTAATCATCATTGAATGAGAGTGATGGGCACATAGTTCACTATACAGTTTCTCTTCACTTTTGGATAGGTTTGGAAGTTTCCATAATAAAAAGGTATGAGTAAATCAATCTGGCAGGCAATTCCGTTCCCATTCCTCTCAGTGAGCACATAAGCCCCAGAATGACCGGGGGAGGGATGTAAGAATTTACAGTTCCCTGGGCTTGTTCAGTTTCTAAATGCCTCTTGGGGTCCTATCTGGATGCTGAGAGTAATTCTATTGTTTACAACACGCCCTTAAACACAGGAGCCAACTACTTAGCTGCAAGCTCTTCCAATACTGGGAGAAAAGCCTGTGAGCTGTGTTGGACAGACCGGGCACTAGGATTCTGGTGTCTAAGGTGGCATCTTCCCAATGGATGTTCTAGAGCAAGTTAAGCCTATGAAGGATTTTTGCCTTGAATGCTGAGTGCAAAGCTGGCCCCCACGTAAGGTGTCAAATTTTACTCATCCTGGAAGGAGCCCAAGCTCTGTGAGCTGCCCGGCCCACCTCAGACTTTCATTCTAGGTGAGAGAAAATAAATTTCTATCTTGTCTAACCCACCGCAGTTTACAGTCTTTTCCACTATGCGCATCAAAACGTACACCAATTAACCCAGAAATAAATTCTCCTTTCTCTTGGAAGCCTACTCTACCCTACGAGAGACAGCTACTTCTTTCTCTGAACTGACTCTCTTTTCCTGCACATTTGTCACAGATGCCTCTTCATTTCATTCTTCCCAGAAACCTGCAGCCCAAACATGACAATGTCATTATATGCTCCAGGGCCAATTTTTATTTCTGTCCTTCCTAGTTCAGCGTATTGAAAGCATTTCCTCTGAATCCAAGTTTCTGTGAACAGTGGCCACCAGAGAGGACGAGGGCCTCACTCCACACAGCTTGTCCCCCAGGCCTGCGTTAAACTCTCCAAAAGGACAGCAAAAGGAACCGAGAATCCTGTGTGACCCAGATGCCTGGAGCCGAAAGTTCTCCTGCAGTGGAGATTGAGTCATTCTTTACTCCTCAGAGGTAGACAAACGGAAGAAGACTGATATAACATACTTGGGGAATGTTTAGAATCAGGTAGTAAAAAAGACTTCTTAAATGTCACTTATTTCCTTCTTTTGATGAAGGGGTGGGTTCTATCCCAGTCTTCTAGAAACTACATTTCTAGGCATGGAATAAAACTTTGACCAAGATTTCAATTGTCCCAGCAGATTTTTTTTCCCCAAAAACCACTTTTGCCCAAGTATCATTTGACTATACAACTGTGAAGATCAGTGATCTTTGTCTAATGGAACCAAAATTGTCTCATACAGATTACAACTCCGCTTAGCACTCTTTCCAATCCTGACAATCAATCAATCGATAGAAAAATAACAAATTGCCAAGTCAGAGTTAATCACTGCAAGACGGTGGTAGGGTAATCTTGGACTACGTATCACTATCTAATTTAAATGTGGAAATTCACCTTTGGTCATCACTGCAACAAGGTAAATTTTGACCCCCATCCATTCAGTCTCGATTTCACTAAGCTCAGATATCTCCTCTACAAATAAACGAGGCACAGCTCTAAAGACATCCCTTTCGTTCAATACTTATCTGGGGGCATAAACATAATAGGTCAAGATGTTTGGAGAATAAGCCTGCCCCGAGTAGCCCATGTCAGTGCCATCACCTTGACCTAACAGAGGGAACAGGGAGGAACTCCATCCACAGCCACCGACACCTCAATGGGCTACGACATAGAAAGCAGACGACCAGCTCCGTGGTTGACAGTAGACAGACTGCTGGTTCCACTGATAAGGCTTCACCTGGGGTCTGCTTAGTGAGGAAAAGCAAGCAGCCCGGAGAAGGGAGAATGCCAACACTGTGTGTGGGACCAGCTGCCATCTATATTGTCATTATCATAATAGTCATTCACTAAATACAGTTATACCAGAAGATTTATGAAGACCACGGCATTCTGAGAGAAAATAAAGTCTGTTCAAAGCACAACTTGATTGTCTCTCCAATCTTTCTAAAATAACTACCAAAACATACCTTATATTAAGACAATCAAGTGCACCTGACTCACAGGCATATACTTGAGGCTCTAAGAAAACCCTTAGATCAACAACCACTGTTGACAAAGCACACTTTAGGTTTACCAGCAGGATTGAGTATGAAGCCCTCTTTCTCACTCCAGATTCACAAAGAGAACGTTAAGTAGGGAAGCACATTCCCATTTCCAGTCATTCTGCATAAGGAGCCCCTGGCCACACAATGCACCCACAAGGGTGAGGCTGGAAAGTAAAGCAGAGCTGGTTTTCCTAGAGCAGCAGGATTTTCTGGAGGGAAGACAGAGGTTTGTTGAAGAAAGCATGCAAGACATCGCAGAGACAACTCTTTTCTAACCTATAAAACTACAGCTGGCACCATGCCCCCCAGCCTGTGCCAGGACCTAAGAAGCACTTCCCAGTGGAGACCTTGGAGGTCTTTCATTCACAGTCTCAACTTCACGGTATACGAAATGTCAAGGGGAACATCTGTTCCATGGGGCTGATGTGAGGATTTCCACAGACACCAGGCCTCTAGTACCGAGCTGCCTAACACTTCAGCTCCTCATTAGATGGTGGCTAATGACAAAGCCCAGGCTACTGCCCCTTCAGAGACACCAGAGCCTGAAACTACTTTTCCAACAGCAGTAACAAACTTCTCTTGGCCATCAGCACCAGCTTAGAGGCAGGCGGCACACAGAGAGATCTATTCTGGCTGAGGAGTGGGGGTCTATGTGAGTGAGATCTCCAAAAATAAAGTGGGTTCCCAGGAGGGATGGGAAGGCAGGGTCTAGGAAAGAAACTTGAGGCTGCATTCAAGACAGCTGGTGTCGTGTGAAAGGGAGAACCCACTCACACGTGCTCCATGGAGGGGTCTAGGTATGAGGACGTCAGGCTTAGGGAGGAAGGAATATAACCCCACCACATAATCTGGCTGCCATGGGAACAGCAGCCACCTAATTATAACAGAGTAAAGGCTGCTTTTTGGTTTTAACATTCGGAATTGAGTTATAGGTAAATCATGGAAGCCCTTACTGGGATTAAAGAACAGAAGAGAATTATTACCAACTCCAAGCATATAAAATTCAAAGGTACAGCTGCCCAAAATGGAAAGGTTGGGTGGGGGAGGAGGGCAGACAAGAAATAGTGCCTCTAGGAGACAGAATAAGAAGAGGCTGCATGTGTCATCCGAGGGTACAGACGGAGGATTAAAAGCATGAATCAGACGTAGGGAGGAAGGGAGATGGGGATGGTCAGAGCGAGCTAATGGCGATCACAAGACACCAAAGAACTGCTTTTAAAACTGATAAAGGGAGAAATGGTGCTGTAAGCATAATATTTATACATGTGGAAATCACCAAAAAGGCAGTAGAAATGATCCACAGGGGGAAAAAGTGGTTGCTTCTAAGAAGTAAGGCTAGTAAGGGAAGGAAGAGAGAGTGTAAGATACTTGTTCCTTTCCATTAGAAGCGTTTCTGTAGCATTTTCTATTTTTAGCCATTTGTAGGCATTACTTAATTTTTTTTTTTTTTTTTTTTTTTTTTTGGTTAATGAAAGATCCTCTATAAGGCCATTGTTTAGATCACAGCAGTAGGATTTTTCTCAGCTTCTACTGGGCCTGATAGTGGTGTGTGGAGAAGACTGCAGCTGGCCTCACAGTGTGTTTACTTTATTTTAATCTTAGTAAAGTCATGTTTAAACTCTACAAGTGCACAAGTCATTTTACAGTTCTGGAAAGCTGTCCAATTCTGGACAGCTTGTTGTAAACAGAATGGAAAGGCTTTGATGGTCACTTTAGATCTTCAGAATATGGGGCTTCACAGCTAAAAAAAAGAGTCATTTTTCAAGACACATGTTCTATAGGCACAAGTATTCCAGAGCCTTTGAGTCCATGAAATCCAATCAATTCTTACACAGCAAAGGCTCAAATCTTGAGTTCTCCAGGAGGGCTTTTTAAGTTTGAAAGAAATTAACTGATGAGCATAATTAGGCAAAAGGCTTAAGAAACAGCACATTCTACAACACCCATAGATTAAATTTAATTACGAAAAACAATCTGGAAATGGTTATTGTTGTTGTTCTGAAACATTTACCAAGTACAGACCGCAGAGGAAGGACCCCAGCACATGTCTGGAAATCCTGATCAGTGAGATGGTGCTAATTAGGACTCCCAGCCACTCAGGGGGCCCACAGCGGGTGGCAAGTGGCAACGCCTACAGTCGACAAGCAGAGTAACCTAGGGAATCCAGCTAATGGAGGATGGCAGGAAGACAAAAGTGCATAACAGATTACATTTTTAATGAAGAAAAGCAAGCACAGGAACAACTTATCTTTTCTGACATCATATAGCACTTAAGTTACAGATAGAGAGTAACAAATAGCTATGTAGATCCTGCCTTGAATTTTACAGATTCAATACCCTCCCTAAACAACACTGGAAACTAAAAATTCCCAGAGGGCCAAAAATAATGTTTTTCATTTAAAATCGGCTTTAAAATATTTTTCTTACCAGCCTGCAGGGAAAATGGAGATAAGTTCACATTATTGCATCTATGATCAAATCTGGAATATACCATGAGTCATTAAGTTAAACACTAAACAAATCGTTTATAATATGCTCCCCTCCATCTCCTCTCCAGTCTCTCTCATCTCCCTCACACGCTTGCAATGTTTTAAAGCATCATGTTTATTACTGAGAAGCATGGCTGTCTCACATTCTTAATTGCTCATCCCTACAACATCTCACCCAGTATGGCCTGGCCTTCTGAGAGGCGCAGAACGTGACTGATTGATTAGATTGTTCATTTCTTTAAATTTTATTCAGACTTGGACTGGCCCAGATCCCTTAAAGCAATTCTACTTCCTCTAGTTTATGTCAAAATAAAAGTTCCTCGAGCATTTATTCATGACTTTAGGCACTTTCAGAAACGTCAACTTTTCAGATCATCTCTCATATTCCTATACATTTAAGATAAATGTTTCTGTTGTTGTCATCACTGTTGTTTGATATAGCTTTTCCAAAAACAAACAGAGGCAGTGAAATAAATATCACTAGGGTGGAAGCAACCCAACTGAAGCATACAAATCAGGCAGTAAACCGACTGTTAGCAGCAAAGGCAACCATAAACAAGATGAAAAGACAACCCTCTGAATGGGAGAAGATATTTGCAAATGAAGCAAGTGACAAAGGGTTAATCTCCAAAATATGCAAGCAGCTCATCCAGCTCAATATCAAAAAAACAAACAACCCAATCCAAAAGTGGGCAGAAGACCTAAATAGACATTTCTCCAAAGAAGATATACAGATTGCCAACAAACACATGAAAGAATGCTCAACATCATTAATCATTAGAGAAATGCAGATCAAAACTACAATGAGATATCATCTCACATCAGTCAGAATGGCCATCATCAAAAAATCTACAAACAATAAATGCTGGAGAGGGTGTGGAGAAAAGGGAACCCTCCTGCACTGTTGTTGGGAATGTAAATTGATACAGCCACTATGGAGAACAGTATGGAGGTTCCTTAAAAAACTAAAAATAGAACTACCATATGACCCAGCAATCCCACTACTGGGCATATACCCTGAGAAAACCATAATTCAAAAAGAGTCATGTACCACAATGTTCACTGCAGCACTATTTACAATAGCCAGGACACGGAAGCAACCTAAGTGTCCATCCGCAGATGAATGGATAAAGAAGATGTGGCACATACATACAATGGAATATTACTCAGCTGTAAAACGAAATGAAATTGAATTATTTGTAGTGAGGTGGATGGACCTAGAGTCTGTCATACAGACTGAAGTAAGTCAGAAAGACAAAAAGAAATACCATATGCTAATACATATATATGGAATCTAAAAAAAAAAAAAAAACGGTCATGAAGAACCTAGGGGCAGGACAGGAATAAAGATGCAGACCTACTAGAGAATGGACTTGAGGACATAGGGAGGGGGAAGGGTAAGCTGGGACAAAGTGAGAGAGTGGCATGGATTTATATACACTACCAAATGTAAAATAGATAGCTAGTGGGAAGCAGCCGCACAGCACAGGGAGATCAGCTCGGTGCTCTGTGACCACCTAGAGGGGTGGGATAGGGAGGGTGGGAGGGAGGAGATATGGGGATATATGTATATGTACAGCTGATTCACTTTGTTATACAGCAGAAACTAACACACCATTGTAAAGCAATTATACTCCAATAAAGATGTTTTAAAAAAAATACGTGGAAATATGAGTGAAGAGGAAATTATACTTTGGGAATACAATATGAAATTGTGTTAAAAAAAAAAAAAAGTGTTGGGTTGACAGAAGGGAAAACAACAGGTAAGTCTGTCAAATTTCATTTAAGTTTCCCAGAAAATAGGAACGTTAGAACACAGAAAAGCCAGACATCACTGAGGGAGGAGTTCAAAAGGACTGAACCACCATGTTGCAATCAACAAAGACCATGGTTAACTTCACAGAACTTTTGAAGCAGGCAGGGTTAGGCAGGCATCTTAAACTATGTGGGACTGTAGGCTCCTCCTTCCTCACGGTATTTCACTGTCCTAATAATTCAGTCCATTATTGCCTCTGTCCCCTACCCATCCTACCCCTCCAACACATCCCCACACTCCAAGGAGAAGTAAACAGGAAGCATACTCATCCATTCTCTACAGACCCGTGGCCTAAGAATACAGTTGGTACGCTGTTTCTGGATCTGAAATCTGAAATCTATGGGAAAGGTATACATCTGACGTGTTTCCTGTCCACTGTGCCTAGGCCCTTTAGCTAGACTGCCCCACCTAGTGCTGTCTGCAGATCCTCAAAAGACAACATCCATGCCAAGACATCCAGAAGATTCCAGGGCAGGACAGCTCCTTTACTCTTTCTTATCCTGCATATATCCGATCCCACTGCCCTCAGCTCATAACTCTCAACCATGCACTTGACCCCTACCCATCTCTGCACTCCTCACACTTGGCATTTCCAATTGTGTCCAGAGTTAGACATTCAGCCCTTCTCACCCCTAGCTCTCAGCATCCCCACATGGCAGACAGACACTAATCTGTCAAACACCACCTGGCCAGAGGCTGCCCACAGTGGTATGAAGGGAGGATTCTGTATGTTTTTATCAGACAGCTCAACACACTGTCAAGTTTCATTTTTACACTGACTGCAAGGTGGCTCACAGCTAAATTTAACGTTCACATGGATGAGCCATTTTTATTTGGGTTTTCCAGCATAAACAATCCCTTGTCTTTTGTTTGACTTCTGACTTCTCTGTGTTCAACCATGCCAGCTGTCACAGTATTTTCTGGAAATAACCAATGTATAACTAGAGTATATTTCTTTCCTGCTTCAGAGGAATGACACAGTTTTAGAGGTAGAGGAGCCCTTATCAGTCATGCACCCCAATATTTCCCAAACACCAGTCCCCAGGCCAGCGCTAGTTCATGGCTAACAGTCAGTGGTCACCAGAGCAACAAGAGGAAGGAAATGAAGAGTTTTCCACAACGCTAAACACATACAATCGAAAGACAAATTCACGACATTCTCACATTTTTAGTACTAAAATGTTTCTTCTTACGTGAAATGATGTTAGTACATGGTAGTTATTAGGTTGGCCAAAAAGTTCGTTCCGGGTTTTTCTGTAAGATGTTACGGAAAAACCGGAACGAACTTTTTGGCCAACCTTTTTAAAAAAAAACCTTTATGAAAAAATCCTAAACACAAAATAGAGAGATTACCATATAAATAAATAGAGAACTCTCACGCACTATCCAGCTTCAACAATTACCAACTTTGTTGACGTACAGCCCAAAATATCTAGTAAAAACTGGTCCTAAATTTTTTTTTTTTTTTTTTTTTTTCTGTATGCAGGCCTCTCGCTGTTGTGGCCTCTCCCGCCGCGGAGCACAGGCTCCGCGGCATGTGGGATCCTCCCGGACCGGGGCACGAACCCGTGTCCCCTGCATCGGCAGGCGGACTCTCAACCACCGCGCCACCCGGGAAGCCTGGTCCTAAATTTTTTATCTCTATTCCACAAAACTTAAAAGTGTGGGAATGACATGGCTGGGCCAACCTCTTATGTTTTACAGATAAGGACTTGGAGACTAGCAGAGATTAACCTGTCCCCACTTGCACAACTGGTCAAGAACAGAACTGATACGTCTGGTGCGCCATGATATGGTTTTGGAAGGTAGGAGCATGAACCAATTCTTTTTAACCGATCAGACTTTAATTGAGGCACAGCCAAGACCTGCAGAAGAGCGCCTTTTGTCTCTGCCCAGGGCACTTCATACACACTACTTGGGTGCAGGCAGCCACAGCCAGGACAACCAGATGGGGAAAACCAATAATCTGTAACCAAAGTTTACTTCATCTTACGCTTTAGCAATTGTGTATCATCCCTGGAGAGCTCCAGGAACTACCAAATGGTTTTAGGACAAAGATTACTGGAAGTTTCTACATTAATTCCTCATCTAGCACTTCCCTCCCCACCCCAAAAATGATGAGGCAAACATGGAATGAATGAGAATTCACACAATAAGGTAAAAAAACAGCTACTCATCCCCTCTTCTAGGCCCTCCCCTCCCCGCCCCCACCAAACTACCAGGTGGAAAAAAATCACACAGCAATGGAAGTAATAACATCAGGCAGCTACACTCCTGTCTCACAGAACTGTGGTAAAAAAATCAAATAAGACAGTATGAAGTGACAATGTTTTAATGCTCTGTAAAACTTTACCAATGCAAGAGGGCGGCCAATGGATAATAAAGTATTTTTTTAAAGGACTCACCTAAATTCTCAGTTTATGTAGAGTCAATTTCCCTGAAGATATCCTGAAGCATCTGAGAAGACTTCAGCAGCGATACCTAAAACAATAATAAAAATCATCAGAATCAAGTAATGTTACACACATCAGTTTTCAAAAAAAAAAAAATCTCAATCTATACATTTGGTCATTTCCCTCACACTAAGCGTGAAAGGAAATAACTCAGGAAACAATGAATTTCCGCTGCAACACATGGGCTGGGAATTTTCTTCACCAACTGGGAATTGAGGTCCCAAGACACTTATTTTGAAAACCAAAATTATGTTACAGTTGAAGCAAAACCACATTATTCTCTTCCCTGTGATAGGAATGCTTAAAGGCTTTGAATTTAAACAAAGCTGAAATATATACATCCTCCTTCCTGCCCCCACCTATATTTAAAACAAAAATCACTGGCACTGCACTCCGATTCTTTTTAAAAATCAGCATCCATGAGCTCTTGTCTTATTCACTTTTTTCCTCCTTAGTTGCTGTAACCCATCTGTGAAGTGGTCCCTTCTTGTTTCAACTGTTCCCATCTCGTTCACAGTTTTCTGAGGCACTGATAACTAAGCACTTAGCAGCTTATTCGTGAAAACCCAATTCGAAGCAGAGAAGCACCATAATTGTAGAAGCAAACAAAACGGGCCAGCCACAACTAAACAATGGTCTGACTAACAACATGTATATGAACCAATGAAACAATAAACACGCTGCTACAGAACCAAGTATTCATATGAAACAGACCAAGTACATGTAATCTAATCTGGGTAGGTATGTGAGACTAGTTAATAAATGATGATGGTTAGCTATTTAGGAGGAGGGAAAAATCTAGCACTCTCTACTTAGAGAATAAACTCAAAATAGAATCAAATGAGTACTAGAAAAATATACAGATGAATAGTTTTATAATACAGAAATAGGAAAGGCCTTTTTAAACATGACATCAAAATGTGGAACTCAAGGACTGAGACATTTGGCTGACAACATTTTTAAAATCTCAAATACACGAAAGGCAAAAACAAATCAAAAATAAAAACAAAGAACAAACAAATCTAAACACCTTGGTCAAAAGATAAAATAAGAAACTAAGTAGAATATTCATACAAGAGACATATGAAAGGTTGCTATCCTTACACGAAAATGTCTTCAAAGTGAGTAAGGGGCTTCCCTGGTGGCACAGTGGTTGAGAATCCGCCTGCCAATGCAGCGGACACAGGTTCGTGCCCCGGTCCGGGAAGATCCCACGTGCCGCGGAGCGGCTGGGCCCGTGAGCCACGGCCGCTGAGCCTGCGCGTCCGGAGCCTGTGCTCCGCAACGGGAGAGGCCACAACAGTGAGAGGCCCGTGTACCGCAAAAAAAAAAATGTGAGTAAGGAAATTAATAACTTCACCTCAAAACAAAGCAAATTAACTTCCCACGAGAATAGAATAGTAATAAACATATGAAAAGATACTCAACTATACTAACAATGGAAAAATACAACTTTAGAAAACCTAGCTCTTATTTTTTACCTTTCAGGTTGGTAACAATGCCCAAGACTAACAGTAGCTGTTGTAATGGGCCTAGCTCGTGATGTAGCCTCTTTGGCAACTATGTTAGCATGTAAAATGGCACACACTGTGATACAGCAATCCTTCTCTAAGAATTTACTCCAAGTAGATTATTGTGAAAGTGGAAAAATGGATAGATATAGCATGTTTATAATCATTGGGGGCAGGGAGTGGGGAGTAAATATCCTAAAGGTCCACAAATAGATGAGGTCAAGTAAACAAGTTTTTATTAATATTTACTGATATGAGAATATCATACCAGTGAGTAAAACAGGTAAATGAATAAAACAGGTAAACGACCTGTTTTACCTGTGAATAAAACAGGTAAATGACCATGCAAAGTATGATATCATTTCTGCGTGTGCACGTCTGTTGCTGGATGTCCGTATACATGTCTAGAAGGATGTTTGTTAAGATAGTTATGGTTGCCCCTGGCTATCCAAATTTTAAAATATTTTTGCTTTTCTTATACTGTTTGAATTTCATATAATGAGCATGAATTATTTTTCCAAAGAACACAGTGGAGCTGCTTTTTAATCTCATGCTGGAGTGTAAAGTAACACACTGCATGGATTTCTACTTTCCTTCTGTCACCTTCTCTCTCCTCCTTTAGTGACATTTGTGTCACACGTGTGCTTGCTGTGAACACTGATTAGAGAGGTCCCTTCCTCCTCTCTGGCTCCTGTTCATTCCTGAGGGCCACTTCGTCCTTGCCTTTAGTTCCTAAGACACACCTGTATCCTTATTATAAATCTCTTTTTTTTTTTTTTTTACGTAAGCTAGCTCAAGTGAGCTTGTTATTTGTGACCAAAGGCACACCATGTAATACAGTGTTGCTTTTTATTTTCCACCTTCTCAATCATCCCATTCCATCTGAAAACACAACAGTATATCTTGTAATCACATGAATGAAGATTTATCGTATACAATGGCATGTATTATTTATGACCTACAGCCGAAGGAACTGAAGCAAGCAGCTCAGAACTAGTATAAACGAAGGCAAAAATAGGACTTCAAGAGGCAGGGGGGTTTGTTCCTGACTTATATGAGAACTGATGAAAAGACTATTTGAATAAGAATAAAAACAAAGGGGACATATTTGTCCAGATGGGCCACTTCTATGGTAAAAATAGTCTCCATTATCATGTTTTAACCACTTTGCAGACTTAATTTTTATTGGGTTATATTTCTATATGAAGAGCTTTTTTTATTCTACTTAAGACTTGAAAATATAGAAATGTATTCCCATAATGGGCCCATTATGTTCAATTTATCTCCAGCAAACAAATTTACTTTTCTCCTTGCCCTATTTTTAAAGGTTCAGAAGTTCCATAATAATACATGAATCCTCATAATACCATAATTACAAACCTGGCTAAAAAGCCACAAATATACAAATCCCTTTTAGAGGTGTGTTGGATGTCAAATACAAATCTAATTAATCTCCCTTCATCTCCTGAAGGCTCCTTCTCCCCCCAGAAAATTTCCCTAGAAGGTAGAAAGAAGACAAAAACCACTATCCAGTTTTAAAGATGAACAATCTAAGACCTAACTAAGTATCTGTGCCTCCAGGGCATAACTCAAACCCACAGGCCACCCAGTGCCAGCTGCTGGCCTCTGTTCTGAGCCCTCCTCAGGGCAGGGGCACCTTTCTAAATAGATAGAAAGGGGAGCCAGGTAAATCCACATTTGAGGCTGAGATGCATTCGGATTTATGACACCGAAATCTGCATTTAAGGGAAGCAACAGCACAGTGGTTTAAAGTAAAGTGATTGACCCTGGTTCTGTCGTTTATTAGTTGTTTGGCCTCGGTGTGCCTCAGTTTCTTCCTCTGTAGTAATGCCCAGAATAAGGGCCGTTGTGAGGATTAAAGGTTGTAATACATCTAAAGCAATGAGTAATGCTCAAGAGTCAAACATGGTCTTGCTTGAGCTCCAGCTCAGCAGGAGCTGTGATGGTAACTGCCCACAGGTAGAAACTCACAGTTGCCTGATCAGAGAGCAAGGTCCCTAGAGAACCCTGGAACAGAATATGTCTCTATGTAGGACACATACCTATTCAAGATGCTTATTTTGAATAAGACATGAATAAGGCCCTTCCAATTAAATGGAAACTTATTTTAAAAGTATCAGGAGCCTGTTATTTCAAGGAACATTGCCTTCAAGCAGCCTCCTCTGGATCCTGTGATAAATCACTTGGCAGCTCCCACGTTCTACCTCTTCTGGAGTATTTTGAGAGGCATATGTAGATGTGACCAAAAAGCAGCAAAAGCTGCTGGCTCAAATGCTTGCCACCAATAGCAGGACTTAACTGTTTTTGCATCCTGGACCACTTCCTACTTCCTTGAGGAAGCTTACACACACCTCTCCAAGTCCCAGGTCACTCGTCACCAGAGCAGAGGTAGTAATACTTAGATATTTCAGATGGAGAAATGAAATTAAAATGGATGGGTGAAGTTCCTAACACAGTGCCTGGGGCCCAGTAAGTGTCCAGTAAATGGTACATCTTTAATTGATTATCAACTGAACAGCATTAAAGAAGCAAAACACATTAAGTAATCTGAGACTCTATATGGCAATTTTTCACCATGAGAGTTTTATGGACTCTGTTTTCCAGGTCTCCCTTGACGAAATCCCCACAGGAAGGCGGGGCCACGTTGGAGGGGATGTAAGGAGGCAAGGGGGTCTCAAGCCATGAAGGGCCTGCACAAGGCATATGGCTGAAATCGCACTATGTGGTCAGACTCCAAGCAGCCAAGAACACATCTGTCCTAAGATTTCATTAAAAGATGGATAACAGTGTAACATGACGCTCAAACTTTGTCCGGTACCATCTACACGAGCATAAACACCAGAAGATGCGCCTGTATGGGCAACCATCCCAAGTACTTTAATAAGGTAAGACCAAACAAAGCAGCAGGAAATCCACTAGATTTTAGCCAAATATGAGCAGAATATACTACTCTAGCTTGAAGTTATCACTAACATGACACATTTATTACTAATTGTTCAAAAACAAAATCCAAGAAGAAAGAAACCAAGTAATTTTTCAGTAGCCATAAAATAGAGACAGGAAGAGCCAAAGAGAGAAAAGAGGACGAATTGTGAAAACAAAATTCTTCTAACTTCCACCACTTGGCGAGGATTATTCTTTTCTTCTCTGAAACCCTGAGAACATTTTCACTGAAAGCACAGCTCAATGACTGGAGTCCAGCTCTACTGTGTCCGAAGGTATCTGCCTCCAGGGGGAAACGTCCAATTCTCTTTTCATGGCTTCCCCTGGCTGACTTTCCGCTAGAGGCTGGGTCCTGGGGACAAAGGAAACTCAGTAAAGCCAAGCTATAAGCACCAGTGCCCAAGGCCTTCAGAGATGAAGAATGATACATGGCCTTCTCCTCTGCAGGCAGAAAGGCTCCAGAAATCCCTCTGTATGCCTCTAAAAGCAGTATTCCAGCAAACTAGAAACTAAGAGGTGTTACATGCAAAAAAAAAAAAAATTCTTAATATAAATGTGTGAAATGCTGGTTTAAGCCAAATTAAGGAGTTCTGCTAATGCAGAACAATTTGGACACTTTAATGTGCTAACGTGGATTATAAATAAGTGGCCCCAACCTTATTTGTACCCAGATCCCTTCACCTTTGTGGTCTACGTCTTGGTACAAGTGCCCAGGCAACAGTTTGGAAAATAATGTTAAAATTAGTTCTTTTATGCAAATGACTATTGAAGGCTCACTCTGCCCCACCACACTTGCAATGACATGACCAGGCACCACTCCCCTAAAGATCAGTTCACAGTGCAAACGATATTAATGCAAAGTAGTGTGAGACTCGTGTTTACTAGGAGGGCTAGGGAAGTGCTCTAATTACACTGCTTTACCTCCTTCAGTCTTTAGATGCTTTTCACAACTGGACAGCTTAAGAGATGCCCTGAATTCCCTGTGGTTCTACAATTCACTGTTTCCCTTCTCTCACTTATATGTATGTGTCTTTATCTAGAAGTATCAATAAAACTAAATTAGTAACGCGAGTAGCTAGAACGTAAACTTCACAAGAACAGGGACTCTCCTTGGTCCATAGCTATTCCCCCAGCCCTTGAACAGTGCAGGTACAAGGATGTCCCACAAACATTTGACTATCTGAATAAAGTAATGAATAAATAAGATTACATAAGTGTATCATTAACTCATTTTACAAACTGGCCAAAAGATACACTCTACAGCTTTATGTTAAACTGACTTTGAAATGCTCACTCTCAAACAATTTCCTATTTCTTTTTTCTCAAAAAAAGTGTGTTTTGCCCATTTTATTCCCACGATTATCTCCCATCCTTTGCAAACGCCCCCCCACACACACCCAAAAAGGGATATTTTTCCTTTGACTTTTGGGTTAGAAGGAACTTCAGTATTATGAACTTAACGTTTAAAATAACCCTGAGATGTTGCAACATCTTCAAATGGACACATAAAAATTTAAACGGGGCTTCCCTGGTGTCGCAGTGGTTGAGAGTCCGCCTGCCGATGCAGGGGACATGGGTTCGTGCCCCGGTCCGGGAAGATCCCACATGACGCAGAGCGGCTGGGCCCATGAGCCGTGGCCGCTGGGCCTGCACGTCCGGAGCCTGTGCTCCGCAACAGGAGAGGCCACAACAGCGAGAGGCCCGCATACCACAAAAAAAAAAAAAAATTTAAACGTTTTCGCTAAACCCAATTCACTATGACAAAATAAGACAAGGCATTTTAAAAAAGCTTTAACAACTCTGTTTTTTTTTTTAAGGGGACTAAGAGGAAAGAGCAGGAAAAGAGTATTTCAGTTCCTCCTTGGTCATTCACAAAATTATTGGTAAACTGACTAGACCCTTCCCACCCCCATTCCTCCTACAAAGCTGTTAATGCCAGGGTGCTCCTATCTGGTAATTCCCAGCTTTCAGCTGGGCTACAGTCCCATCTCTTGCAGCAGCCCTGCCCAGGGCCACCTGCGGGCCAGCCCTCCTCCACCCCAGAATAAACCATCCAGGACAGTTATTTGAGTCTGTCCTCAGCTCCCCAACTGCAGGAATCTCTAGGGCCCACTTCCTCACCCCGCGCCTCACCTGTCCTGGGAATCAGTGCCCCAGCACCACCGAGCCCACGCTGCTCCTGGAACCCTGCACCCTCTGCACTGCTTCCCCTGCAGTGGTCTTTGACCTCCTGTCTTCCACGCTTACGATAGCCTCCCCACACCCCTAATTCACCTGGCGCCCCATCAAGTTCTACCTAGTCCGGGGAGGCTTCATGGACCACATCTTTATTTCAGCTTAATATGGTAAATGTAAAAACAATCTATTTACGTGTCTATAGTCCACACTAGACTGTGAGCTCCCAGAGGGCAGGAGCTATGGCTCCCCCCAGAGTTCTCGCCTCAGATCAGAGCTTAGCTCGTAATACCCATTACATGCTCAGTAGGTATCTGAAGAATTAATGAACATATGTTGTATGATTAATAACTTTGAGACACCAGGGATGAGAGTAGGGGACTTTAAGAGGCTGGGTGGGGTACAAGAGCAGGGTCAGGATGGAGTCAGGGGTTTCTGTGTGTATGTGTGTACATGCACACCTGCACTGAAGAGAAGGGGCTGCCTCATTCCATAAGCCTCCTTCCTGGTTCTTCAAGGTCAAGGTTGCAGTTAAACCCCACCCCCCCACCACCACTGCCCCTGCCCCTGCTTTCCTCTTTTAGTCCCAGGGATTGGCCGATGACTCACTCTCCTGCCACAAACATAGTGTCTTTGAGTCAGCGTCTCTCCTGTTTGGCTTGGTGTCAATGAAGGAACTACACCATTTCATAATTATGCCTTTTTTCCCATCCTGAAGCAAACAAAGGCTTTGAGGTTTAACTATTAGAGAACGGTATAAGAATATGCCCCCTCCTATAAACTATTCCCCATCCTAACCCCTAAAGACCATCTCTTATGCTCACTCCAGCTTGGACCCTGTGGGAGAGCACAGAGTCACACAGGCACCAACACTGCAACCTGATGCACATGGAGAGGCAAGTGTTATTCATCAACCAGCAGAGCATTTGTTTTAGGAAGATGAGGTGAGAGGCTGCAGCAAAGAGAGCAAAAAGATTCACCCATACAGCGGAATATTGTTCAGCACTAAAAAGAAATGCGCTCTCAAGCCATGAAAAGACATCAAGGAACATTAAATGTGTATTATGAGTGAAAAGTCAGTCTGAAAAGGCTACGTCCTGCATGATTCCAACCAAACGACAATGTAGAAAAGGCAAAACTATGGAGACAGTAAAAAGATCAGTGGTGGCTAGGGGCTGGGAGGAGAGAGGGATAAATAGGTGGACCACCGAGGATTTTTAGGGTGGTGGAACTACTCTGTGTTATACTCAATGGTGGACACATGTCATTATATATTTGTCAAAGCTGATAGAACATACAATACCAAGAGTGAACCCTAGTGCAAAGTATGAACCTTGGGTGATTATGATGTGTCAATGTAGGTTCATCAATTGTAAAAAATGTACCCTCTGGTGAGGAGTGTTGATAATGGGGGAGACTGTGTATGCGTGTGGACAGTGGGTATGTGGGAACTGCTTACTGTTTGCCCGATTTTGCTGTGAACCGAAAAGTACTCTAAAAATATAAAGTCTATGAAAGTAGAAATAAAATGAACAAGAAGAAAAGGGTGAGGTATGGTATCACAAAGTCCCCCCAGGCACTGAAGCCAGGGACATTCCTATGGCAGAGCCTGGGGAGAGGTTTAGAGTGAGACAAGGTGGGCTTGGCCCATAGAAGCAGTGATGGAGGATCTGGGTTCCACTGGCCAGCTGGACATCACCTGCACGTAGCAGAGGCTGCTACGTGAACCAGGGCTGTCCTACACAGCGCTCCAAGCTGCCAGAAGTGACCCTGAGAAAGCATCCTCTCCCACTCTTATTCTCACTGCCACCTCAACCTTTAATTTGAGGGCTACTCTTCCAACACTAGCTCCTCAAGGACTTCTTCTGTTTTTTGTTTGTTTGTTTTTGTTGTTTTTGCAGTAGGCGGGCCTCTCACTGTTGTGGCCTCTCCCGTTGCGGAGCACCGGACACGCAGGCTCTGCAGCCATGGCCCGCGGGCCCAGCCGCTCCGCGGCATGTGGGATCTTCCTGGACTGGGGCACGAACCCGTGTCCCCTGCATTGGCAGGCGGACTCTCAACCACTGCGCCACCAGGGAAGCCCAAGGACTTCTTCTGTACTGAAATCATTCAACTGAAGAACACAAAGAGAGAATACTATTTCTTCAAGTAAGTTAACCATCTAATTTCCCATGCCAGTGAAAAAGCCATCAACTACCATGGACTATCCCAGGGCTGCCGCCAGGAGAAGGGATGGCCTTCCTGTATAGGAGACATGTTAAACTCCTATGAGCTCCCATAACGGCTCATTCCTCCAGCCCTCAAAGCCTGGTTGCCCAGGTGCGCTGAGCCAACATATGACACCGTGAAAGTGACAGGAAGGTGCAAAGTGGAATTTTATCAGCTTGTGGACTTAAAATAGGTATTACAGACAATAAGATGGGGCCCTTCGGGAGGATGGTTGGCTAATCAAGAACAAGTTAGCTACTCACGTATACATAATGTGGAAATCAGGGACACACTGTTTTATAAATAAGAACTTGTCATCCCTTGGCTCTGATTAGTAGCTACTGTAATCCCTCAAAATTCATCCCTCCAAAGCAATATTGCTGCCCTCATATCTCTTACTATGTGCGATCTGGTCTTCATGAATGGTCACCTGATACATTTTTCCAAAAGGCTAAATCTGTCCAATCTTTGCTCCACTGGCCGAAGATTCTCCTTTACGTATTCGTTTTGGTACATTTCATTCAAAACCAAATACCCCAAAACAAACAGTTCTTTTGTCACTGAAATTTCTTCCTCCTCGTAGAACATTTTGAAAATTAATCCTCCTGAGCCATATGTGTCCTCCTTCCTGTCCCTGATCTGTCATTCCAAGTTCCCCCTTTCCCAAGCAGCTTCCCTTCCCATTTGGTTTCCCATACTCTTGCTGTCCTCTCAGTTTTCATGGGTCTTGGAAGACCTCTCTGCATAATCTGGCAATTCATTATATTGTATTCCTTCTAATTCTGGTTCCACAAGGTTCTACAGCTCCAATAGATAAGATACCCTCAAGTGGCCAGCATGGAGACTGGTGCCGAGTCACCCAAGGCCAGTGGCATCCTGGTTCCCTTTCACTCATGCCGAGTGCATATGGGCAGTGTGGGTCCTCCAAGCCTCACTTGACTCCTCTGTGAAAGGCAGAAGGGAAACCTTCACAAGCCAACCTAAGGACCACACAAGCATAAGACCTGGGGTAAAACACACCTGCAGCCAACAATGACTTTCTCCTCCTCCGCGTGTGTGATCTCTGGGCTCTGGAACTAGAATAAAACCTCTCCAAGGGCAAGATCAGGACTCGCACCTTTCCTGTATTTCTTCAAGGCATTTTCACACAAGGGAATGTCCAGTAGATGGCTTTCAAGTGATGTTTTCGAGTTAATGATCATTATTTTCGGATAATAGAATTTCAGAGTTTTCTTTACAACCTCACACACCATCTAAAAACCTAAAGCTTTCTATTAAAATTTTCAAATAGCTAATAAAGAGAATAATGAATCCCTAAGTACTCACCACTCAGCTCCAACAATTATCAATTCATAGTCACTCGCATTTCAACCAAACCCCCTCTCACTTCCTTGTGCAAATCTCCCTCACTGGAGATTATTTTGAAGCAATACCAGCTATCATCCCATTTCAATACAAGTATTTTATAAAACTAGAATTTTTAAATAAGAATGCTTAATAAAGCTGTTTTCACTTAGAAAAAATAAAAAGTCTAGGCTTATCCAATAACATTACGGCCATCTCGTTCTCTCTGTCCCCACTGCACAGAGTAAGATATAGATGACCCAAGGCAGACTCAGCAGGCCTGAGTTATGACTCTTGGCAGCACAGGAGCGGTCTGGGTGACTGTGGGCGGGACAGCCCCAGGGCCCCTCCCACTAGACCTCTGCTCCCAAGGAGGAAATCAGAACGTGAGGGATCTGATGCTCACAGCTCACCTGCTTGGGCACAGCTAAGACTTTCTACTTCCCTTTTCCGTTTTTCTGTTATCCCCAGCACCAGCCTCACTTCCCCGAGTAACCTAGCCTCTACTTGCCCTTTGCCAAAAACAGAATTAGTAAGTATACAGTATTCAGTTAGCAAAGTCTTCTCCAGGAACAAGAGAAGAGATTAAAAAAAAAAAAAAAAAATCACTCCATTATCTGTTTTTAATTCAATCTCTCAAATAAAAAACAAAAAATATAAAGCAGTATCCTGCTTGACTTCTATCCTGGTCTCTGCCCTTATGGAACAAGTAAAAGCAATTCTCAGGCTCCCTCCCTACCCTTGGGTGAGATTAACCAGCCTGTCCACAGAAATGACCTGCTAAAAACCTCTGATGCAGGTAGCCAGAGGCCTCTGGAGAAGGGATGACTCCCCAGAGGGTCCACTACTGTCCCCTCTAAGGTAACTGTGAAATCACTTGAAATTATTTGGGACCAAATCGCAATTGAAATATAAAACTACTCACATAATCGTGCCAATTATCTACCTCACTGTGGACTTTGTTTCTCTCTACCTATCATAGCTACAAGCCATATGTGACCAGTGAGCACTTGATATGTGGCTAATCCAAATCGAGACCTGCAATGAGTATAAAGTCCACAGATTTTGAAGGCAAAAAGAATATAAAATACCCCATTAACAAATTCTATATTGTATTTTGAAATGTTAACATTTTGTATGTACTGGGTTCAATAAAACATTAAAATTAATTTCACCTTGTTTAATGTCACTACTGAAGAATTTAAAATTATGTGTCTCACATTATATTTCTAGTTGCAGTGTTTCTCTAGATTTGAATTCCTTTTCACAACAGCATGAATAGGTTTCATGTCAACCTACCATAACTGGTGTTATTTGAATACAATCCTAAAGCTAAAATTAATTCACTTGGACTTCTCTTTTGAATTACTTTGTGTATTTCCCCTAATGGTTCCTGCCAATTCCCATTAAGGTTTAAATATTTAAGTGTTCCAGTAAGACAATCACAGCTACCTTGAGCATAGACTATCACGTAATCACCAGACAGACCCCATCAGACTGGGAGTCAAAACATTTTAATGCTGTGCTATTTAAAAAGCAATTCCCAATCCCTATTTTTTATCTCGCAATCAGAATATAACATTTCTTCTGGCTGTTATGACCTTGGGTATTAGAATTTCACTCTATGCAGCTGAGAAAATATTCAAACCCATATTTCTACTATAAGACAAAGGAGGGCTGGGCATTCTCCATAAAGGAGAAGCCACTTACCTGCCTTCTATTGGTTTCCAATGGATGAAATGATGAACATCTGATTAAACTGGGGGTTGAACACTGATTTTTTTTTTTTTAAATCAGTGTTTTTTTAAACACTGATTTTTTTTTTTTTTCAAACAAACATTCCACCTGACCTCTGAATGTCAGTAGACTTTAACGTTCTTCCCAGCTGTGTTTCTTTGTGATCAGCAGAGATCAGAATAAGTTGGAGTGATTTGGTTAAAAATAACAATAATAAAAATAAAAGTGACTCCATGGAAATTGATGAATTAAGTACAACATCCATTGTCTAGCCCAGTGCTATCCACAGGGTGGTCTGTCCACAACTAGTTTGTGACTGGTCTGCAAAAACACAAGTATAGAAATTGAGAGTAAACATTTGGAAATTTTTATAGCAATCTGACAAAGTACTTATGTTGCTTGAATGTAATAAAAATAAAAGCGCTTATAGTTTCTATGTCTTTTTCAAATATTTCATCTTTTTTGTATTTTTTTATTGATAAACAAAAGTAGGTCAGCCCAAAACAAATTGTAAATTAAATTACTAATGGTTCCTTTCATAAACAATACCGTAAACCAACTCACCGGGATCCTCCATTTTCTGGTCATCTCATTCTACATCTGTAGGAGTTGGGAGGCAGAAGGTAATAAAGGGGAAAGGGAGCTGAAACTACCTTCTTAGGGAGGAAAAACCACCACTTAGGAGAGGGTGAGTAAAGCACAACTATGTCCATGACATAGCTAGGATTAGGGTCTATAACACTATAATATTTTTACCACTGCCATTACAATGCTGCATTTCTTCAATTATAAAATGCCGTGGATTATAAATCACACTGTGATATAATATGCAAGTGATGGGTCCTGACTGAATATTAAATTATAAACAAACTAAAGTTCACATGTGGAATGATTACACCTCAACTAAACAAAAAGGTCAAGTGTTCATTAAAGACACGCGGAATCAAGTAATGGTGTTTTTTAAAAGCCTTCTAGGTTGACGTTAAAAGCTAAAGATTTCTAGGTGAGTAAAAAGCCCATTAGTAAACACCAACCACATACAAAATGTTCTGAGGGACAGAAAAATGAAGAAGCAGCCCCTGAAGAATTCACAATCGAGATGGCAAGACAGATGGTACCCAAAATATCAAGGGGCAGAGAGTTAGGCAGCTTAAGCATCAAATGACTCGCACTGGCAGTCACTTCAATCACAGTCCCTCTCAAAACTCCTTCCTTCCTTAGGCCCTGTACCAGCCCACAGAGAGGCTGCCAAGAAGGCTGTATCCTTCTCGGTGACTGTGACCCAAGGTCAAGGGCTGAGCAAGGAGTCAGGCATCCACGCTCCTGCCCCACAGCCAGCACTCACCAGCTGTTTGTGTGCCTGGGCAGCTAAGCATCCGTGTCCTCCTGTGTAAAACGGGTTAATACATAACCCTCAGGGTTACGGGGATGGTCGGTTTTGATGCTAAAATCTTGGGGGATCTGGGCAAGTTGCTGACTGAAGGAAAGAAGCCACAGCCCGGAGGGGAAGGGGGACGCCCAGAGAAAGCAGACCTTGGGGAGATGGAGAGAGGAATCTTCTTCCGCCCCACACTGGACACTGGCAGGGAGACAGGAAGCAAGTGGGCCAGGCGGTACTTTAGGGACCTCTGCTTTCCATGGGGGGGTGGGAGGGGTGTTCTCTATGAAAAGCGGGCGCCAAGGAGGGGGTGGTGTAAGGGGACTCAAGCGAGCTGAGGAGTCTGCGTGCTCCCCGGAGAACCTGAGTGTGTGTGGGGAGCAGGGGCCCCTACAAGGACGCCACGTGGGAAGAGGCTGAGTAGAGGCCGTGGCTCCCAGTGTGTGCGGTCACCAGCCTCTAGCAGTGTCCCCAGGGGAAGCCATGCAGCCTTCATCCTCGAAGGCTCAGGAAGCCCCAGTCCCCAGTCAAGGAGGAAGTGCAAGCGGGGGAGCCTAACGGAGTGCAAGGAAAGGAGGAGGGTCCATAGGGAGGTTTCGGGGAGGTCAAAGAGCAGAGAGTGGGGTGCCATCAGGACACACGAGAGGGGCGCTACTTCTGGGAAAACCGACACCTGCCTCAGGGTGTGGTTAACTGGAAAACTGGAGGAAGGGCATCTGGGAGGTGGCAGCAGGGAGTCAGACCCCAGGGCCCTGGGAGCGTCCCGCCAGGGCAACAGTGACTAAGGATAAAGGCAGGGCCCATGAAGGAGCCTGGAATCAAAGTGTTGGGAAGCAGCATTCCGAGCTCAGTTTCGTCACTCATAGAACGCTCGGTCACTAGGTACTCGGTTTTCATGGACTTCCAGACCTCTGGGTGCTACCACACATGCTGGCGCAGAAAAGTTGGGCAGAGAGTAGGTTTAAAAAGCCTCATTTAAGGGTGGGGGAGGGGAAGGGGGATGCCTTTGGCAGGTTGGGCAGAGGTTGGCATTTCGTTTCTCCCTCGGCAAAGGGCAGAGGAGGGAGAGGGCCTGGGGGAGGGGAAGGGGGAGGGGAAGGGGGAGGGGAGGGGAGGGGAGGCTGACAGCAGCCCACCTAAGCACAGATGTGTGCGGAGGAGCTGCCGGGCAGTTCAAGATACCTGTCAGCTGAGTATCCCTTGAAAAAATGACTGTGCACCACGTCAAGCCAGAGAACCTGAACGGAAGAACTCACAGAATTTTGTAAGACAAGCAGGTACCTATTAAGTTCCTGCCAGGTCAGGCACCAGGCATAGCACCTCCACGTACCAACACACCAGACACAAAGAGAATGAAAGACGGTTTCCGGTACCTGTTCTGCCCTTGAAAATCGTGATTAGATGAAGAGGAGCACAGAGAAATCTAAAAGAGACCTAAGAGACGTATCAACCAAATGCAACAAGATATTTAGTATGAAGGTGCTTTTAGGTTTCATAAGGGTTCATTTATTTTTAGAGATGATAATTATGTTTAGGGGGAAAAAAAAGCCCCAATCTTTTAGAGTTACGTACTGAAATATATACAGATAAAATGCAATGCTGAGGATTTATTTCAAACTAATCACGTGAGCAGGAGGGGTTCTTGATGAAACAAAATGGGTTGTACATTAATAATCACTGAAGCTGGGTGATGGTTACACAGGAGCTCCTACTGAGTTCTCCTTCTGCAGATGTTTCCAATTTCCAATTAAAAACCAAAAACAAATAAATGAGAGGCAATACGTGAAGGTACCTAGCTGTGTCAGTTTGATGACAGTACTGCAACACACTCGAAACTCTGAAAGTGTGTTTAAATGATGAAAATGCTAAGGCTTTAAAGGCAGATCAACAGTTCCACAGGGGTGGAGTCTTTTTACTTTAAGTTTTCTAAGGAAGCACGACTAGCTGGCTGTACATACACGCAGTCACGCTTGAGAAGATCCAGGAACTACATCTGCCCAGTGTGTCACCTTGACATCCAACTTTGGCACCTTCCCCTCCAATGACATGAAGTAAGTTTGACTGATTCACAGGTGTGATGGCCAACAGACTCCTGTCATGCTTTATTGCCCAGATGAGGAATCAAGCAACGGAAAGGTGCCAAGTGTCAGGCATCCTCGATGTGACTGGCATCCCCATCTTAAAGCCACCAGAGGAATGACAATAAGCCAGGGAATAAGCCTGCTCTAAAAGTCAACAGCTGATAACGTTGATTTGATAATCACCTACTGCCCTCACTTCTAGGAGACCCACATCATGACCATATTCAGCACAGCTGGGTTGAAATAAGCATTGGGACTTCCCTGGTGGCACAGTGGTTAAGAATCCGCCTGCCAATGCAGGCGACATGGGTTCGAGCCCTGGTCCGGGAAGATCCCACATGCCGTAGAGCAACTAAGCCTGTGTGCCACAACTACTGAGCCTGTGCTCTAGAGCCTGCAAGCCACAACTACTGAGCGTGCAGGCCACAACTACTGAAGCCCGTGCACCTAGAGCCCGTGCTCCGCAACGAGAAGCCACCACAGTGAGAAGCCCCTGCATCGCAACAAAGAGTAGCCCCCCGCTTGCCGCAACTAGAGTAAGCCCACGCACAGTAACGAAGACCCAATGCAGCCAAAAATAAAAAAATAACAAATAATTTTAAAAAGAAGAAATAAGCATTAAGGTTAAGAGATCAAACCACCACCCCTCCCTACCCTAGACACACACACACACACACACACACACACACACACACACACACACACACACCCTTACTCTTCCATCACCAAACTCAGGACACCTTATGTGCTATCACTTTGCAAAGGATTGGCTTAAGCTAGTGGTGATTTTGCCCCCCCAGGAGACATTCGGCATTGTTTGGAGACACTTTTAGTTGCCACAACTAATTAGGGAGGGGCGCTTCCAGCATCTGATGGGTGGAGGCCAAGGACACTGCTCAACATGCTCCCATGTATAGGACCCCCACACACAACAAAGAATAATCTGGCCTAAATATCAATGGGCTCAAGTTGAGAAGACCAGGTTTAAACAAGTAAAATTAAGGGCTAAAGGAAGATTCAGACTTGTTCAGAGAGGGAGGGAGTGAGGAAGGGAGAATCATATTATCTTTTACAAGTCCTGCATTTATATATTTCTACCAATATTCTTTAACCAGATGTGGTATTTGATGCCACGCTCTCTGGTGTAGCTCTTTTTCTGTTCACTGACACAAGAGGGGCCAGACACTTGAGAGACTACGACTGCCAAGACCAATATTTGCTTTTTTCCAACGGCCATGTTTACCCAAGATTATCCTGCCCTTGGTGAACTGGAAATTAACTGGCTGTTGACACACTTGGAATAGAGCCAAGGGATAGTCTGGCAACCTTTCCCATGGTGGCGAAGAGGGAACGTGGGTCAAGAAGACCAATCTGTAAAACTTTTGGATGGAAAAGTCTGGATGCAAAGACCACCTCAACTTTTGGATGGAATCCC
This sequence comes from Lipotes vexillifer, assembly GCF_000442215.2. Classification (NCBI taxonomy): domain Eukaryota; kingdom Metazoa; phylum Chordata; class Mammalia; order Artiodactyla; family Lipotidae; genus Lipotes; species Lipotes vexillifer. The sequence goes on from NW_006786541.1 coordinate 611,011, forward strand.
TTTGCAACCACTTTGAAAACAAGTTCCTCTCAACAGGGCAATAAGATTTTCAACAGCACAGGAGAGCTTTGAGAAGAGGGAGAAGGGCAGGGGCATAAGGAAAGCTACACAGTGAGGGAAGGAAGAGGGAGAACAAGTAATCACCAAATAATTTAACAGCACTTTGACCCAAAGAAGGCAGAAAGGGGCTTCCCTGGTGGCGCAGTGGTTGGGAGTCCGCCTGCCGATACAGGGGACGCGGGTTCGTGCCCCGGTCCGGGAAGATCCCACATGCCGCGGAGCGGCTGGGCCCGTGAGCCATGGCCGCTGAGCCTGCGCTCCGCAACGGGAGAGGCCACAACAGTGAGAGGCCCGCGTACCGCAAAAAAAAAAAAAAAAAAAAGAAGGCAGAAAGGAGAACAAATTCACACCTAATTACTGCTCCGTCAACTGTAGCTTTACAGCCGGGAAAGACTAGCGTTAGCTTGACTGTTAACCCTGAAATATAACCCACCATTGACCTCCATGGGGACCAACCATAGATTCTCTTCTTGTTTGATTTCTACTATTTACATTCACATAGGTGGCCCGTTTATATAATAGATACTATTGGTAACTGAAATTCAGCTACACCTGATCTGCACAATCACACAATTTCTCTCACGGGCCACAGAGCTTCTTTTTTCACAGCCATTCACTCCACTTTATCACAAAAATTCAAATGCGGCTACAATTACTACCAAGTTCACCTGCTTACATGAGAAGCCAAGAGATTTTGGACTAAAAACTGTACCAACACCACACGTGAACTCCAACTGCTATCCATTCAAGAAAGTCTGGGAGCCAAGGTGTGCCTGAGATGGCAATCCCGACATCCTGGCAATCCTGAGCACCAATGCTTGGACTAATGAGGCCTCCGATGGGAACTTTCTCCATCTCCCGCTGTCTCCTAGAAAGGTGCTGAGGCGCTAGACCCAGAAAGCCAGACCAGACACGCCCTGCCCCAAGTGTCCATGCTTTGGGGTACGGAGGGCAAGGTCAGAGTAGACCCATCCTTCGGTCCTCCCATGAGAACTCACACCCAACCTCTGGCCTAAAGGGGTTGAATAGTGGCCCCTCAAAAGCTATGTCCACAACTTAGTCATGGGAACCTGTATATATGGCCTGATTTGGAAAAAGTCTGCAGATTTACATCTGGATATTGATACTGAGTTGAGATCATCCTGGATTACATGGGTAGGCCCTAAATCCAATGAGAGGTGTCCTTATAAGAGCGAGAAGAGAAGCCACAGAAGACCGGGGTATGTGTGAAGTGCGGTAGCCACAAGGCAAAGCATTCCTGGAGCCACCAGGAGTGAGAAGAGGTCAGGGATGATTCTCCCCTGGAGCCTTCGGAGGGAGCATGGCTCTGCCAACACCCCAGTTTTGACTTCGGACCTCCGGAACTGTTAAAGAATCAATTTCTGATGTAGTGAATGAAAGGCAGCAAAATATGCCACTTTGGGATAATGATTATTTTGAGCTGCAGGCAAGGGAGAAACAGCAAATGCAAGCAGAAGCTTTCTCTGAACTCCCCTTATCTGCCCCAAGATAAACCTCAAAAAGCAATTCGATTGTATAAATCCCTCCCCTGGAGTTTCATCAACCAGGGAAGACCGACTCACCTAGGGAGAGGAGACTGGAAGTCGACAGCACACCCAGACAAATTTTGTTATCATTCCTCCCATCTATTCTTCAAAGAGTCCATTCATCTTCCCTAAAAATCCCTTATTCTCTCCAAAGAGGCCTACATCTCCCTCCCTTTTCCCTACTGAGGTGGTATTTAAGCCTGAATTCTATCTCTACTTCTTAGAGTTACTCATTGTTACCCCATGTATATCTCCCATTATACATGCGGTGATACATGTCAATAAACTTCTGTTTTTCTCTTGTCAAACTTTTATTACAGGAGATCTCAGCAAGGTAGAGAACTCAGAAAGGTAGAGAAAAAACTATTTCCCCCCCACTACATAAGCCACCCAACTTGTGGTAATTGGTTAAGACGGCCCTGGGAAGCTATTCCATGGTCCAGCACTGGGCCTGACCAGCCTCAGCATGGCCGGGTCAGGGTACACCTGAGCATCCCCCAGACGCTTCTGCCTGCAGCTCCTAAAGAGCTCAGGAAGGTGGGGCTGAGGATATGTCTTTGGCCCTGAAAGCCCAGGCCAAAGATGTTTTCCAAAGGACGAGCTCTGGGGAATGGTCAGAAAAGTGATTCCACCTGTCACGGGCAGAGCACCACCCCAAGCCACAACCCTTCCCAGAGCGTCTGGGAGAAAAAACTACAACACCTTGAGGGCCCTCGGATAAAGGGTTGTCATCATCAACCACCTCTGACAATTCCTGAGGACTTCCCACCAGCCACACCACTGTGTAACTTTCAACAACATTAAGAGGTAACTACTTATTCTGGGTTTTGATTTCATCATTTTCTGCCTTTTCTTTAAATTGATACCTCTTACATATATAGGCCTGAAAAATATCGTTTAGGGCTGCACGTAAAAAGATACTGGCCCTGGGCTTCTCTGGTGGCGCAGTGGTTGAGAGTCCGCCTGCCGATGCAGGGGACACGGGTTCGTGCCCCGGTCCAGGAAGATCGCACATGCCGAGGAGCGGCTGGGCCTGTGAGCCATGGCCGCTGAGCCTGCGCGTCCGGAGCCTGTGCTCCGCAACGGGAGAGGCCACAACAGTGAGAAGCCCGCATACCGCAAAAAGAAAAAATAAAAAGTAAAAAGATACTGGCCCTGTTCCTGAGGAAAGTGAAGCAGAGGGAGCTTGAGCAGTTTGCCCCCAGGTTGCTGGGCGAGTTGGTGCAGGAGCCAGAACCGTGACTTGGAGCAGACTGCAGAGCCTGTGTCTTCAGCCCCGGGTCACACTCTGCTGTGTCTCACTCAAGCCCAGGAGGCTTGTACCACCCCCAGCCCCGCTGCAGTGCTCTGTGCCAAGCGCCCCTGCCTAAGCCCCACTGCGGCACGGGCCCCATCCCTGGCCCAAGCCTCAGCCACTGCCCAGGCGCCTTTCCCTTGACCTCATTACCTAATGGGGTTCAACAATAATTAGGTACATAAAAATGCTCATGCCCAGTATCAAGGGCCCGAGCACTCCATCCAAACGGGAACAGTGACATCTAAGTGAATGGTTACATCGTAAGGACCATAGGGGACCAGAAAAGAGGGAGTTCCTAAACCACACGTGTCATCTTCATCTACAAACCAGCATCAGCTCTTGTTAATGACCCCCATAAAGGCACGCACCTCACACTCAAGCAAGGTCCTGTCACTCTGTCAGCAGTGCCACCACCCCTAGGGGAGGCCACATCGGCTAACCTCGGATTCCAACCTCCACCAAGGTTCCAGGTGTCTCTGGGACACACAAAGGTGTACAACCTTTTCAGTCAGCGCTTTCTCTTAGCCAAGTACTCTGAAAATGCATTTCAGACGCCTTTGAAATGCCCAGCCCCTTGAGCCAGTATAATCACACAACGATGGCGATCTATCATCACAGCATAATCTTACATGCAGAAATGCTTTCATATATTAGGACGCTAAACCTTCATTCTTCATGCTAATAAGAACTTGAAAATAACCTGAAGATCCAAAAGAAGGAGCTAAGTTGACAGGGTTTCATTCTCTCGACTAGATATATAGCTGAAAAAGTGCTGCTTATGACATTGAGAAGATGCTTACTCTGTAGTAAGTAGAAAAACCAGAATAAATTGTACTTACAGCACAATCACAACCAATCCACCCCATGGAGGAAAAATCTGTTAGGAAGTTAGTCAAAATATAAATTTTTCCTGAGTGGTGGGGCTATGGGTGTTTCTCTTTTACTTTTTAATTTTGCTACACATTTTCTATAATGACTAGGTATTAAAATTAAGAGCAGAAGAAAAATGAACTTCCTATTTAAGGAAAAAGATGAAGGTGGGCTTCCCTGGTGACGCAGTGGTTGGGAGTCCGCCTGCCGATGCAGGGGACAAGGGTTCGTGCCCCAGTCCGGGAGGATCCCGCATGCCGTGGAGCGGCTGGGCCCGTGAGCCATGGCCGCTGAGCCTGTGCTCCGCAGCGGGAGAGGCCACAACAGTGAGAGGCCTGCGTGCCACAAAAAAAAAAAAAAAAAAAAAAACAGATGAAGGTTCCCATGTCTCCCCACTGCTGCCAGAGTTGTTCAGAAGGCCACAGAGAACCCTTCACAAGTGAGTGTTACTTCCCTCCTCAGCTTCCATGGCTCCTTCCCCCGACCCCGTGCACCCTACTTTCTAGGCACATCTAATTACTTCATATTCCCAGCATCGGCCTTACACCCTCCCCGTCAGTGCTCGGACATGCACTGGTGTGTGTGTCCCTTCTTCTCTCTCCCACTGGGATGCAGGTTCCAGGAAGGCATGGGTTATTATCTTGGAGTCACTCCTGTAACCCCAGAGCCTACTGAAGTCTCTGGTACATCCTAAGTCAATAGACGTTTGCCAAGGGAATGAGTCAGAAGCACTGAAGACTTGCTCACATGCAGCTTCATCCTTAACGTCTTCCCCGGACACCAGCCTCTCTTGGCCCCCTACACCCTATCAGGAGTTACCTGTTCACACCTGGTTTCACAGAACACCACACATAGCTGGTCTAACAGGACATTTGCCATGCTGTAGTTCTTTCTTTCCCACATTAACAACAGCCAATCAGATAAACCATGCACACTTAAGCCTGATAGTTTATCTGTATCATCTCCCTTTCCCTCACAGCAACACTAGAGGTAGTTATTATCATCATCACGGATGAAGGAACTGAGGCTTGAACATGTTAAGTGACACACTCACTCCCACAGCTAGGAAAGAGCAGGGCTTGTCTGACTCCAGAGCCCAGGCCTTGACAATGCTACCCCAGGGCCAGTTTCTTTGTCTGTCCTCTACAGTGGACTGGAAACTTCTTGTGGGCAGGAAGTACATTTTGCCACTTGTCGAAAGCTGGCCAACATTGCTGCAGACAGCAGACGTTCCAATATTTGATTTGAACCACAAGAGGATGGCCTTACCATGAACTATAACAACTCATCATGTGAGATGACCCCAGACCTACACAGGTGGAAGTTTAAAGGGTCTGCCTAGCAAAGCAAGGGTAATCAAAACAGGTTCAGGTTCATTCAGATTAATACAGAGCTATGTAAGGAATTTCAGGGTGCAACTGTTGCCAGAGTACCCCTCCAGGAATCCAGAAGCACTTAATTAAGTGGCATGTTAATTGTTGCTCTTAAATCCCCATGAGCATAGATCCTCTAAAACCCTCTACTGGGCAATAATGTCTTAAATTTGGGGCACAGATCATATTTCAAAAAGCTCTTTCAGGTACGTCATCTGTCAGCCTAGTGCAATTTATTGTGGAGATACTTTAATGCTTTCAAATTTTCCTTATAATTCTAAGTTAGGTGACTTCCCGCTATTCCAAACTAATGAAATTTTTTACTGTACTGAAAGAATATTGTGAACGTTTCTCAAAATATTTATGAACTTTATTCACCCCTGGCACGTCAGGAGGAAGTTTGTGCCCTGAGTGCTAGCTGGGACATCACCCAGCATGCACACCCGCAGTGTTTTAACACTCATTAGCAGCTTGTCTGGGGTTGCTGCTGGTGAAGCTTTAGCAAGCAGACACGCACAAATTAGCAGGTCCAACATGGAGCTCTGCTCTGTGGGGCACAGGCGACAAGCAGATATTTTTAAGCGTTTCTGAAAACATATATGTCAATGGGAAAGATGCAGCATCTTACATAGCATGAGAAAATTAACATGTTTAGGAAAAACGACACCAAAGTGTGACATCTATAAGGTATATAATCCAGGAGGTGGCTAACCTAGGCAAAACCTGAAGTGGTCACAGAACTCTCTCATCCAGGTCTGAAATCTTCGTAGATTAAAAGCCGGTGGGGGGGCGGAGGGGTTTGCCACCATCATGGGAAAAGGCCAGTTAGATCATCTTTACTTTTACCTGTGAGACCAGCCTCTGCACCCCGTGATAAAGCCAGAAAGCTGGGCTACCCGATTCCTACCAGAATGTGACTTCCATCAAGTCTACAGGAGTCTGACATATGGGGAAAAGTCCACCAGACAAGCCTCTGAAGGCCCAGGTCTCAGTCACCACTGTGCGTCACACAAGCCCTGTGGCTATGGTTCTGAGCCCCTCCCTCAGTCTCCCTTCCTCACCTGTGGAATAGGACACAACCTGTTTACAGCCCTGACCTCTGACAGTATTAGGACATGTGCAATCATTTTAAAAGCTAAAACACCACCACAGAGGATATGCACACTGTTATTTTTTTTTTAATTAAATGCCCCCTATGAACTAATTTATTGGCTCAAAGAGTAGGAATTGCATGTATGGCTCTGGGCTAGGGGTTAGGAACACAGGAGGGAGGTAAAGCCAGGGCTCTGCCGCAGAACCGTCCTCCAAATCCAGGGGAGGAGAGACCCACAAATGACTACGATATAATGGGATGCGCACTGTGGTGGGTGGGGTCATCCAAAGTCATCCTGGGGAATACTCATGCGGGGACGTGAAGGAACTGCAGAAGGGAGTGTCCCACAGGAGCCAGGGGGAGCTGACTCTGGAAAACGACAGGGAGCACAGCTCGCACTGGAGAGGGGCCACAGCAATTGGACATCACGTACAGGAAGTGGCAGGAAGGCTGGGGCATTTTAGAAGAATAGGAACATTTCAGGAAGACTAGCTGAGGCGGGGCAGAGGGAGGAGCAGTCAGAGAGCTGGGTACCACCACCTGTGTGACCACATCTCACCCTCACTATTCGGCTGTTACCTTCACAAAGCGCAAGTTAAAAGTCAGGACCACTGGGGCTTCCCTGGTGGCGCAGTGGTTGAGAGTCTGCCTGCCAATGCAGGGAACATAGGTTTGTGCCCCGGTCCGGGAAGATCCCACATGCCGTGGAGCGGCTGGGCCCGTGAGCCATGGCCGCTGAGCCTGCGCTCCTGTGCTCTGCAACGGGAGAGGCCACAACAGTGAGAGGCCCACGTAACACACACACACACACACACACACACACACACACACACACACGCACACAAATATATATATATATATATATATATATATATATATATATATATATAAATAAAAGTGAGGACCACAAGCCAGACACCAGGACTCAGGCCACTGTCTCAGGGACCCCTGGGTTGTCGCATAGTTACTGCACTCCCAGCACGTGGAAGTTACACAAGAGCTAAGGCAGCAAGACACACGTGGGTAAAAACAAACCAAAATGGTTTCAAGAAACACATTTTTTTTAAGATCAGAAGTCGTCGAGGCTATCATAGAGACATATTTATGTAATATGGGGCTTAAGTTGGCTCTAGAGAAAAATATAATTAGAACATATCATTAGTTGAAAAGGAGAGAATTTCCCTCAAACTGTTGAGGTGTACCTGTGATGCACCAGGTATCAGGAATTTGAAGATGAGTAAGACACGTCCTTGGCATCTAACGGCGGGGGGAGGGGGGTCGGGACAGGAGAGAGGGGAGTAAGGGGTGACTTCTCAAGGAAGAGGATGTTTAAATCTGCAGGTTGACAAGAAAAGAGAAGGAGAGGAAAGGGGGAAGGGGTGGGTGGGAAACTGCAAGCGGCAGAGTTCCTGAGAGGAACCTGGCCCATCAGGGAGCCCTCAAGTAGTTCAGAAAGGCCAAGCCAGGGGGTCGGTAATATTCTGGAAAAGGAGTGGTGAAGTCTGAGAACAGCAACAGGCCACCGGGTACTAGCGCAGAGAATGACGCCTTTTTCCAAGAAAAGAGACTTTTTATCTAAACATTTTCCTCTACCCCATATAAAGTGTTTGGCTCATTGGTGCTTGGAAATGTAGACGATTGTTCCTGGAATGTCAGAACCCTGCATGCACTTTCTGTTGAACAATGCAGGAGAGGGGTGGAGCATTCAGCCACAGGACTCCCTAGAGGACTGTGACATAAGGTAAACTCACCTGTAAAATGGTCCCCTGGCAGAGACCCTAAGGAAGGCCTCGGAATTATTCCACACAAGGCTCTGGCTCCTCTGGTGAAAGCATTAACTGTTAAGGAGAGGGCTTAAGGAAATGCAGACACACCCGCTGAGGAGGGGCCCCAATGGGGCGTGTCACATTCCTTTGAAAACAGGGCCCCTGCTCTAATTTGTGTAATCAGACCAGAGATTGGATGGGCGGAACTCTGCTTCCCATTTACTACAATATCACGCTTCAGCCCAGGAAACCCCACCAGGGCTTTTGTTTGGAATTCTTTTTCCTTGATTAGGTGTAAGCCCTATTATTCCCGCCACTCCAAAATACCACATGGGTCTGATGAAGCCGCAATGCACAGCACAGACACCAACTCCTGTGAATCAGGCAAGCTCACTCTTTTCTTCTCTGTCGTTTTAGAATGATGATTTCTTTTTCATTCCCTATTCAGTAGAGGAAGGGCGGGGGAGCAGGGACATTCTGCACAGCTGGAAAGTCAAATCGTTTGCACTCTCTGCCATGTGAGCCCAGGGGAACACTCCCGGGCTGCACACACAGCCTCTCGCTGCCCGGCCAGCTCTGCAGGCTCAGCTAGTGAGAGGGGATGAAGGGGGCCGCAAAGCCCTATCTGTGCACAGCATCTTTGCCAAGGCTGCTCTCGGTGGAGCTGTTCCTCACTCTGCCTCCTGGAAGGACTGGCAGGGCTGCACTGCGATGCTATCTGGCTGCCTTCGTTATGTAATTCAGCTCGGATCCAACCCCAAAGGCGGGCTGAGGAGCAGGGTGGGGGTCATGGGCCAGTTGGATGACAGATTCCAGCATGATCAACATTTCTTACAAGGAAAGACAGAGGTTAGAGGTAAATTTCACTTCAAAGCAGCAAATATGGGAATTGGCAAAGAGAATAAATCATTTCATTATTTAGTAAATACTTGAGCAATGTAAGAGACACGTTCTGTGGTCCATACAGCCTCAAGGACCATGGGGCCTGCCTCACCTCCTCCCCTTCCCCTCCACCAAAGCCCTCTGGGTGGTGAAGGCTGAGAATAGCAACAGGCCACCGGGTACTAGCGCAGAGAATGATGCCTTTTTCCAAGAAAAAGGGGTGGAGCTCTGAACCTAAGGCAGTTAATCCACTGTCAGGCCAGGGACCTAATATTTAGGTGACCTGGCTCCAACAAGCCAATTTTGGCCGAGATTGTCCCCAGTCACTGAGCCTTTCTGTTTGATGAAACCCTGGCAGGGAGCTTGGAAAGTTAGGAAGTCAGAAAGGCCGGGGCTGGACCTGCAAGTTCAAGTGAATAACCAGAGGATCAAGGACACCCCAAGATAGGATCAGAGGTGCGGGAGCCCAGAAGAGCACCTTGAGTGTCTCAGTCCAATTCCCCTGAGCCCCATGGGTGCTGTACTTCCCATCCTCTGGTATCAAAGACGACACACAGAAACCTTCCCTGTTTACCAAACTGATGTGAATAGGTGTCTACCACAACCAAAGACCCGTGCCTGAAATAATCACCCAATGTGTGCCCAGTGCTATCTCAGAGCTGGTGTGGCAGACAAAACCTCTCACTGGGTAACTGCAGAACGTGGCAGCACGGCTGCAAGAAAGTGCTAGTGAGAGAATACACACAGTCTGGCTCAAGAATGGAGAGCACAGCTCACTTTGGGCCAGATTAACCAGATGGTGCTCCTTAGGAGAGAAGGGACTCCAATTTGCCCAGGAAGAGCAGGAAGGGCGTAGCTGAGCACTGAGGAGAAAGTTGATAATCTCTCTGTGAAACAAGACTTCATTCTAATTCCTCTGGGCTGCGGCCACATCCGCTGGCCTCATTTACTTAGACTGTAGCCCACGCAGAACTGGGAGAGGTTCTGCTGGCCAGCTCTCCTGCCTCGATCTTTGGTGATCCTAGTAAAATACAGCAATCCCCGGGGTAGGCTACTTAGCGCTCTCTTATTAACAACTGGCCTGCATGCTGAAAAGCAAGAGGCATGTCAGGCTGCTGGGGAATCCTGCCTCTGAACTCCTCCCAGCCTGCTTTCTTGTTCACATCATGAGCAGAAGGGCAAAGGGACGTTCATTCACAGCAGTCCAAGTGGAATCAGGAACTACATCCTGGACTTGTGAGAGGTGTTCAGTGATGAGGGTGGGAGTGGAGACAGAAAACAAAGACAACACAAGCAGGTGGGTCGGTAAGAAGCTTATCATTTATCAGGAAATATGACATGTACACAATTGACCCAATCACATGCATGCACACACTAACTGCTGTAAGGTGTACATAAAATGGATGAGGAAATCATTTCTAAATCCTGTATTTGAGGAAACTTGCATTGAGAAATGCAGTTGAGTGGGAATATAAAATGCCCATAGTTATGTAGGCAATATCAACATTACTGTACAAACATGATTTAAATTAGTAAAATGAATGACAATGATGGCTTTCAAGGTTTTTTGTTTTTGTTTTTAAGCAGCCAAGTGTTGCCTTTTTTTTTTTAATGTAACTTTACTCAGAAGCCAATAAGCAATGCAGATTCATAAAGGCAGAGCTGCTCTGGTTGAAATGGGGGCATAAGACTTGGAGCCCCCAGTTCTGCAGGCCACTCACATGCCTCCACAAAGTACACAGGGCTCCAGGAAGGAATCACAGCTGGAAAACCCTTCCTGTAAATGTATTAAGGGCTGGTGTCTTTCAGGCACACGTGGTCATTTTGAATTTACCTAGGAGAAGTGTTCCCAGGTAGTGGAATGTACTTGCAAAAAAGGATGACTGTTTACAAGGTAAGGACTGAGGTTACATTCTGAGCCTGTGGTTTTAATTTTAACTCTGCCAGCCTACCTCTAGCAACCCAGAAACTGACCTCTCAACCACATGGAAGTGTCAGAGTCCTGAGCTATCGCAATCGCACACCTGTGTGTGTCATTCTCTTCCTCTGATACACCTGGTTCTTAACATGTCCAAATTCACTGCCCGTGTGCAGCCCCCAAAGTGCCTCTGAATCTGACCATTAGTAAGGATTTTCTGAATTTCAACCCTACCAATTTATTCTCAGGGCACATTTACAACATGGCTCCACCTGCTTAAAGAGAACATGACTTTTATACCCCAAGACTCCACCCCAACCTGCGTCTGTGCCACTGGCTAGACCCCCTCTACTGAACCCACACCCTCCAGAAAAATCAGATCACCAGGTTCATGTAAGTTAGCCCAGCCCAAAGTGTTGCCTAGGGTTGCTACAGAGGTCCTGTGGTCCAGGAATTCCTCAGAGGCTTCAGCAGGCTCCTATTCGGTGTGAATTTCTTAGAGGAGAACCAAGAAGGAGCACCTCAATGCATCAGGAATGTTTTGTGTGCGTGGCATGTCCCACATCACTGCCACGTCCTTTGGGAAAAAAACCAGTGACTTAAACATTTCCCCCGATTATAATCAGTTTGACATTTTCTTATGAATACTGTCCAGCAAAGACAACTAAATCATAAATGTGTGGAAATCAGCCAAGAAATGGTAAATTACAAGTAATGTCCCATTAAAATGAGGAAGACGAAAAGGACACGTGCTATTTCTACTCAACATTTTACTTCACGCTCTAACTAATGCAAAGAAATGAAGGTAAAAATAGTAGAAAGGAGGCAGGCCTTCTTCATTTTTTGCTAATGAAATGCCTGTCTGCCTAGAATCTAGTCAATTATAGATGGTCAGATACAGTAACCATTTAGAAAATGTCATTTTTAAAAATTCCACTCGTTATCAAGAAGGGATGGAAGGGAGGGAGGGAAAGCGGAAAAAATACCTAGAAAAATAAACCTACCTATAAATACACCAAATCAATGTTATCTTAAGTTTTACTGAAGGACAGTAAAAGAAGATACAAATAATGGAGAGAACTACCATTTCCCAGATGGGAAGGCTCAATATTGTTAGACAGCAATTATCCCTCTACCAGTTTAAAAAATCAGTATGATCCAACCAACATCGCAACAGGATATTCTGCAGAACTTATAAAGCCGATTCTAAAGTTTAACTGTTAGAGAAAAAGCTTCAGATAACTACAATATGTTTTTGAAAAATAATGAAGAGAAACCTAGCCTGACAAAACTAAACACACTGTAAAGCTATAGTAACTAAAACGGTGCAAATAAATAACTAAACAGGACAGAGAATATGAAAAACAAATACATAGATATCAAGGAGACAATAAACCTATCATTTAAAGTAAGTAAAAAGAGCAAACTATTTGACACATTATATTGGGAAAGTAAACACATAAACAAAAACTAAGTTACAAGTCTACCACTAACAGACACAAAAACAAATTCCAAGTAGGTATGAAGCATAAATGTAAAAAACTATAAAGCTGGGGCTTCCCTGGTGGCACAGTGGTTGAGAGTCCGCCTGCCGATGCAGGGGGCATGGGTTCGTGCCCCAGTCCGGGAGGATCCCACGTGCTGCGGAGCGGCTGGGCCTGTGGGCCGTGGCCGCTGAGCCTGCGCTCCGCGACGGGAGGGGCTGCATTAGTGAGAGGCCCGAGTACCGCAAACAAAAACAAAAACAAAAACAAAAAAACTATAAAGCCAGAAAAAAAAATATGAAGACTCTCATGTACAAAGAAGACTCTTACCTTCTTTTTCTGTAAGATAAAGAAAAGCTCACAGATGTGGCAACACTATGGTTAAAACTTCTATATTTTATAAACAAAGCTAAAGACATTCAGTAAAGAGACATTACTTTAAAAGACTTTTTGAGGGGGGGGGCAACACAACTTGATCTATTACTTTTTACTCTCAAACTTCCTATAATGTGTAAGTATTTCATAACAAGTAAGAATTCAAATATTGTTAATAATATACCTTTGTATATATTATTAAACTTTTTTTCAACAAAAATGTTAATATAAAGGAACACTTCAAGTAAGTCCTTTCATAAATATTCACAAATTAAAAATTAGTAGAGTAGAAAAAAATTTGCTTGCTATTTGTCGGGAATAAAAATAAGAGGATCGTGGACAATCACCTGAAATATTTTCCTTTAAACATTTTCCTTAGAGCCTCTCCCATAGATGTTCTGGAAGAGAAACTATGCACTTGATGATTATCTGAATACATAAGTAAACAAACCATCATCCCATAAGTAAACTAAGAATCTCATAGGGAAGGGACCTCGTAATTCCTAACCTATGGGAGGGGTGTTCTTTTTTCCTTTTAAATGGGACAGCTTTTACAAAACTCGAAAACTCTGTGATTTTTTTTTCCCTAACAAATGCATTGTAAAAGTGTTTTTAAAAATCCTGGTCTCTGGGCTTCCCTGGTGGCGCAGTGCTTGAGGGTCCGCCTGCCGATGCAGGGGGCATGGGTTCGTGCCCCGTTTCGGGAGGATCCCACATGCCGCGGAGCGGCTGGGGCCCTGGGGCCTGGCCGCCGGGGCCCCGCGTCCGGCTAGGAAAAAAAAAAAAAAAAAAAAATCCTGGTCTCTGCCAAAACCTTGAGTTTTCTTCACATCTACCAGAAGGCCTACTGGAGTCTTGCTGGGGTGCTGAATTTGGGATCAAGGTGCAAAGTTACCATGTTAAGTGACACGCCCTTATTGCAAAATAGAATCCTATGCCCTGCAAAATAGAATCTTTTAGGTCTGTCGCACTGTGAGGTGGAGAAATTCACACTCAGCCAGTAGCATGATCCCATCTTTTCCATTCTTTCCAGAAACAGTCCTTCTTGGTAAAGTCATGCTTTTTATTTTACCTTTTTCTAAATAGTCAACAGGTAATCCTAAATCAGTACGATTTCCCTGTCCCATCATCCTAGAAATAGCATATGTCATTTGTTTCAAAGGTCTGCAGTTCTGAGATTCCATCAAACAATGCTACTAATGTTTTAGTCTTTCTTTCCCAGGAGCATTTTTATGGTATCTCTTTAAGTCACCCTATGTGAAAACTATAGCTTTCTGATGGAAGTAAGGCTTAAAACTCAATCAAAATTTCCTGTCTATTTAGTATCAATAGCTGGTACAAAGAGGTCTCACTTCCTCTCCCTACATCAGGGAGATCTCATCTATAGGATTCCCAGTCACTCCAAGTAGTCCCTATGGGTGTGAAACTCACAAGTGAGCATCAGCCATCCCTCAAATGTCCTCTTTCAGGATCACTTTGAGGCAAAAGTGTTCCTCACATGGTAATCATTCCTCACATCATAATCATTTGTACTAATCAAAAATTAGTACAAATATCTGTGTACTAATTTATATTACGCATCTTGCCTGATCCTGGACAAAGTTTACCCATTGGCATCCACTGATTAAGTACTCTTCTATCAGGAAATTCAGTTCTTTGAAATCCTCCATCAAGCCTAGTGAGAAAAAAATCATAAAATTCCAAGACTGAAACTGTTGTGTTCTGTAGCTTAGGCTACCAGGAAAAAAATAACTACAAATTCAAAGACATTTATCACAAGCTAATCTCTTAGCACAAAAATTAAACAATAACTATTAAACAGAACCATTATTTATATAATTTTTCACAACAACTTAAGTATTTTATAAATAACAAGGAAGCATTTTTTTCCACCTAAGTTATATGAAGTAACAAAGCATAACACAAAGTAGGCAAATATTCAGTCCCTTCTGTATTAAATTATGGTTATAAAATGCATTTATTTTTATGTGCATTTATTAAAAGCCTTGAAATGACACACACCAAATTCTTAACACTATTTAGGAAGAGGTGGGAAAAGGTGAGAAGGAGAGAGACTTTTACAGTTGATTTTCTAAGTATCTGTATTACTTGAATTCTCTAACATGTATCAATTTTGTCATTTGAAAACTATGAAACAGCAAAATAATGCTGGCACAGATGCACTGAAAATGGCACTGTAGTAAATTGCTGGGGCACTGTAAATAGGTACAATCTTTTCGCCAGGTATGGAATGGCTTTAAACATATCTATATCCATTGACTCTACAATTATACGCTTTACCAGTTTTCTATAACGTGGCTATCTTAATTTTTATAAAGAAAAGCAATGTAGCTTAATACATATATCACCTTAGATCTTTAAAATCTGGGCTTTTGAAACATAAGGTAGAAAAATAATAGTAGAGTTGATTCTTGCTATTTGCAGTAGTTATGTTCTGCAAAGTCACCACAGACACTGAACTAGTCAATACTTGACTATTGCTCCAAGGGGAAATCCAGGGTTAGGTTCTTATGAGCCTCCAGTCACAGAAGTTTCATCAACTCATCAACATACAACCCTCTGATATCTGTGTTTCTGCTTAAAGACAGACAGATAGATGGACAGATACGACTGACATTGAACTCATGGCCAACAGCACCATCACTCCTGCCTCAATGAAGCTTATCTAAAGTATCCCCATTTTCCCCATAAGGCACATTTCAGCCTTCTTGTACTTAAACACTAGGCAGCACTTCAGCACTAAGGGGCCATTTTAAAGAGCAAAATCACCAAGAAGCACAAAAATCTGAAAAACATGGCACTAAATAGACTGTGAAAAGGAGAGTTGTTTACGGACTGAGAGCTGAAACAAGAAGACACAGCATCACCTTGTTTGACCTCAGCTGGGAACAGATGCATCAGGTGACTCAGATTTTTTTTGCCTCTCTGCACGTGTGTGTGTCCAAGACTGACTGCAAAGGGGCCAGGAGTATTGATTTTAGGGTTACAAATGAATTTTAGCCAGTAGACAAATTTGCAAATATGGAATCTTAAATAACGATAATCAACTGTACGCCTTTTCCTTTATTAGACAGAGCAATATTCTCAAAAGATGGATTAACAGCAGAGTCAAGAGAGATCCATAAAAAGCTTTTTTGTCTCTGCTAACTCAGTGGTTCTCAACCAGGTGTGATTTTGCTCCCAGCGGACATTTGGCAATGTTTGGAGACAACTGGTGATTATCATTGATTGGGTCTAGTGGGTAGGGGCCAGGGATGCTGCAAAACATCTAAGAATTCACAAGACTCCAACAAGAGGATTATCTGGCCCAAATTGTCAATAGTGCCAAGACTGAGAAATCCTGTGCTAAGTGACCTGAATCTTTATACCTTCTATCAATGTACACTTTAATGCCTAAAACTAAATAATAATTAAATGTCAAGGACGAAGCAGCTCTCCTACTTTATTTCTTGGTGCCCCTTTATTTTCAAACTTAATAAATTTTTATTAAACGCAACTGAAAACACAAAGCAAGTTATAAGCTGTATTGAGAAGTGCTACTTTTCCCATCATTTCCACTTGTAATGGTGAATGGGGTAACTCCAACAATAATGTAAAACATGGCACCAGTCTGAAATCTCGTTTCTGTTTTTAACACTAGGAAAGTAAAAATCATCACTGCATGGGAAATTTAAAAAGTATAATGTGTAGTATACTGCTCATGAGATAGAGAACCCAACACACTCCTAGCAACTTTCAGATGAAGTCACGAACCTTTGAGACGGTTCTTACAGTTACCCTGTCTGAGGAAGAAAATTTAAAAGTCTTACTAGGTCTTAATGATTCTATGAAAAAAGGCCCAACTAAGTGCCCCGCCCCCCCACAAGTATCCTTACTGCACAATGCCCCCCATGTGGATTTAATATTATACATATATTCAGTCTTGAATCAATCCTATTTTTAAATAGTGAATCAAGCAATTTGTAGAGTGGCCTCCAAGGGTCACTCAAGAACATTTCAAAATCACTGTACTAACCTAACAAGGATAAATAATTCTCAAGTGCGAGGCAGACTAGTAGACTAAGAACTGCACTTGGAGTTTGGAACCTGAATTCTTGGCTGCATGAGTTTAGAGCCAAGTGATTAATTCAAGAATCTTTTATTCTGGAAAGATGTTTTAGCTCAACTGTGAAAAAATAAGGCCGAGACATTGTTTACTGTTCTAAGTATGCTCTGCTGGAGATTACAGGTCCTGCTGTCAAATGCCTTCAACTTCCTACAGGGTTCTGCTGAGCACTCAACCCTAGAAACGACAGTCTTCCCTCCTTCTGCAGCCTCTCTTGCCACTCTCTCAGGCTCCTATTCTTCCTCTACTCCAGCCTACATGTGCTGCTCCACACCCACACTCCGCACTCCAGGCCAGGATGCTTCAGGCCACCGGGATCAGGACCCCCCAAGAAGTCAGAGATTAAAATGTGATTCCCAGATCACATCCCTGGCCTACTGATTGGAATCTTGGATGGAAGTGTTGGGAATCTGTAGGGTCCATTCCACCTCCCACTTCTTTAATAACTATAGCCCAGCCACAGAATAACACCTGTGGATTACTGAAAATGCCATCATTATATCTTTGATTTAGTTATCACATTTCCCATTGCCTGACTCTATCCCCTAGGCCCACTTTCAGCAACCTAGCGGAGCTAGGAAATGTCGTCTGTTGTTAACACATTCATTTGAGACAAACGCCTCTTTTCTAAACTTCAATATGCTACATATGATATCCACCCCATAAAATCAGAATTGTGCTTCCGCAACCAGACTGAGAGCTCAAGGGTAGGGACTATGTGCCATACCTGGGCTCAGCCCCAGTGGCAAGCACAGTCCCTGGCACATAGCAGGTACTCACTTGTTGAATAAATGGATGCACGGATGGATGGATGGATGGATGGATGGATGGCCTCTCAATGCCACTGTTGAACTTCATCAGTTCTACCTAATTTGTGACTAATGTTAATGGGAAAAAACAGAAGACTCAATTGAGTAACCTCCCACAGAGGAATTCTGAGTGAGTGGGGCATGACTCTCAGAGAGCCCCACAGGAGAAAGGAGAGGCAGTTCTCCAGATCCATTCAAATTTGGCACTCTGTAGGGGTTTCAACAGAAGTCAGCTAGTTGACTGAGCATGTGCAGTCCTAGTAAGGAGCAAAAGCAGCCAGTGAAGATGAGAAGGAAAACTGGTCACCAAAGAACTTTTCTGGGCATGAGAAGATGACAGTTAAGGCCAAGGTTAAACATTCTGATTATCAAAGATGAAGACAAATCTGTAATTAGCCCAAGTGGGTCAGCCCACAGGATAAAGTCTAGACTCACTCAAGATCATTTACCCTAGGATTCAAAGCTGCCCATAATTTACAGCTGGTCCAGTCAGAACAAAGCTCAGGTCTTTTATTTGATGGTTATAGATGTGAACAAAGAAGGATGTAGCCTTGCTGCTGGCAGCCATCTTGGGAACATGAGGAAATCTAAGAAAATCTCAAGAACCATGTCTGCAACTTGACAGATGATTGAATCAATGAGTTATCTTCATTGTTTAGGCTAAGTCAGGTTTTCTATTACCCAAAGCATCATGATGCATGCCCACTCCTACCTTTCAAGCTGGTCTTTCCCTTTTCTCTTAGCACATATATAGATCTACTATTCCAAGAGTCTGTATACTATCCACCAACATACCTCATCCATTCCCACCTCCCACCTGTGTGTGTCATTTAGGCCTAAAATGTTCTTCCCTTGTTCTCTTTTATTCAAATCCTGTCTGGTCTTCTAGACTCAGGCTGGAGTCCTTACCCCCGTGAGGGCAGATATCCAGAACCATAGTTTTCTTGTTCCTCTAAGCTCCCACCTTGAGAACACCCTCGATTTTAGTTGTCATCCATATTCTAACCTTACACTTTTAATGATCCTTTTGCAAGCAGAACCTCAAACTGGATTTCAAGTTCTCTGTATTTTTCAACCCCTTCTAACAGCCCCTTGCACAATGTCTTGTGATTCGCAGAAAACCAATAAATCTCTTTAGGCAAATTCAAAATGTGATTTAAACCTCCTGGTCACTGCCAGTCATACCCTCTTATTTCACATAGCAATGTAGAAGATAGAAAGGAATTTCAGATGCAACACATTTCAACATTACACAGTTGGCTACAGTCCTGTCACATTTCACAACCAGACTGGCAGTAACAGCTGGATGAAGATCAGAAATTCATCAGGCTGCCTTCCCATCTGCAGATCACTGAAGCCCTTCCAGTGACGAGGTAGACTAACTCTGCAAGTTCTAAAAAGTCAAGTCCCAGGCCTTTCCAGCACCTGCATAAAATCATCCTAGGGGCAGTACCAGAATACAGAAAAGCACAGCCCAAGGCATTCACAGGTCAACAGGCTCCGATCACCTCCAAGCCTTTTATATCCTCTTTCGTGCTTGCAGTCCTAGGTCCCTTTAGAGCACCCAGGGGTACATCTGTAAGGTTTAAATGAGGGACACGAAATAAACAGAGACTGAGACTTATCCTCCTTCACGGTGATGGGTAGGAGACAATGAGTAAGTTGAAGAATGATATCAGGACCCAGTATTATTTCCACTGAAGATGACAACAAAAAAATGAGAAAGGGGAAAGTAAGTGTGTGTGCACTGCATGCACAGCAGCAAAGATGCTGATATAGCCAAAGGATCGATATAGTCCTGGCCACTCAAAGTCAACCCGTTTGTGTGTGGCATGACAGGTCTCCTGCGCAAGGATTTTGATGCCCCAGTTAAGGTCTATATCAATAGCACCTGACCATGTTTTTCAACAGGTTATAGAAATGGAAGGGCTGCCTGATAAAATTTACACCACCACTATAAGTGATCTATAGAGTAAAGCAATACCTTTCTAATATGTATATACCTATAATGATAGAGAGGTTAGTAACCATTAATCCCCCCCTCCTAGAGACCAGTAGTTTCTTTGGTTTCTTTGCTCAATAGCCAGAATCATCCATTCAATATTGATTCTTCATGCTCTTCCCTGATTAACACTGCCTTCTCTTCCTGGGTTATCAATTGGTTCTGAAGAGGTTCACAGACTGCATTTCATTTACCAGGCCCTGCAGACAATGTTACAGATCAAAGGCTTGTCAACTGAAACATTCCACGTCTTCTCACAGTCTCTGCATATCACAAGAATTACCACGAGGAATTTAGTTCTACTAGCTGCTCAAGTCGGTAGATGCTCTCAAAATTGCCCTTTATGTTAGCCACGTGGCTACTAGAGATGGTTCTCAAAGCACTTCCTGTTCTAAAGGGCTCTATCCAAATAGCTGATGTTCCACCAAAGGAAGAAACCAGCCAACCACCACCTCAAAAATCTCTGTCCATGCTTTTAAATCCATTCCCTGAATCCGACAGAGGCAGATCAGCCATGTTCCAACTCAACTGTCTAGCTCTGTGTTAAAGGGGAAGTCCCTATCAAGAATCTATTTCAATAAAGCCATGTGGTTTGCAGCAACTGCTTTTCTTTGTCACCAACAGGTCAGGAAAGTACCCCCTTCAGAGATGCGGGAGACTAAAGTCGCTGCCTATTTCCCTCCCTACGCTGTCTGCCAGGCAGACCAGCCACACCTCCTATCAAAGGACCTGCTCTTGCCATAAGAAGCAGAAACGGCTGTTCCCCTCTCATCATCATCAAGTTTCCAGTCTCTCAGAATGTTCCAGCCCCGCCTAATGTCCTGCATGGCCGGCTCTACTGCTTCACAGAACCAGCAGAATGTGGAAAGGAAACAACATCCCTTAGACTGGGGATGCACAAAGATAGCCATGTCCTCCCCTGGTGCTTGTTCCAAGAAATGACAGGATCAGTCTGGGACACAAACATCCTCAGCTTCAAGCTGCTATTCCGGGTATCCATTCAATATTTATTGAGTGCCCAGTTGGAACAAGGTACTGTCAATACACCCCAGGCAGGCTAAGCTTGCACAAGGGCTCACCAGCACACCCGAAGCAGCATGAATTTCAGACCACCGTCCAGGAACAGGGAACAATTGTTCCTTATTGATTTAGTTGACCATAAAAGGATATGCAAATTTTCAGAAGACGTGCAGCCTCTGCTATGCCTGGAATGCTTCAAGAAAACTCAGAAAATAACACATCTATACACACACACACACACACACACACACACACACACACACACACACACAGTAGGATAAGACATACCATGCAGATGCAAGGTTAAAAAGGTTTCCTCACTAGAAATGTTTCCCCCTATTAACCTACCTTTTCCCCACCATTCCTTTCCTCTTCTACAGAAGAATGTGGACTTTTACCCCTAATACCTTAATCATTATTGCAACCAGCAATTTATGAAGGGAAGAGCGAAGAAATGTACTGCTTTTTATCCCCCATTTTCCTATATACATCAGTCAACAAAAGAAAAACCATAATACATCTAGTGAACTGTTCCCTGAGGTCACCCCCAAATCTTCACTGACTTAAGCTATTAATGCAATGACTATGTTGCCCCAACCAATAACGAATAAGGAAAACCAGAATAAATCTAACTTATCGTGATAAGGTTTCTTTGCTTCCATTACAACTTAGTGTGGAAATACCACACTGTCACTTTTTTTTTTTGGTAACTCTACTCAAACTTGCTTTTAAAAGGTTTTTCTCTCCAGAAGAGTAGATGATCAGTGGATGGAAGGAGAGAATACGAAGTGTAGGATGGCTCGGTGGCAGGTAAGTTAGGAATGGGTGCTCAAGGAAACAAAAAGTGTTCCAAAGCAGATCAGAGCCTAGAATCTTTGCAAGGCTACGGAATTCATGCCTGTCCTTTTCAGGAAAATATGACCCTTCCTGGACATACTGCTCAGGTTTTTTTCCCAGGTGTCTGGTGACAAGCTGTTCTAGGAATACATGATAAACCTCACACCTTCTTTCCGGTTATCATTATGTATCATCTTGTGGAACGACACATGAAAAGATGGCTAAGGATACAAATGTCCCACAGGAAGCGTACATTACAAGTCCTGAGACTCTAGAGGAAGGGATGCCCTGCGCTCCAGTAGGTTGAAGGGACTATGGAAGAGATACAGAGCTAGGCTTGGACCACGAAGTGCACACCTGGTACAGGCAAGAAACTTCCACAATATTTTTGAAGGTCTGGAGAAACAAGGAACATTATTTTTTCAACTTCCAGGCAGGTAATACAGTATTGACTATAATCACCATACTGTACATTAGACTCCCCTCAAATTTACTTATCTTGTAACTGAAATTGTGAACCCTTTGACCAACATCTTCCCATTTCTCCCACCTGCCAGCCCCTGGCAACCACCATTCTGTTGTTTCTGTGAGTTCTGTTTTTTTTTAGATTCCACGCAAGTGATATCATACAGTATTTGTCTTTCTCTGACATATGTCACTTAGCATATTACCCCCTCAAGGTCCACCCATCCATGTTGTCACAAATGGCAGGATTTCCCTCCTTCTCATGGGTGAATAATATTCTATTGTATATATGTACACCACACATTCTTTATCCATTCATTAAGGAACATTTTTAAGGAATCTGAAATCTGGATTATTCGACATATAGAACAGGTTCATGGAGAGATTAACTCTAAGGACACACATAATTACTATAGGTAACTTCTCTTACGGAGCTTGGAGAGAGAAGGAACATAAAGAAACTTGAGGTGACCCTTCATTAACTCTTAGATTGTTGGAACTCGAAGGCCATCAGAGTCCCTGAGCGGCAGACAGATCTCAAAGTTCATACTGCCCTTCACAGCAGCCCTAGGCTCTAAATGGGAACACTCTCCCAAGGCCCCATCCTGGGTTCTTATTCACTATAGTCCTCCCACAACTGCCTTTATGGCTCCCCACAGTAGCACTGAACACAGCTTAAAAGTCTGTATTTGTGTTATTATTTCATTCCTTCATTAACTATTTGCTAAGGGCCAGGCATGTGTCAGAGCTCCATCATACATCTGTCTTACCATTTAGTCAATGCCTATCTTTTCCACCAAGTCCATAAGGGCAGAGGCCATGGGTACATTGCCTATTGTTTTATCTCTAGCCCCTGACATAGAACCTGGCATCAGAGGCACTCAATAAATAGAGGATGAATTAATCTAGTCCAACCCCCTTGTTTAACAGTTGAGCATATACTAAGTTTCTGAACAATTAGCTGATGTGGGACAAGTCAGACTCCTAGACAGTGACATGCAAAGGACTAAGCCCCAAGGCTCTCTGAGAAACAACACTGACAGTGAGGGTTATTAGCCATCAGTTAATAACTGTCTTTGGGGGAAGCAACTCTAAAGGAGGTATCATTTGGATGACAAGGTTCTGGGATTGGACCAAATACTGCATTCAAACCCCAGCCCTGTCCCTGCAGTGGACATCTGTGAATGGCCTCCCCAGCACTCACTTCCTTCTAACAGCCTCTGCTTGCATTTGTGCTTCTCAAGAAGCTGGCTTCACTCCTCAGCTTCAGGACACATGTCCTAGAGTCAACCCAAGCAGTGGAATCCCTTTCTTTGGCCACAGTGACCGGTTTAGGGCAAGCACATGACCTCAACCAGTCCAATCCTTGTGAATCTCAAGCCTTGTGCTTGCAGTGCTGGTTCAAAGTTGCTGGCTCTTCCATGGTTGATGGAGTGCTCCTTTGTAAGACCTAGAACGTCTGAGGCTATTGCTGCTTCCATGAGCTGAAGACAGTTTGAGGGTAAGGCCCCCATATAGAGAAGGGCAGAGCCAAGCGAGTCCTTAGATGTGGAACTAGATCCCTGATAGCAACATGACTCTCTAGCATATCCCATCGCTTTATTTCTCAGTCACAAAAACCACTGAATTCCCTTCACCATTCCAATCGATCTGCAGTAGATTTTCTTTTGCTTACAACCAAAAGAATCCGAGTATGTACTAGGTGTGTGACACTGGAAAAGCAAAAATGGAGGTAATGATTACTTCAGAAAGGGTACCTTACAAATCAATGAAGGGCAAGAAAGGACTTAGTTCCGGGACAATATCTGGCACTTAACAAGGCCTAAATATTCTTTGCTTCTTATGAAAGGATTCACCAGAGTTCCTCTAAATAGTCTTTTCACCCAGTATGTTAAACAGATTGTTTACAAGTAATCTGCAACTTAGCAAAGTATCTGGAGTGGCCAGAAGACACAAAAAGGTTGAAAGTCACTAACAATTGAGGCTCAATACAAAATGGAAACAAATATCCCTGAAGTTATAATAAACATCTATACAATAATGTCTACAGGGACTTCCCTGGTGGCGCAGTGGTTAAGAATCTGCCTGCCAATGCAGGGGACACGGGTTCAAGCCCTGGTCTGGGAAGATCCCACATGCCGTGGAGAAACTAAGCCCGTGCGCCACAACTACTGAAGCCCGCGTGCCTAGAGCCCATAAGCCACAACTACCGAGCCCGGGGGCCTACAGCCCATGCTCCACAACAAGAGAAGCCACCGCAATGAGAAGCATGCGCACCGCAACGAAGAGTAGCCCCCGCTCGCTGCAACTAGAGAAAGCCTGCGCGCAGCAACGAAGACCCAACGTAGCCGAAAAGAAAAAAAAAAGATAATATTGGATTCGACAGCATTTAAAAAATAAATAATGTCTACAGGCACATCAAGTGATAGACTTCACACTGACTTCACTATTGTACATGTGTGAACAAATATGATTTAAGGAAGATTAATTTTTACAAAGCGTTTCGAGAAGCTATCCACTGTATAAAGGGGGATATTGTCAATTGTGCTGTCTTCGGCACATTCTCTTCCCATTTCAACCTCCCCCCCCAGAACCTCCTCACCCTCCCTACCCCCAAACACACACACAATACACAAGGGGTACCTGGGCCAATACAGCTCCAATCAAGCAGGCTGATCCCAGGGTAGCCCTAGGACTGGGGTGGTCAGCAGAGGTGGTTCCCTGGGTGAGATGAGGGCAAGAAAAGAAGCCATACAGGCTTGTCCTTCCAAGTACCGCCCAGGGTCAAAACCAGAAAAGCTGGACTGTCCAAAATATAAAGGGCAAATTCCAGGCCGGAAACAGAAGACAGGGCCAAGAAAGAGGAAAAACTAACAGACTGCAGAAGGAAAGGTGAAATTCGGCCAAGACAGTGGTCAATAATAGCAGAAGTCAATTGTCACCAAGCACGGCACTGGGTGAAAACTTCACTAGTGTTAGATCTCATTTCATTATCATGAAAACCTGTGAAGCTATTATTTTCCCCATCTTTAACGTTATTATAAAAATTTTTAGGGCTTCCCTGGTGGCGCAGTGGTTGAGAGTCCGCCTGCTGATGCAGGGGACACAGGTTCATGCCCCGGTCTGGGAGGATCCCACATGCCGCGGAGCGGCTGGGCCCGTGAGCCATGGCCGCTGAGCCTGCGCTCCGCAATGGGAGAGGCCACAACAGTGAGAGGCCCGCATACCGCAAAAAAAAAAAAAAAAATTTAAACATACACAAAACTAGACAAATTCAATGAACCTCATTACTGTATCACAGCTACAAAAATCTACTCAGGGAGACCCACTGTTCACCACTGGCCTCACCAGGAGGGCCAGGAAAGTACCAGCAAGTCATGTCCGCAAGCCCAGGTGAAAATTTGAGTCAACCTCTTAACTTTGACTTCACAAACTATGGCCTGGTTCCTCAAGCATGTGAATCTCCCTTCACCTGGACAGGTACAGAGTCCACCTCTGTTCTGTAGTGAACTGTGACCACAGCAAACATCCACAGCACAGCAGAGTTGAGTTGCCACATGTCAAAGATTAGGGAAAG
>NW_006786541.1:636659-650089 GCF_000442215.2 Lipotes vexillifer
CCCCCTTTAGGATCAAATCCAAACTGATGGCCCCAGGTGGAAAGCCCCACCATCACTGGCACTTTCTCATCTCTCACATCTGTCACCAGTCCGAATACCCCAGAAAGACTGAACATCTTGGAGTTCCAAAGTACAGCCCCCAGCCTTCTGCAAGGATTTTCTCACCTTTTGGCTGAAAAATCTTCCCTCCTTAACACTACCAGCTATGGCTAACATTCCTTTCCTCACCTCAAGAAAGCTTTCTGGAATAACGAATCCCACCTCAAAACCACGTTGGGTACCACACCTCTGTATTCCCATAATGCCTCGCCCATCTCTCTCTCTGCACACCAACCCACATGATTTGATAATGATTGGTTCCTACGTCTTCCACTCCCAATTTTATCAAGTGCTCTTTGAGGGCTGGGACATTTGCTCATTTTTTGGGTTTGGTGGTTTTATATTTTATGTTTAATGGAAATCCAGGACATAATGATGAATTCCTTTGAACTGAGTTGGAGGTCTAGTAGTTATGTCAAAACCTACTTCTGTTCCTTTTTGTAGTTTCCAGTGCCTAACAGAGGCACATAGTAGGTCTTCAAATAATGTTTACTGAGTAAGACAAGCCAAGGAAAAGATAAGATGATGGCCAGATGGACAGTAGGGAGAACACTTTAAACTTTTAAAAATCTCTCCAAAGCACTTCATGGCCAGTAGATGCTTAGATGTCTAACCAGTGCACAGAGGTAATGAGCCTTTTGGATTAATGCCCACCAGACACTGTACCTCCCTCCCTCCAGCTCTACAGATGCCCACTAATCCTAGTGCTGTTATTTGACAGACAAGCTTGTGCTCACCCTGCTCACGGCTTTCACTGTGATGCTGACTTTCATCACAACTCCATCAGGCCCTTGTCTAAAACTGACTGCAGACTCCTCATCTCTTGAATATCCCCCTCCCACTGAAGGTGCTCTATCACCTGGATCACTTGAGCTGCCCTTTTCTGGACCTGGGCCCACTCAGCGATGGATTTGTTAGGAATGCCACCATTACCACCACCAAAACTACTGAAAGCACAGTGGGTTGTATTACCTACCAATCCCACCCACCGCCCAAGCTTGGCATGTGTATCATAACAGGACAACCCTCTCCACGCCCAACATCCTACACAGATAAAAATGCTGGAATCTAAAATGACACAAATGAACATATCTACGAAACAGAAACAGAGTCAGATATAGAGAACAGACTTGTGGTTGCCAAGGGGGAGGGGGTAAGGGAGGGATGGAGTGGGAGTTTGGGACTAACAGATGCAAACTATTATATACAGGATGGATTAACAATAAGGTCCTACTGTATAGCACAGGGAACTATATTCAATATCCTGTAATTAAACCATAATGGAAAAGAATATATGTGTATAACAATCACTTTGCTGTACAGCAGAAATTAACACAACACTGTATATCAGCCATACTTCAATAAATTTTTTTTTTAATGCTCCTGAGATGGTCAGATTAAGCAAGTAAATTCCAAGGCAGTTCTGATAGGAGATGCACTAAGGTGGGGGCAGGGGTACCACCAGGGAGAGAAAATCATTCAAAACTTTCCATGGGGGCTTCCCTGGTGGCTCAGTGGTTGGGAGTCGGCCTGCCGATGCAGGGGACACGGGTTCGTGCCCCGGTCCGGGAAGATCCCACGTGCCGCGGAGCGGCTGGGCCCGTGAGCCATGGCTGCTGGGCCTGCGAGTCCAGAGCCTGTGCTCCGCAACGGGAGAGGCCACAGTGGTGAGCGGCCCGCATACCGCAAAAAAAAAAAAAAAAAAAAAAAACTTTCCATGCAGGTGAGCTATGGTTTCTGCTTCAACGCTAGCCTTAAACTTTAGATTCCACTGGCAGTGTCTCTTTGCAAATAATAACTGAATCACCCTAAATCAGCCCCCACCAGAAGTAAGGTACTGAATACAGTACTTTAAGGTCTACTGTCATTTTATGTTCCTCTGAAGAATAAAGATGCTTTATTATGATAATCATTAGGTTGTAAAGCACTCATCTTCTCTCCAGAGTAAATCCAGTCAGATATATCTTTCCCCCAGATTTTATTTTTTTAAGCATTCCACTTGTATAGAACTCGTAACAATTTTTCAGAGTGACAGTCCCAGGCTTACTGATTCACAAATGGCCTAAGAGTGTCAAGTAGGTATATTGCTCTTCACGAATAAAGGGGTTAGAGGAGAGGATTTAACCTTCTGATTTACAGGCAGAACTCACCTCTTTTGGCCTCTTAGAAAGTGCACATTGAACCCTGTGGATGTAGAAATCTAAGACCCCCAAGTCTAAAACCAAGAAGGCAGGCTTCCCTGGTGGTGCAGTGGTTGGGAATCCGCCTGCCAATGTAGGGGACATGGGTTTGATCCCCGGCCCGGTAAGATCCCACATGCCGCAGAGCAACTAAGCCCGTGCGCCACAGCTACTGAACCTGCGCTGTAGAGCCCGTGAGCCACAACTACTGAGCCTGCGTGCCACAACTGCTGAAGCCCGTGCGCCTGGAGCCCATGCTCCGCAACAAGAGAAGCCACAGCAATGAGAAGCCCGCGCACCGCAGCGAGGAGTAGCCCCCGCTCGCCGCAACTCGAGAAAGCCCCCACGCAGCTACAAAGACGCAACATGGCCAAAAATATAACAAATAATAAAATAAAACAAAACCAAGGAGGCAGGACATCCTAAAGAGCCCTCCACACAATGGGCACAGAATTTGCTTCCATAAGTACATGTCCCTGAAATGACCTTTCCATTCCACAATTTGGAAATAATTTATTCATCTGACACAGCTGAGTTGCAAACACTTTGAGGTCTGAGGCCTTGGACAAGTTACATTACATCTAATGCAGAGTATTGCAGAGTAATGATGATGATAATACTTTGCAGGGATCCTGTAAGAATTAGGGCTACTGGGGCAGAAATGCTCATATAGCAATGGCCATGATAATGGGATCCTTAAACTCTTGATAAAATAACAGAGGTGATATTAGAACAGTAAAAACAAAGAAAGGCTGGAGTTCAAGGTCTTGGAGGACAATTGTTGGGACAAGAGGTAGCAGTTAAAACATTTAGGATCCTCCTGAATTCCATAAAAAGGAAAATGTGCCCCAATTAAATGTACAAACTGGGCTCTCGAGACCAAAAAAATCCCTGCAGTAGAAGAGCTGGGCAATCAATCAGGCTTGAATTTGATAGAACTACCCCTTTAAATCCTCTCATCCATCAACTAGCCGCTTGGATGAACCTAACCAACGGGTAAACCATCCAGGGCTGTGGTCTAAGAGTACGAACCAGCTGAGGGACTGAGCAACTAAATCCCTTCTTCCCTTGAGACTCAGTTTCCTCATCTGTAAAATGAGTTCGTTCTAAGCATCCCATGAGATCAACTTCTTTAAAGAATTTTAGAAACGTCGTGTGGCATTACTCCACCTTCCAGGAGCTAGCACCTCTGGGTGAGCTTGTTCAGCTTCTGGACTAAAGAAGCACTGCTGGTAGATTAGCCCCTAACCCCTGAATACCAAGGAGCTGTTAGTCCCAGAGTAGAAGGTGTCCTCTGAATACTACTTATTTAGAAAACGCCTTTTAAGAACTGCAGTTACAGCATCTATTCTTGGAAACAGGTAAGTCAGGAAAGCATTCCACTGACTTTACAAAGCCCTAGCCATCCATCACTTCCCTCACTCCCACAATGAAAGCACACGTGAGCCTGGGACATCACTGAGACAACCTCCCCTGCAGTGCTGCACAGGCTGCATGATTAGGATCTGCACAATTACAGTGCTGCTCAGGGACCCCACAGAGGGAAGACAAAACCAACGTGTTGTACCAGTCGATGGTATTTCACCGCAAGTAAGTGAAAATCTCAAGTTGATGAACAATCAGTAAACTCTAAGAAGTCATTTTCCTTGAATCCTTTTCAAAACTGCACCCAAATTGGTGCCACAGAAGGAAAAATGAAATGTCAGAAGCATCTATGTCTTTGATAAGAACCATGACCTTTCACCCAGAGGTACTTTATGGGAGAATCAGAGGAGTGGTCCTCGGGCCTGACTGCCCATTAGTAACACCTGGGCAGCTTTACAAAGGCCAATGCCCGGGCCTCCCCTAGAGATTCTGTCTAGCTGGTCTGGGGTGTGACCTGGGGTGCATTTCTCCAACACTGCAAACCACTGATTAAGGTCTCCAAACTGCACAGCAATTAAGAGTTAGGAAACATTTTTTTGAAATTTACACTTATTGAAAGATGTGGGATTCCAGACAGTAACAGCAAGAACAGCAAGAGTAATAATACACATCAAGAGAAGGCCATGTGTTTCCGGTTTGTATGTTAAAGAGGAAAACCCCAGAAGTGCGCTTATGAAAACCAAATGCTAGGAATCTTCAGTGCAGTGGTGATTTCATGACTCTACATTTGTCAAAACTCATACATATACACAAAGAGTTATTGTATGGAAATTAAAAATAAATTTAAAACATACAGAGGAAAAAGAATCAAATGATGTATCTATTTAACCTAGTAATTCTTAATCTTAGCATATTAAAAACCAGCCAAAGAGCCGTTAAAAATCCTGCTGCCCAGGCTGCGCCCCAGATCAATCACTTCAGTCTCCAAGTATCAATAGTTTTAAAAACCCCACGGGCATCGATTCCAATGGGCAGCCATGTCTCCTAATTCTCCAGAGGAAGGACACAGGCGAAAGTGATCTTATTAACACGTATCCATAGAAATGTGGCTCTGAACCAGTGAATCACATCTGCACCTACCTTCCACTCACCCAGGGAAGTCCACTAACATCTACCCAAGTTTCCAAGTTTTTTTTCCTATCAACTTTCATTAGGTTTCAAGACACTGGCATGATGCATAAGCCAAATAAAAGGGGCTGGATATCCAACTAGTAGCGTACTAAATTGCCTCAAAACCTGCTGACAAGGTTTTAAAGCAGTGCAGTTGTGCTCAAACATCAGAATCCCCTGGACGGCTGATTATAATAGACTGCTGATCCAGCCCTGGAGCATCTGATTCAGGAGGTCGGGGGTGGGGCCCCAGAATCTGCATTTGGAACCAATTTTCAGGGGATGCTGCTGCTACTGCTTGGAGGACCAATGTTCTAAACAAATGTGAACTAAATAAATGGTCAGAGACACGAAAACCACGATCCAGACAGTCCTTAGGCCAAGGCAGGTAGGGCCCGAGACTGCTGGCCAAAGAACCAGCTGGTGTTTAGAAACTGACCTTGAGAAATAAATTAGAAGGATTTCTACAGATCACAGAACAGATTTCTAGAAACTTTCTGTTCAAAGTGATACGCAAACCACCACAGGCATCACCTAGAACTGGTTACAAATGCAGAATCTCAGGCCCCACCCCAAACCTGCTGGGTCAGAAAGTGTCTTAACAGGAACCTGGGTGATCCAAATGCACATTAAAGTTTAAGAAGCATGGGTGCTGACCAAGTCCCACGTTCATTCAACAGGTAGTTACTGAGAACCTAGCCCGTGCACTATACCTAGCAGTGAGTAGGGCACACAAGCCTCTGTCCTCTAGGAGCTTATATGGAGCGAAGGATGGAACTAAGGCCCAGGGCTGCGGGCCGCAGAGCCTAAGTTAGCGGCAGAGACAGGTTTAGAACTTATGCCTCCTAAGAATACAGGCGAATGTCCCTACAAAAATCACAAATATAATTCCCAAAAAAGAGGTTGCCAAACAAGAAACTAGAAGTCAGTTTCTACATATCAAGTTAGGAAACCTAGGCATCAGAGATTTAATTCTCATAAACCTCTACTCCCTGACCAAACCAGCACTGCCAGACATATATTGGCCAACACACCATGTTTACGTAGGTTAAGTTCTTCTCAGAGGTCTCAGAACAGGATGAACCGTAGACTCGTGTTAAAAGGAAAAACATCTTGACCACAGCATTACCTAATACTCAAAATCTTTCTTTTGATACTGTTAAAAATCTGTTCAACTGGGAAGCCTCCCAATTTGTCCAAAATGTATTGTTCCGATACATTTAGGTGAAAATCCAATTACTGGTGTTCTTTACTTCTTCCCTGTCTCATAAACCACTGTCTACTTGGAAGACTGCTAACATTTGTCCAGCTAGGTGCTTACAGATTATCCCACTCAATCACACTGTCTCTATCATACAAAGAAGAAAACCGAGGCTGGGCAAGGTAACTCTAGTAAACAAAGGCACACAGGTAGCACAGCTGAAATGGCAGAGCCAGGCTTTAAATCTAGGTCTAACTCCTAATCCCTTCCATGCAAAGTGAGGTCCCTGGACCTCCCATCCGGGAGCTTATTGGACATGTAGACCCCCTCACGTCCCAGCCTGGACCTGCTAAATCAGAATGTGTGTTTTAATCCTTGGTGATTGATATCTACACTGACATCTGGGAAGCACTGTACACACTATTACAAAGGCAAGTGACCCAGCACCTGCTGATCAAGACAACCAGCAAACACCTTTGGTTCACTCCATAAGCAGAGGGCAGCCACTTACCTGAGCCCTGAAGCCACCAGAATGGGGTACTTGTCACATCACAAACTCATAGTAATTCACAGGGCTTTCTCAACAGCTGCCCACAGGCTGCTGGACAGAAAGACCAACTTTTCTCTATGGGCAGAATGCCAGAGATGTCTATAGGCCTGGTGCTATATCACCTGCAAACACCCATGAAGACATAACTATTGCTCTAATTCAAGCCCTCCTGGCATTAACCTCAGCAGTAAAGTTCCTTGTTAAATAACCAGTAATGTGTGGAAGAAAAATATTATTATTCTCAGAATAAAAGTCAGCTAGTCATCTTAGTGTATCTGTCTCTAAATAAATAAGTAAATATTTATTTATATTTATTTATATAAATAAATATATACTTATTTATTTATATTTATTTATATACTATATATATATATATATATATATATATATATATATATATAGATCCTTAGAGTCTAAAGACCTGAATAAGAGCTCTTGCAACTAAATGTAGGCTTGATCCAAATGGATCACTGTTGGGTGAAGGGTAGGGATGGAGGCTGAAGCCAGAGGAAGCATCCCTACCAACTTTCCCCGAGTCTCCCAACTCTAAGCTTTAGTTAGTTTTGAATTTCTCAAAGTGTAAATAAATTATGGGTCATCTGCTTCAGAATCACTTAAGTAGTAAAAATGCACACTCCTGGGCTCAAGAATCCACATGTTTCACAACCCCTTCCCCACAGATTTCTGCACACATAAAAATTTGAGGTCAATTACCCACCCAACCTAAGTACAGTTAAATGAGAATTATCAGACTCATTAATCTTAGCTTCACAACTCTGAGGCACTGAAACTACCAATTTTCAGAGAAAGAACCGATCGAGGCTGTTGAGTGTTTTGCCCAAGGTCATAATAGAGCAGGTGAGCAACCATGGCTAAAATACCACATGTGGGGCCCTTTCAACTCCATCAAGCCATCCAATTCACAAAAACCAAAGTACAGGGAAGCATGGTCCTGTTGCCAAGTCAGTATTTACCATATGAGGCAAGACCAATACTTTTGTAAACAAGGGAAAGATCTGGTCTCTTTTGCAGGAGT
Source organism: Lipotes vexillifer (assembly GCF_000442215.2). Lineage (NCBI taxonomy): Eukaryota > Metazoa > Chordata > Mammalia > Artiodactyla > Lipotidae > Lipotes > Lipotes vexillifer. The sequence continues at coordinate 644,261 of NW_006786541.1, forward strand.
ATTTCAGGGGCTGTTCTGGGCCCACAACCCAGGACAGGACCATGACTGCCAACAGGGACAATCATGCAGCATGTTGCAAGGGGCTGTGTTGAGCATCTGGCTAGTGGCTGGATATGTTATTCCCAGTGAATACTATTCAGAGTAGCTTAGTCTTCATTACGTAAACATGGGTCACTCATTACCGGGGTCACACACTTACTCTAAGGCAATGATTCCCAAATGGACTGCCTTCAGGAGATGCAAAGACTTCATCTAAAATACTTAACATCCTGAACCTCTTCGAACTTGTAGATAATGATTCAGGGATGAAAAGCAAATCCATAATAGTACTGGGGGAAAATACACTGTAAGTATTTCTTAAGTCCAAAAAACACAAAAATACACTATAAGTCCAATGACAAATGATAAACTAGGAAAAATTGTTTGCAATCCAAACAAAGGACTCAGAGAGCCAACAAATGGATAAGAAGTAGACCAACAACCTAACAGAAAAATGGCACAAAAGTATGAACTGTCGAAAGGAATTAAGACAGTTCTTCAACAAACATGTAAAAGATACTCAACCCCACTTATAAGAGAAATGCCAATTAAAACTACAGTAAGTCACTTTTTCATCTTTCAGAAAGACAAAGATCAAAAAGCCTAACAGTGTGGATCCAGGAGTGGAGAAATGGGACCCTCATACATCTTTCCTCCAAAGAAAGAAATGTGGCGATAGCTATCAATTTTTTTAACTGATGTTCATTTGACCCAACAATTCTACTTTCAGAGATTTCTTAGCATTTCACATATATGTGAATTTATATTTGCTCATGGATATTCATTAAGAATAACAAAATATGAGAAACCCCCAAAAAAGTCAATTGATTGCTGAATAGGCAAACAGATTATGGAATATGAGAGACGGTTCCTTCTGGGCAAGGAAACTGGTGTCCAAGAGACAGAAGTAGGAAGGATAATTACTTTCCCCACATATCTGCCTTCCATGCATGTATGGGCTAAGTCAAAAAATTTTTAAGTAAAATAAGAAAATAACCGAAAGAGGTAGGGGAGGCTGGGGCTGGGGATGGAATGAGGGAGAAGAGACCAACTGAGTATGAAGTTGTAGTCAGAGTTCTCCCCACATCTCTCTTCAGTAGTAATGGACAGTGTATGTTAAAAGCTCTAAAAAACGTTCCTTCAACCCATGTAATTCCACTACTGATAATCCATCCTGAAACACTGAAAAAGCTTTCTGTACAAAGATGTATAGGAACTGATTAGGTCAATTTTGATATATCCACGTAAATTATGTATCAATTTAAACTACATTTACACAGTTCAAAATAGCATTATAACTTAAGCATTGTCAATATTAATTGAAAAATGAAAATATAAAATTGAAAATGATATAAAGTATTTAAAAGATATCCTAATTTTATTGCAGAAAAACTATATATACATATCCATCTATTAAAAAAAAGGAAAACATTAAAGAAATGTACTAAAATGTTAACAGCAGGTATCTCCAGGGTAAATAATATATGCACGTGATTTAATTTTATATTTTCCACATGTGTTATTTTCATAATCTGGCAAAATTAAAAACTTAAAGATGCACAGAGAAAAAGACTAAGAGGAACTCTATCAAAATACTAAGAGTTGGGCTTCCCTGGTGGCGCAGTGGTTGAGAGTCTGCCTGCCAATGCAGGGGACACGGGTTCGAGCCCTGGTCTGGGAAGATCCCACATGCCGCGGAGCAACTAGGCCCGTGAGCCACAACTACTGAGCCTGCGCGTCTGGAGCCTGTGCCCTGCAACAAGAGAGGCCGTGATAGTGAGAGGCCCGCGCACCGCGATGAAGAGTGGCCCCCACTTGCCGCAGCTGGAGAAAGCCCACGCACAGAAACGAAGACACAACACAGCCATAAATAAATAAATAAATAAATAAAAATAAAGGAATTCCTTTAAAAAAAAATACTAAGAGTTGCTGTGGGTTTTAGAATATTAGTTTATTCTTCTGTTTTTACAATACTTTCAGTAATGATCATTTTGTATTTTTATCATCAAAAACACATTTTTCCTTTTGAGAAAAAGAGGCTGATCAGAACCGCCAGACAAAGGCCAGCCCAGGAATTGCGAGTTAAAGCCTTACTACAGTAAAATAGCTAGTGGGAAGCAGCCACATAGCACAGGGAGATCAGCTCAGTGCTTTGTGACCACCTAGAGGGGCGGGATAGGGAGGGTGGCAGGGAGACGCAAGAGGGAGGAGATGTGGGGATATATGTATATGTAGAGCTGATTCACTCTGTTATAAAGCAGAAAGTAACACACCATTGTAAAGCAATTATACTCCAATAAAGACGTTTAAAAAAAAAGAAAAAAAGAAAAAAAAGCCTTACTACCACATTCAGGAAGAGGTCTCCATGTGCTCCAGGTCAAAATACCATCTGTAGAGAGAATCTTCCTGCCCCATTGTGGGAGTAACATGGAAGGAATTTCCTGCCAAGTTCCCAAGGCACACGTTCATCTTTGGGATTGACTTACCATTATTTCCCCAAGGGAGTGAGACCATCTTTGCCCATGACAGCCGTTGCTGTTACTAATCTGAGAGTCCAGTGACCCTCCTGCCCGCTTTTCATCAAAGCAGGGCTTTCTTTAACACCCAAAACATAGGTCAATGGTTTCCTGAGGGAGAAGCACTGGGATTTTTATCCCCAGACCAGCAGTACAAGGACAAAGGTCCCAGCTCACCCGGGCAGGACTCTACGAGGGGAGTCACACTAACACCAGTGCACATCCCACAGAAGGCCCAGCCCTGCTCAAATAATCATTACTTCAAATGGTCTGTGGGGAATCCAAAGAAAACTCCAGATTTAGCAACGAATGCCTGACATCTTTCCCAACTCCAGTAGCTACAATATGTACTTCTCACCTACAATCCAAAATCCAGCCCACCCTCCAGGGCCCACGCTCCCAAAATTTCCCTTGGAGGCTTTCCCAAGCATCAAAGGGAAACTCATGACTCAGAGTGTCTTTGGTACCACGCGTGTGTGTGTATGTACCTGTACACATATGCAAGTGTGTATTTTGTAGATACACATATAGACTCTAACAGACTCCACAGATAGATTGTATATAGGTGCATACATACATCAATGCCCACCCATACACTTAAGCCTTGCTACACTCTATAGCCTAACTTCTTAATGATTCACCACTTATCTGTACACACACAGGCTTGTTTATAAGGAGCTCACTGAGAACAGGACCCAGTTTCTGTAACCCCTCCATTACCTCTCACACAAAAGAGAATATTTCCAAACTCACCAACAGAAATAGAGATCACTTGGGACAGGGTCTGGGAGACATCCATTTGGGCCAGTGTCCTAAGCTGACAGAGGCTATATGAGATTTTACAAGTTTTGCTTCTATTTGGAGGCAGACACTTTTAAGATCTCCAAGGGATTCTGCCCAGCAGAGGACAATGCCTCTTAACCCACTGAGGGAAGGGGCCCTGGGACCAGCCAGACCACCCAAGAGCCGAGGCCTGAACTGGGGCCTGGAGTCGCCTTCACTGGGTCTCAGAGGGGACTCAGAAGAGCTGCAAAAGCAAAGTGCCAGGGATGCATGTGTGCAAACCAAGGGTCAAAGTGCACGAGAATGACAGCTATACATGTGCCTGTGTGCACGGCTAAGGGAGAGGCACCCATGTTTCCATAGTCATCAGAAAATAGTTTTCCTTAACTGTTTTGCCTATTAGGTTTGTTATTTGAGTGCATCACTTGTATAAGGAAAAATAATAAATGCGCAAACAATCTACGTGGCCAACCATACCACTGCTGACTGCCACTCACCCCTTCATGCCCCACGACCACCATTAATGCAAGACTAAAGCCTCCAGTTGTGGATCCAACACCACACTGCAAAGAGTTCTGACCAACAGACGATCAGAATTCATCAGCAGGCTGGCATGGAGGGGTTGCGGAGAGCTGGCTAAAGGCCTGAACTAGAGGCAGGAGTGTGGTGAGGCGCTGGGTGATGATAAGCACAGCATCACTGGCCTCAGCGCCACTGATGACCAGCAGTGTCTGTGGGGACATCCCCTCTCTGGGACTTGGTCTCATCCCTTCACCTACCCTAAGGGTCCTTCCAGACAAAACAGCCCCAAGTCTAAGCAAGTGTCTCATTTTCTGCAAGGATATGGCAATCTATTCCTGAAAATGTAATATAACGCAACAAAGGAGAAGCAGTCAAAATTGGCGAGAAATGGGTGATGGCAGTAAATTTTCACCCATTTCTGGTACCTGAGGAAAAGATCAAATAATTCTAACATTAATCACAGAAGAGAAATTGGACTAACCTCAAGTACAATCCTGCCAATGACCTGAGAAGATGTGAGTGGGGGAGAGCGGGTGGGAGGTGCCCAGGGGCCTAGTGAATGATCCAATTTCAGAAGCGAACATGGGGATGTAGTCAATAAATTCTAGTAGAACCACATCACATAAATCTGTGTGTACAAGTTAATCCCAGGCCGGTTTTAAATCATCTCTAAGAGACTGGTATACATTTCAGGGAGATCTGAGAACATTTTGTACATGATCCTCACTTTGTGCAGGAAGATCCCTCGCTGAAGGACACGTGGCTGGCTTTAGCAACTTAATTACGTAGATTAAACACACCAAAGAAGCAGTGCAGGGCTCTGGATAGGAGGGCGAGGTCTGCAGCCAGACACAACAGGCCAGGAGCTGCGTGACCTTAACCAAGTGATGTACATTCCCTAAGCCTCAGATTCCTTACCTATAAGATTGGAATAGCAGCAGCATCCTCATAAAGATGTTACGACACGAATTAACACACACAGGTACTATGCTGCTAACCGTGGCAATGACTACAACATTATTCCTGTCCTATCTAGCTAACTTCGTGACTTGAGGTCAATCATTTGAACTCTGTGGTCCTTTTTTCCACCCTCTCAAGTAAAGAAATGAAGGGAGGAAGCTTAAGTTTCTTTGAAACTTAAAATCCTTTGATTCTAAGCTCCCCTCTATTCATCTGCTTAGGAGACTCGTCATAGATAGCAGAAACCAACCCGAACTTCTAGATCCTACCACAGTTTCTCAAATACCTGTAGGAATGAGTGAACAAGAGCCAACATGTAATGCATACATGAACACAACCCAAGTGACTGCAAATTCTAAAGCTATGAGTCTGAATCAATGAAGTTGTAGGTGACAATAATCCCAACAGGAATCATTTACTGCCACTTCCTATATGCTAGGCACACAGCTGTCTAAAATACATGATTTCATCTATCCTTTGTGAGTCTAATTCCAGGTAGGTTTCTGAAGCCCTGTTTGAGGCTCAGACAGGAGAATAGGCTTTCTTCTTTTAATTGAAGTATAGTTGATTTACAATGTCGTGTTAGTTTCAGGTGTACCACACAGTGATTCAGTTTTGTGTGTGTGTATGTACACACACACACACACACACATATATATGTATATATATATATATAAAATATTCTTTTTCAGATTCCTTTCCCTCAATTAATTGCCCATTATCCCCAGTGACACCACTCTCCCTGGCTCTCAAGCTCAAGATCTTCTCTCTATGCCACACTGCTACAAGCACCACTCACTCCAACAGGAACCAAGACAGCTTCCTACAAACACACACACACGTCCCTCTGAGAATAAGAATTACTACATTAACAGAAAAATTTGCAGTATAAAATCCTCCATTTACAAAGCTCCGATTCACAGCTTTTTGAAAGGCAGTGATTTTAATTTATGTAGCAACAAGACGCTTTAATTTCCCAGCATTGAAAAGGCTATGTTATCAGGGCACA
>NW_006786541.1:650254-652818 GCF_000442215.2 Lipotes vexillifer
GAATGCCTGGAACAGCCTGGAATTCCCATAAACAATGAATCCCAGGTGGTTTTAAGGGCTCTCCCTCCTAAGAGAGTGGAAGGGTAGGGATTTATGTTTACAAAATGCCTAACTGGGAAGCAGAGAGCAGCTCCCATGTCAAACAACTCTCCATCCTGGGCCCCTCAAAAGGAAAGAGGACCAGCCTGGGGTGGTCCACAACAGACTGGCTTTTCTACGGCCCTGCTGCCAGGTTAGCCCGCCAAGGCTGAGCTCTTCCTAGCTGGGTGTGGATGCTCAACATGGGAAAGGGATTGAAGAGCATCTCACAATCACACAGCACTATACCAGTTACCTGCCTTTTTATCTTTATTTTCTCACTTAAGTGATTTTGATGTTAAGTAGCCTGAATGATACTGACTCTAAAATTTATTGAAGAGTACACCTTGTCACTTTTCATAAATGTTCCACATGTGCTTGAAAATAAGTATGCTCCAGGTATAGGAGCTATGTTTTATACATGTCCACTACATTAAGCTTCTATATTCTTCACTGCTTTTATTGTCCACCCGTTTGATACATGAATTACTAGGAAATCGGTGTTAAATTCTCCCACTGTGCCAATGGACTTGTCAACATTTCCCTTTGAGATTTGGCCAACTATTGCTCTCTCTACAAATGTACACACATATATGAAAAGCTATATATTAAGGGCAAACAAGTTTAGAATTATTATATATTCCAGATTTACACTGTTGCAGATTTATAGCTTGCAGGCAGCTTCCGAGTCTGTACAGAATTGGGTCTCCTAACTCCGTAACCTGCTCAAAGCCCCAGTTTTCTCATCCGTAAAAAGAAACATACTTCGAACCTCATGAAGTTCTTCAGAGGATTAAGTAAGAAAGAGCATATAATACACTTAGCGTGGTGCCCGCTCTGAAATGCTAGCTACTAATAAAACGGTCTATGACCTGCCTAAGATCATGCAGCTAGGAAGTTGTAAGGAGATAGAACGCTCTGACCTGTTATCCATCAGGGTGCAGGATGGGGTTCGGGAGGAGGCAGATGTATCAAGTGTTTATTCCAGGGCTTTCACGGTTGGGGAGGTACAGGAGAACACCACCCAGTCCATGCCTCACTGACAATGTCAAGTCACACGGCAGCTGGGCATGCCACTGGCCCCAACCTAACTGCAATTGCCCGGTTTAGTTTGTTCTCTCTGGGATTTATTTCCCCTTGCCGCTGGCTTGAGGGCTCTGTTGAAACAGCTGCACAGTTAGGTACTTCATAAACTTCTAGTTCTAAGAAACACTTGGTAAATTCAAAGCAGGCAAGAATTAGTATCTGAACTGTCGATTGCGGGTGAGGGTTTATTCCAGCCCCGGGATCCACAGAATTGCATGTGTGTGTATACTTGGGGTGGAGGTGGAGTAGGGGAGTACTTGTGAAGACAATTTCAGGGCAGGCCATTCATTCCATTAGCAGCTTCCAAACCCTCTACAACATTCTACCACCCCAGCGGGGTGAGCAAACTTCTGCCAGAGTCAAAGTTAACTGGGCATCAGGGGGAGAAATGCAGTTCTCCTCTCTGGCTTTTGAACTCTGAAATTGACACTTGGGACTCATTCTGTCCTGAAAATGTCAGCCGCAGGAAAATACCCAAAAAAGGCAGAACAAACCAGCAAGCAAAGCGGCCAAACAGAACATTCTTAGAAAACCTCAGTCAGGGGTTAGCAAGGCAGAGATTTGCTTTAAAATTAAAAAAAATAATAATTAAAACATAACAAAATAACCACTGCCGCTGGAAAACAACTCCTGAGGAAAGGTTTTTACCTCCAGGTTCATTAGCAACAGGTAACTGCAGAAAGCCCATGGGGTGTGCAGGAGGGCGTTCAATCCCGCTGCTGGGGGAGCCAGCACAGACGTGCCCACACACTAGCAGGGCAGCACCTTGACAACCTCACTGAGTCACACTCACAAGACCTTGATAAGCAGACCAGCGCAGCCTAAAAGAAGCTTACTAAGAAACCAAACCCTCGAAAAGTAGAAACCAACCGACTGCACAGTGTGTCAAACCCAGGAACAGAAAAAATTTAACAGGATTTACTAACAGATTCTCTTGTTTCTTGATACGTTTCCTCTAAAACAGAGGGAGATAATGTCAGCCACTTACACGCCCTGCTTTCTTTTCTCCTTGAGAGTCGTACCACTATTTGTCAAACCAGGGTCAACCACTCAATTCACACATCCACAAGCGTGGCCCTGCTAAGCCGACTCCAGGGCCCCCCACATTCCACATCAGCCATCCTTTGCTTTCCTCAAAACCACTGCAGAGACATGATAAACTCAGCGAGACGGAAGAGAGACGAGTGGGATGTGATCTTCCGTGCAACCAAAAACTACATATGATCACCCCTCCCTTCAAGCTTTGGGCGTGCTAATTTAGCTTCTCTGGCCCGGAATTCAAAGGACCAGACACACTTCACTATCAATCTACATGAGGAACGATAGTTTAAGGAAAAAGATGGAGGTAAGGGCTTTAAGTGGGATATTCTCTCCCTCTTTCCATGCAAGTCACAGGGAAA
>NW_006786541.1:652931-663082 GCF_000442215.2 Lipotes vexillifer
GTCTGGCAAGGACTAAGTATGGAAGGAATTAAACATACACACTCCTCTCAAAAACCAGACAACTACATACAAAATTAAAAGTTCTCTAGCAAAACAACCTAGGGCAAGTGAAAAGACAGCCATCACAGAGATGACTTTATAAATCAATCTCCCTCAGATTTTTTTTTTAAAACTTTCTGCTTTGATTTTCCAGCTAACAAAGGGATAACATGCTGGTAAAACAAATTCAAATTTCATTCCATCCCCCGTTCCCCACCCTCCAACAAAATAACCCCAGGGTACAGTCTGACAAACATTACTCCAAGCATTTTCCATGCCAATGAAAACTACCGTTAACTGAACACTTGCCCGTATTCTAGGTTCGATTCTAACTCTCCACTTTGTACCATTTGGCTTTTACCTTTGTAACTTCCCTATGAGGCGAGTATTTCTAACCCACTTTATGGACAAGGAGACAGGCTCAGAATGGCAGGTTATTTGCCCAGACCACATCCCCCAATCCTGCTAATTAACACAACTTCTAAAATTGCTAGATCTATACAGTCTTACTATTAACTGCATACTGAAACTCTTAAATCTGAAATTTGTTGTTCCTTTTCCCACTTAACAACATATATGGTCATCTTTCTATCCACCTCCTCGGACCCTGCACTGTGGCTACAATTTCTGTTTTAAAGAAAGAAGACTGATATATTATTGTTCTACTGCCATCAGGGCTTGGGCAGAGAGTGGTGGTAAGAAATAAAAGCTACTCACAATTCTGTATTTCCTGTGCATTCAAGATGGAAACTATGAGGGTTATCTGTTCAGCCACTTCAGGAAGCTTGTGTGCCTGCGTATGTACATACACTTCTGCACATGTAAACATTACTTGGTTCCTGTATCTTCCACATCAGGGTCAAGTTTCAGGTTCTTCCAAACAGCAGGGAGATAGGCATGTATCATTTCTCCTCAGAAGGAACAATTAATAAACACAAATTTGGGAGCATACAACTCTACAGTGATAAAGATTTCAGAGAAATCTTTAGAAAGAAAGATGGCATTATATTCCTCAGTTCCTGACTCATTTTCCTTTTTATAGACACTAATGACTTAAAAACAAAAACAAAGAAAAAACTTCAGGAATATTTTCTTAGAAATACAACTTCAGTTTCACATGCATATAACACACTCCCTTTCCAGAGACTATGCTTTGTTGAGAATTGTGCAGCCAATTTTATATTCTTCATCCAAACAGAAATTAGCTGCCACAAATTATACTCCTTCTATACCACTGATAAGACACACTTCCCTTTTTTTCCATCCCTTTTGCCTCCTGGCCTGATTCTAGTGGCTGGCACACCCTGCATCAGCTTCTGGAGGTAGGAGAATACTGGAGTCATCAATTCCCAATTTTCCATTTTGCAAAGAGGCAGAACTTCCAAGGTTAAGTATATTTAATATGCTATCATCATCTCCTGCTAATGATTCATATTGAAAATGCACAGGAAGCAAAGTTCCTCAGTGTCTCATTTATGAGCCACTAGGGATGCAGCTTTAAATAAGGGTGTAAGCAGTAATAGGGGGGGAAAAAAATCAACCTTGCCCAGACAAGACTTTATTGACTTGATCCCTATGAATATTTAGGAGATATCTACCAACTAAGTGAGAAATACTTTACCCTCACTCAAGGATGCTGGGCCAGCATCCCCGACAGTTTAGGTAATGACTACCTTTTATATAAAAAGTACAGTCAGCTACAAACAATAAATGCTGGAGAGGGTGTGGAGAAAAGGGAACTCTCATACACTGTTGGTGGGAATGTAAATTGATACAGCCACTATGGAGAACAGTATGGAGGTTCCTTAAAAAACTACAAATAGAACTACCATATGATACAGCAATCCCACTACTGGGCATATACCCTGAGAAAACCATAATTCAAAAAAACACATGCACCCCAATGTTCATAGCAGCACTATTTACAATAGCCATGACACGGAAGCAACCTAAATGTCCATCAACAGAGGAATGGTTAAAGGTGATACATATATATACACACTGCAATATTACTCAGCCATAAAAAGGAATGAAATTGGGTCACTTGTAGAGATGTGGATGGATCTAGAGAGTGTCATACAGAGTGAAGTAAGTCAGAAAGAGAAAAGCAAATATCGTATAATGATGCATATATGTGGAATCTAGAAAAATGGTACAGGTGATCTTATATGCAAAGCAGAAATAGATACACAGACGTAGAGAACAAATGTATGGATACCAAGGGGGAAAGGGGTGGGGTGGGAGGAACTGGGAGACTGGCATTGACACATACACATTATTGATACTATGTATAAAATAGACAACTGATGGGAACATACTGTATGGCACAGGGAACTCTACCTAATGCACTCTGGTAACCTAAATGGGAGGGAAGCCCAAAAGGGAGGGGATATGTGTATGGCTGATTCATTTTGTTGTGCAGTGGAGGCTAACACAACATTGTAAAGCAACCATACTCCAATGAAACTTAATTAAAAAAAAATACAGTCAGGGAAGGGTTCACCTGGCTTAAAAGCCCCAGCTCTGTGGTCCATACTGTGGGCTCTGGAGCCTGCAGACCGAGTTCACCCAGCTCTGCCACTTATAGCTCTATGACCTTGGCCAAGACGCTTAACCATTTACTGTAATGTGGAAACAGTAGTAACTACCTCAGCATTGTTAGGAAGCTTACAAAATAAGTTAATACTTCTAACCACACTTTGAACTCTGTATGGGACATGAAAGTGCTCAATAAATCTTTAATATTATTATCTATTCTTTCAGCATTATGCTTCCATCCTATGCTCAAAGGCCCACACTAACAGTAGCTCTCTACTGTGTACCATACTTTTCCATGCATTATCCCACTCCAAGGTTAAGCTTATTTAATAAGCCATCATCATCAATTTACATTGTGCCTGATGAGGCAGATAGGAATTTAATTTTCAGTTGAAGTACCTGAGGTTCAGACATGTTTAAAATCTTACCTAACATCATATACCAGTGAGCTAAACTCTGAACTAGAGTTTGTCTTCAAACGCTACACTCTCCCCACCTCCCCAAGCCCTGGTGCTTGAGGCAGGAAGGAGCCAAGTAACCACAAAGGAGTGCTGCGAGCCAACATCTATTGAGTCCTCACCATGTGCTAGGCCTGAAGTAAGTGCTTTATATACACTCTCACTCTACATAGCAACCTTACGGATGGGAAAAACCATCACTCCCATTTTTCAGATGAGACAACTGAGGTTTAAGTCGTTGAAGTAATATGTGCAGGGATATGAAATAAGTAAGTAGGAAAGCTAGGACAGGGCTATAGAGTCTCTCATAACTGTTTCATTAACAAAGAGAGGGAGGAAATGTTTCCTCAACAAGTCCAGTAAACCACTGTACATCAAATCAGTATGTTTCATATAAGAATTAACATGTTTGTTTTCAGGACAGGTAATGCGGTAAGACACAAAGCTCCTAATTCTCTTATAACAATATTAACAGTATATGTGACTACTTTTTAAAAAATTAGAATGTAAGTAGAGTCTTCCAACAACCTCTATGACAAAGTTACTTTTGCTTAAAAAAACAAAACAACAAACAAACAAACAAGCAAAAAACAGGCACAAAATTAAAATGCTGGAGCAAGGAATAACTATTCAGATTCATTACAAAACAGCAATTACCAGGGCCCTTAGGAGAGACTGGGGTAAATAACCGCAACCCCTAACAAATTGAAAAAGACAACCAGGCACAATTTTGCTTGGGGTATCTTTGTTTCTGTAACAATTTAACTCAGCCATTTTCCAAACAAAAACATGAAACCTCACATTTTAGTCCAAGTAGAACAAATATTTCAAACTTTACTGTGATTTTCCATTCACAGCAACTTGGGGTGCGAAGAAAAAGAACAGGACAAACGGAGAGGAGTGGGCCTATGGAGCAGTAAAGAGGGACAGACAGACAGACAAGAGGAAAGGCACAGGCACAGAAAGGAGGGACACTGGAGGTAGTGAACAGGAGGAGGGGGAGGATTAAGAATACTCCAAGCTGGGAACATAACCTCTCACCGTCCTTGGCTGCAGAGACGGCCTCCTCCACTGAAATCTCATCAACTCATTCACCCTTTATTCACTGATCTTCGATGAAACAGGGCCAGTGAGGAGCTTCCCGAGTGGGGAAAGGGAGGGAGTGGCTTCCCACTGTCTTCTCATCTCCAGCGTCACAGAGCAATACCATCACTTGATGGTCCAAAGGAAACTCTCTATTCAATCGATGCGATCGCAAGAAGACTCAGACCCAAGTTTATCAAAACAGTTTTCTGCCTCTTTATCATACAATCGCTCACTTCACCTCCTACCTGAAATCTCCCACAAAGAGCTCAAAAATACCTTTCCACCATCCTAATGACTGAGGCACAGCTACTAAGAATGACTGCATAGCGTAAGGCAAATAAGTAACGATAAGATTGACCACCTGCCTACCAGAGCTTCCAACAAATTGGGTGATGGTACCAAAGGCAGACGGACACTGGGCCTTCAGCCATGGAAAGAAATGAAACAAGCGGGGGAGAGGGGGAAATCTCCAGGCTGAAGCAGCTGTCTAAAAGCAAGCATGCATCAAAGTTGAAATCAAAGGACTTGAGATAATTATAGGTCACTGACAACTCCATACAGTGAGTGTGTTCCCTCACCTGACAGATAAATTTTGTCTTATTTGTAGCCCAAACAAATCTCGAGTGAAATTTAGAATTCTTCAGGTGGAGGAGCACAACTAACTAGATGTCAGTGTAATGTGCTTAGGACCAAAATAAACCTATGACCCACATAAAAACACTAAGCATATAAACCAAGGAGGGCAGGATGCTGTGTGTCACTTGCCAAGAGGAGAGAACGGAAAATCACAGATTATTCTGGACCTCATTTTTAATTTTTTAATTTTTTTTTATTTTTGTGGTACGCGGGCCTCTCACCGTCGTGGCCTCTCCCGTTGCGGAGCACAGGCTCCGGACGCGCAGGCCCAGCGGCCATGGCTCACGGGCCTAGTTGCTCCGCGGCATGTGGGATCTTCCCAGACCGGGGCACGAACCCGTGTCCCCTGCATCGGCAGGCGGACTCTCAACCACTGCGCCACCAGGGAAGCCCTGGACCTCATTTTTTGAAAAGCTTTCATTGGCCAAAACCAATAATAAATTGTGAGCACATCAAGCCCTCTTTCAATGCTGCCTTACCTTCAGCCAATAAACAGTAATAGTTTAAGACAAGCTGCAACGTGAGCAGCAGAAAAAGACACGGGTTCTATATGGACACGTCTCTTTCTCTCTCTCTAAACCCACATCTCCATCTATAGAAGGAGTTGGTTGGATTGGATCATCCTTAAGGTGGAGGCTCATCCTCCAACGTCTTCAGTTTGGGGATTTGTTGTGAGTTCAGTTTTGTCACAGCCATGTCATATTGGAGCTGCCACCTCCACTTAGGAGCTTGTTGAATGAGGACTTTACCAGCGCGGGATTCAGTAAGGGACTGTAGGAAAGCGACATGTCACAAGCCTGGCTGGTATGGGCAAAACCAACGAACACAAAGGGAAGGCAAAGAGTGCCTACAAGAGGAACACCAAGTATGTTTGCTGGATTTATTTATACTTTAGGATCTCACCACTGCCAGAAGAATTCATGGGGGTGTGATATGAAAACACAAGCAAACATGTATACAGAGCAGTTAAAGTGAAGATAATATAAACCAGAAACCACATACAGTTCTCTCTATAACACCAATCACGTAGTCACTGGTAGCAGGTCTACACAGATAAAGTTAAGGATCACTTCTACGTAACCATCCTACAAACCTTCTAAGCATCCCTTCCTCAAGTGAGAATACTCATCAGAAAGTTTACTAAATTCGACAAATAGTAGGACCCTGCAATAGTTATATCTCAAAGAAAAGGGGAAAGAGAAAGCTTAAATTCTTGTGTGCAGGCGCACCAGAAAACAAGACCACAGTCGCTGGCTCTTGCACAGGCAAAGTCTGGAAATGATTCCACTGACTGTAAAATGGATACATTATAGTATATATACACACAACGCGTTACAACATGGCAATAAAAATGAACAAAATTGTGATACAAACAATGACACGGATCAATCTCCCACACAATGCTGCGCTAAAAGCAGCATTAGCTAACTGACACAATATTTTTCCTTTTTTCAGGGGTCAGAATTTTATTGGGAGAGGGTCACTGTGGCCAGTCACCTACCACATAGAATTAAATAGGAGATCACAAAAATCAGAGAAGTAAACACAGCATTCAAATGGGCCTTAGATCTTCGGTAACCCAGCATCGTCATTTGAGAAAACAGACGTGGAGAGTTCAAAGGCACACATGCTCTTACATTCCAGGTCTATTACCTTTGCTCCAGACATGCTCCACCCCCTAAAATGTTTCCAAAATGCATCTTGCTTATTCACTCCCTTCAGTGAAAGATTCCGCTTCCCCAGTTGGTTAACCCCACACGCCAACGGGATAAAGACAGAAACCGATTTAACCCTTCTCGTGAGCCATGCCCATTATTTAGTGACAATACCTGGTTGAACACTCACTTACGGGCGGCTGAGACATTAAAGGCAGCTTACAACTCTCCAAGTCTGTAACTCTTCAATTATCATCACAACCTGCCACAAAAGTAATTCCCGTGTTTTGAACCAAACTGACATACAATTTCTGTCTTCTTCCCTCTGTCAAATGTCTGCGCCCAGAACTGCGAACATTTCTTCAACATACTTCAAGGTCAGATTATGTTTACATGCCAATGACTACTCTGAATTAATTACCACTCTTCATTAAAAAAAACCTCATCTGCCTAATACAAGCTGTGAAAGACCTCTGAGAGAAAAAAGCTGCATTAAAACTTTGTTCCAAACATATCATACATACTTTTAAAGGGAGACGACTGGGGAGTTCTCTCAAAGGCATCACATTTGACCTTTTTAACAATTATAATTCACTGACACGTTGGAGGAAGTTTTATGGGTATTTTTTTCAACATACTACTGACATAATGAAAGCAAGCAAAACCTCACTCATCATCTATTCCAAAGTTTTGCTCTCAAGGAAGAAAAAGAGCACCTCTGGGAAATTAATTACTGAAGAGAACTGAGAAAGAATTGGAGATGTGTGCATATTAGGCTAGTAGCCTTCAAGAGATTTGTGACAGGAGGGAAAGGGGCAAGTCACAGCATGTGCTGTGCACATAGTTTACGCAAGAAAGTGGAAAGATAGGTCCTCCAAATTATAGCAAAGGTAACACTGGGGTTTCTGCCCGCTCCCTAACAA
This sequence comes from Lipotes vexillifer, assembly GCF_000442215.2. Lineage (NCBI taxonomy): Eukaryota > Metazoa > Chordata > Mammalia > Artiodactyla > Lipotidae > Lipotes > Lipotes vexillifer. The sequence continues at coordinate 660,267 of NW_006786541.1, forward strand.
GGAACTATCTTTCTCTTTTGCTTCCATGAGGGGGGCTGGAGGGAGAAAAGGTTAACATGTAAGAGATCTGGAACATTCTCTGTCTCTAGTAAAGACAGAAATCGGTGAAATAGAGCCTGGGGTCACAGCTCCCACACACTGGGCTACAGGCTTTTATGCCAATTTGCTCTGCAGCTGCAAAATACCCTACAGTCTCTGGGAGGGCCTGCAATTCGGTCAATATTTACTGAGCACCAATTTCACGCACAGCCGCTTCTAGACCCTGTTCGGACTGAGGACTGGGGAAGGAAATGGCATTGACTGCATGCTTCCCGTGTGCAGGACACTCTGCTAGGCCTCTTACCTGGCTGTCCCATCTCAGCTTTCATTCTCACAATCATCCTCCAGGGGAAGAATGATGGGCCATTTCACAGAGGGATAGCTGGAGGTTAAATGACTTGCCCAAGGGCACACAGTGCAGGGGCAAAAGCAAGAAGTGAACCCAGGACTACATGGCTATCAGGTGTACTCCCTCAACTGCCCACACTGACCCCAGGGTACAGGACACCACCTCTCCAAAGATGAAGGAAATCCAACATTTACAACAGAGCAGCAAAAGGACACAGCAAAAGTACACAACAAAAGGACATGAGGAAGATACCGCCTCACAGGCAGGTAGTAAGTGGACCAGAAAAGGCTCTGCAAAGGAGGAATCACTGCAGCTGGGCTTTGGGGAACGAGGTGAACACCTATGCCTAGTGACAGGAGGACAAGCAGAGCAAGCAAAGGAAAAACATGGCAAAGGCACACGGGCCTACAGAGTAGAAAGGAAGGGTACTTTGGCTGGAGGAGGTGCTTTACACAGGAGGTGGTATGGGGAGATGAAGCACAGATAGGAAGACATAGGCCACCCTCGTGAGATGGGCTCAGATGGCCAACCTCCTATACGTGTCATCCATTCGTGAGTGAGGAGTCAGAGGGTGTATCTTAGTCTATTCAAGCTGCTATAACAAAAACGCTATAGACTGAGTCACATAAATATTTGTTTTTCACAGTTCTGGAGACTGGAGGTTCAAGGCATCAGCAAATTCGGTTGTCTGGTAGGGCTCCACATACTGGTTCATAGAAGGCCAGCTTCTTCCTTGTGACCTCACATAGTGGGAGGAGCTAGGGAGCCCGGGAGGGGGGGGGTGTCTCTTTTATAAGGGCACCAATTCCATTCATGAGGGCTCCACCCTTACGATCTAATCACCTCCCTAAGGCCCACCTCCTAACACCATCACTACTGGGGGTCAGGATTCAACATATCAATTTTTGGAGAACACATTCAGTCCATAACAGAGGGTCTTGAAATGAAGGCTGGAAGAGGATGATTTGAGAAAGACTGAGTGTTCAATTTTGTAGACTAGGTGAATGGGAAACAGATATTGTTATGAATACAAACAGGAGAGAACAGCAATGTACGCCTGCAGATGTTCAGAGTACCCTCCTGCAAACATGCTCAACCAAACCAGCAGCGCAGTATAGAAGATTTTTGTACTATGGTTTCTCCTTCCAAGAAACAAAGATACTGTATTTATTTATTTATTTTTTTGCGGTACGTGGGCCTCTCACTGTTGTGGCCTCTCCCTTTGCGGAGCACAGGCTCCAGACGTGCAGGCTGAGCGGCCATGGCTCACGGGCCCAGCTGCTCCACGGCATGGGGGATCTTCCCGGACTGGGGCACGAACCCGTGTCCCCTGCGTTGGCAGGCGGACTCTCAACCACTGCGCCACCAGGGAAGCCCCAAAGATACTGTAGATAAATCATACATAAACAAATATCCCCTAATTTTTTTAGTCACCTTAATGTAAGAGGAATTATCAATAGCCAAGAATTATCAATAGTTAGTTCAATGTCTACCAAGCTAATACAATTACAGAATTTCAAAAGTCACCTATTAGAAGAAAGAAAATATAAAATCTGAGAGGGAAAATCATGTCTTTGAGCAATTACCATCTTATTTCTGAAGTATATCAATAAACATCTTGATAGGGAAGACAAAGTGGTTGGTTTAGTCATGAAAAGCCTATACAGAAAACTATGTTTCTGTGACACATACGGGGTCTTTTTCAAAAGAGTTACCATGGTACTTAGGATCAGAATGTTATCAAGAATAAAGAAAAGCTTAGATGTGGGAAACAAAAAAGGTTTTTTTGACCAGGAGACATTTCTGAACCAAGAGGCCCAGAAATGAGCCCCTCAAGGAGAAGAGACACAGCAAACTCAGCCAGAGGGCCCTAGAAATGATGTTCTTTCCATGAAATGTAGGCATTTCACCATTAAGAGATAAAAATTTTCCATTGCTATGACAGACCCAAACCATGCAGAGATATTAAGAGGCTAGAAGAGTATGCAACATGGCAAACTGTGAAAAGTTCATCCAGACTGTATTAATCTCAGATTCACCAGCCTCTAGTTCTGACCCAGGACAAGAACCCAGTCGTCAGCGAAGGGTATTCCTAGGTATTCCACCCTCTGGGTCACTATACCACAGGGCCAATGCCTCTGAACCCACTGCCCCAGGTCCTTGGGAAGAGAGCGTGTTCTGGGGGATCCCCAGTGCTGACCGAGGGGCTGGCAGGACCTGTCATGAGCAGGGACACTGAAAGTGGGCCATTTGGGGCCCTGGAACCATATCTTACCAGCTCACTTTGGACAGTGCTTTAAAAAATGCCAGTGACAACACCAAAAAGAAAAGGACAATACGGTCTCTCTCCCTCTCTCTCTCTCTCTCTCTCTCTCTCTCTCTCTCTCTCTCTCTCTCTCTCTCTCGCGCCGGGGGGGGCAGCGGGGCC
>NW_006786541.1:663099-669706 GCF_000442215.2 Lipotes vexillifer
CTCTCTCTCTCTCTCTCTCTCTCTCTCTCTCTCTCTCTCTCTCTCTCTCTCTCGAGCAGGGAGGTGGACAGTGGCCAAGGCAAGCGGGTCGGTCAGCAGTCCTGCTGGGAAGGGAGGCATGTGAAAGGCCAAAAACTGACAAGCTCCCCCAAACCCCTTTCCTCCCTGGCTCTGTGGGATCAGTGAGATGCTAGCAGGGTGAGGCTCAGAGGACCAAATGGAGCCAGTCTTAGAACATGTGTATTCCAGGCAAAACATGCCAAGGATCCAACTGGGGATGGACACTCCACACCCAATGGCGGAGTCAGAAGTGGAATCCCAATGCTGAATCATTCTTTGGAAACCAGATCCCATCAGAAGACCCCTTGGAATTTTGCTCACTCAGGTTTGAGATGTCAACTGGTATGTCTGTATTTTCTTATGATTATTATAAGCTAGAAATTTATAAAATAACAGAAATAGAAGGTTACCAATGAAATAACATGTAACAAATGCTGTTATTCATGACTGGCTAAAACAAATAGTTTCTAGTATTGAACTGAGATTTTAACATACACGAGTCATTTTTCCAAAAAAGTAAATTCTTACAGAAAAAAAAAGCCTATTCATATAAAGCAGCTACTCCAAGATCCTGACCCACTCAAAGCCAAAGCCATCACTGTCAGCATGACCAGTATATGCAGACAGGAAGCACAGGGTAATGGTTAAGATCAGAGATGCTACAGCCAGACCTCCTTGGTTCAAATCCTGGCTCCACCACGAAGTTATGGGATCCTAAGCAAGCTACTTAACTGATCGATAGCTTAGTTTCTTTATCTATAAAATGAAGATTAGAACAGGATTTTCACCCTAGGGTTGTTAGAAAGGCTAAATAAAAGTATATAATAAAATGCTGATATTAGAGCCTCGTTTATGGTAAATCCATCCACAAAAGTGTTCACTCTTCACCGTTAATTATTAGAGAAATGCAAATCAAAACTACAATGAGAGGCTTCCCTGGTGGTGCAGCAGTTAAGATTCATGCACCGGTCCGGGAAGATCCCACATGCCGCAGAGCGGCTGCGCCTGTGAGCCATGGCCGCTGAGCCTGCACGTCCGGAGCCTGTGCTCCACAACGGGAGAGGCCACAACAGTGAGAGGCCCGTGTACCGCCAAAAAAAAAAAAAACAAACAAACAAACTAAGTTAAAATGTATTAAAAATAACTTATTTCCTAAATTTCTTTTCAACTCCATACCACTTTGGTCACTTTTACTTCAAATTGCCCACATCTTCAAAAAAAAAAAAAATTTACTTCAATGACCACCTACAGGGCTTAAATATTCATTTATCTAGAAGGAAATATCATATACTGTATTTAATGTTACCACCATGATTAAATAGTATATTTATTTATCTCGATCAAATATACTAATTAAGGCTTACTCAGAGAGCCAGTATAAAGAATTTACATGGACTCTTACTGATTCCCTAATAAGAAGTGAAAAAAAAAAAAAAAAAAAGTCCAAAAATCTACAGCCAAAATAAAAAGAAAACCTTGAAATTTCACTAAGGATAACAAGTAAACATTCTGTATGTCAAAAACAAAGTACTATAAAGATTATTTCATATAAAATTATGAATCTGGTTTTCAGTTATGGATGATAGGGGATTGGGCTCTTTCTTTAGAGAAACACCTTATCTATCTTCCTTAGAAGATAAAGGGGTAAAACAGTGCAAAAACCAGCTTGTTAAAGACATCTGTGCTTCTCCTGCCTGGTGCTAGCTACATCCTTAGGAAGACAACTCAACTGCTTACTAAGCATGCCACATTTTATTATGCCTCAATTACACAGTTCCTCTGATCAACCATGTTAGCATTTAATTACCACATAATTAACTCATGGCACTAACTCAAGCTCATGGGCATTTCTGCTTTGGCCACGGCAATCATCAAACCATCCACCCAAAGCCCACCCTACATTTCCCCACCCACCTGTGCTCTGTCTCCCAGGCATTTTCCTGGGTTATGATTACAAAAGGTCCACAGAACAACAATTTTTCTCCCACCCTAGCCACAGCTGCCGAAAGGAGGACCAGCCATGGAGCACGGGGCTCCCAGTGCAGACACCCCTACTGGATGGGGACTTGGCAATAGGAGGAGGACAACTCAAGCATCAAATGGGGTTTCAACTACATGAGTGGTTACCAAACTTTGGTAGCCCACAGCAGAAAATCCCCACCCCTTCCCAAACTAGACTGATTGATAGCTTTGTCTTCAAGGTCCTCCCTTGAGAAAACCACCTCAAACCATCATTTCATTAAAAACAGCCATTTTAAAACCTAAAAAGTAGGAAGGATATTCTTTCAATAAATGGTATTCTTTGAATAAACTTATCTTAATAAAAGTATCTTTATTATTTTTTTCTCCTGTTGACTTTTAGAACGATTCGTGGGTCAGTTCTTTAGGACACACTAGATTACATGGTTTTAAGGTCCCTGCTGACCCTTAAGTTACTTAAGCACAGCTCAGCAAGTGTTTTTAAGCTAAAGAGTAGTGAAGATGTTTGTCACCAATAAATACAAAAACATAATCTGTGGTTCATTCATTTCACATATGCTACATGGACAAACAAATACACAAGCCAAAAACAAAACAAAACAAGACCAGGGGGAAGTAGAGGGGATGGTAGTGTGGGGTTCAAAGGAAGCATTCTGCTTTCCTGGTATAATTTCTAGGAAGATTAATATCCTGTCTGAATGCTATTCTACTCACACATGATTTCAAAAAGATGTTTTTCTGGCTCTACAAGTGGAATCAGCTGTTTTAACTTGGGGCCCTAGAGTGAAACTCTCCAGTTGCATAGTTATTTATAACTACCGAGCAATGCCTGCTTCTGCCACATCAAAGTATGCAAGACCCCAGGGAAAGGTCACAACACAATGTCGCTTGTTTCAAATGCACTGCCTATTTAAGACTCCCCCAACCTTTGGGAGAGCTTTCCTATTAAGAAAGCTCCAGAAACAAACTACAAGTTCTCCTGGCAGGAGGGCTCTCACCTAGATTCAGCAGAGCTCCTCAGAGTTCAAAAAGGTCATCTGAAGAGTTGGATTCCAATCACATGTTTGTAGTATGACCCGTGTGATTATCCCATGCAGATATGAACTTGCTCAACAAATATTTGCTGAACATTCCCTACTTAGAAGGCACCCCTGGAGAGTCTTCCTCATTCTTCTCCCACCACACTCAAAAGAGGTATGACACGGTCCAGTTTTCCAGAGGGTAGCCTCAGCTCTTCCAGAAACTGCCACGACATGATGTGCCGTAACAAATGCCACACTCTTAGACCCGGCAACACACACAAATGATTTCAGAGGACAGAGAAGTCCCTTCCTCTTAGGGAGATCATGGTTGGCTGGATTTGAGCTGAGCGCTTGAAGAAATTGACAAGGGAGAATGCACCAGGAAGCCTTTACCCCAGGAACTAGAATGTCAGCTCCATTAGGGCTGCATCTTTATGGGTCTTGTTCAACACAGAGTTCCCCAAACCTAGAACAATGCCGAAAAGTAAAAGCTCTCTAAATATTTGTTCAGTAAAACGAAAAAAATAAAGAATGGTCCTATATCTGTCACTGGCTTAGCCATCATGTCATTAGCTTCAAAGCATTCAATGACCTTGGGTTAACCTAAGGACCAAGTTCAGAATGCCTAAGGGGGCAGATTTCTCCCCTCCACAGAGGCAGACAAGACACCACACTGTACATCACAGATTGGCAAGTGGGGTGCAGGGAGAACGTTTTTCACCCTTCCTCACATCAGTCATGAATTCCTTACTTTGCTTTCTTACCGATGTCACAAAGCAGTCCTTAACCCAGCATGGGGAAGGGACCGAACTGAAGTTTCACCTAACATCTAACATTTGAGCCCACAAGAAGACAGAGCCGACACTGTGGTTGGGAGAAGTCCAGGAAGCGCTCCAGCCTGGGGCCACCAGAGAAATTAGAGAGCTGAGTGAGGACTCGCCCACCAGCTGTGCTCCCCACCCCCAGACCCCAGTTAGAGGGCAGGTGGACTCCAGTGGGCGGAACCCCAGGACACAACTGCCGGAAGAACGCTGGCTAAACAGGAGGAGTCCTTGCTTACTGACATGACACCACAGGATTATTTAAATGTCAGGATTTCCTAGTAATATTTTAAAATAGGTTTGTTTAAATGAATGTAAGCCAGATTTAAGACAACTTTTCCTGAGCACTGTGCATAAGCTAAAGTGAGATTCACTTGCAAAATAAGAGGAAGAGGACGACGATAGGAGAACCAAAATCTACTCTCTGAAGGTACCAGCAAGAAACATGACTTTGGGGTTTTGCTTTTTGCTTAAGTTACTACCAAACAAAAAGAAGGCAGTGTTAAGAACGGTCCACAATCAAGAAAAAAAAAAACTTCCTCTGTTACCTTCTCAGCATTTAGCACACTTCTCCCTTATGATTACATGATTACAATAAAATGTAATCCCCTGATTACAAAAAAAAAATCAACTATTAGAGTCTATCTAAATGAGCAATCAGAGCTCTCTAAGTCTATGATCTATCTTGAGTTCTTTTTTTTTTTTTTTAAACATGGTATAGCCTAAGAATCCAGGTTCCCTTTTTTCCATATGGATACCCAATTGTTCTAGCATCACTAGTTGTAAAGCCAACTCATTCTCCATTGAATTAGTTTGCCTCTCTGGTGAAAATCTGTTGACTTTTTTTTTTTTTACTTATTATTTTATTTTTGGCTGCGTTGGGTCTTCGTTGCCGGGCACAGGCTTTTCTCTAGCTGCAGTGAGCAGGGGCTACTCTTCATTGCAGTGCACAGAGTTCTCATTATGGTGGCTTCTCTTGTTGTGGAGCACAGGCTCTAGGCACACGGGCTTCAGTAGTTGGGGCACATGGGCTCAGTAGTTGTGGCTCGTGGGCTCTAGAGCACCGGCTCAGTAGTTGTGGTGCATGGGCTTAGTAGCTCTGCAGCATGTGGGATCTTCCAAGACCAGGGCTCCAATCCACGTCCCCTGCATTGGCAGGCGGATTCTTAACCACTGCGCCACCAGGGAAGTCCCTCGGTTGACCACTGATTTGTGGTCTGTTTCTAGACTCTCTAGCCTGCTCCAGGGATCAAGTATGTCTGCCTTACAGGATGCCACACAGTCTTTTATTTATGCTATTTTATAATAAACCTTATTACATAGTGTTAAGCCCTCAAGCTATGTTCCCCCCACCCCAGTTATTTTGGCTACTCCAAGGCCTTTGTATTTCCATGTCAATTTTACAATCAGTGTGTTGATGTCTTAAGATTGCTTAAAAAAAAAATAACCTTCTGGGATTTTGATTGAGATTGCATTGAACCTTTAGGTCAGTTTGGGGAGGGAATATCTTAATGTTAAGTCTTCCAATCTGTAAACATGGTATCCACCTCCGTTTACTTGAGGGTCCATCAGAGTTAAGCAACATAAAACCTAGGGCTACTACCTTGGTGTGCCAGGAAAGAAAGAACAGCTGGAAAACAGAAAACCTCTGCAAATTTACAACTCTGCACAGTTTCTTCACGAGCTTTACACACAATGAGTTATATTGATGGATGAATAAAGGCTCAAAAATGCAATTATCAAAAAACAGGCAGATGTAGAACTGAAACCCAGGTACTCTTTTCCCCAATTTGGATTCTAGAGTCTTGGATACTGTACAGTCTTGCTGAAAACTAAGAATCAAAGGGAGGTTTGTCAAGAGAGAACAACTGGGTAAGTAGTGTGAGCCCCGCTATAGGACGGCCACCTGCTCCTAGAAGCTAAGTGAGGCTTCCTTCCTCTTCCTTGTCCTCAGACAAGCTCACAGTATAGAGGAGAAGGAACCAAGAAAAGGAGAAAAGAAATTCAGAGCAAGAAAAAACCCTTCTAGAAAGGCCCCAGCTGGAAAACAGCCAGGAGAGTTAACAGGCAGAGCGTACAATGGAAGCTCCACAGAGCACAGCCGAGGGCACACGCATGGCCACCAGGATGCCTGGGAATTTCCAAGAAGGGAAAAGCTAAGGAGGAAGGCGGGCACTCTGATTTCCTTTTGACTCCACAGGAAAAAAAAAAAAAATCACTTGCCTAAGAAGCTTTAGAAGCTGGTGGCAGTGAGTAAATCCACTAATCACTTAAGAAGTCTCTCAATGTAGAAAAGCACATTTGGGTTAAGTAGACAAGTCAGTGCTAAAAGTTGAAGTAAGTGGAGGATTCAAGCTCAGAGTAGGACAAATACAAACCACACCAAGATATGGGTGAAGTCCTTGTTGATCCCAGGTGCCTGGGGATCATTAGTTCAGATCTTAGCACCTCAGACAGAATTCAGGGTCAGTTCTGAGGAGGGTGAGCCCATTTGTTTCACTCTGAGTGGGTGATTTTTATTCTCTGTTTTTCCACATCTCACAGATTATCTACAGTAAACACATTACTTCTGAAATTAAAAAAAAGAAATAAATGAGACATGTTAAATGGCTATCGAGGGAATGTGTTTACTCTCTTGTAGCTCAAAAACTGGACACGTAAATCCAGGCAATATGGATAAGCGTGGCCAGGCCATGAGGTATATAAAGCACTTGGCCTTGGAAG
>NW_006786541.1:669905-704692 GCF_000442215.2 Lipotes vexillifer
AACACAGCACAGAGCTATAAAGTAAAAACCTTCCAGGCTTTACAAAATTGTTTTCCTCCAACCCATCTCTAGACTTTATGATACGTAAAATGAAAGGATTAGCCTCAAAGTTGTTACCAGGAATCCAAGAATAAGGAAGGGAGACAGAGGTGATACGAAAGCAGAGTCCAAGACCATTTATCACCCAGCCTTTATATTTCACGCTGACTTGCAATTTTACAAGTGGCAGTTCTCACAGTCTGCCTATGTGTTCACGTTTCCAAATTTCATCTCCAAACCTGGATCCAGGGCCATTGATCACAGCCCTCTCACTTGTCCTCCAGCTGAGCTGGAAGCCAAGCAACAGATGACACAACATGAGTCTCTATGGATCAATAGAGTTGTGATAACCAACTTTAGTGTCCAGAGTACAGTGGATTCCTTTCTGAAATTCATCATTTCAGGAGAGCCCAGCCATCACAGGCCCAATGTTCCTGGCAATGAACCCGATGCCCAGAGCCTTGAGTGACTCGTCCAAGGTCAGGCACCAGTCGGTGACACAGGCTTGCCATCTTGGCTGACCCCCCACCCACTGCTTTTCCCATTATGTCACAAAGACAACCTTCCTCAGAAACTTCAAAGCCTAAAAACTCAATTTATGTCCCCTGAAGAGGAAGCCAGGAATCCTAGCATCTGTTTTTGGCAACTCCATGTTCTAAAAGCACTTAAGAAAAGCTGTCAATTTAGAAAATTCAAACTACAATGTCTTCCAGGAAAAACAGGGCTTATTTTTAAAAGAAAATAAGGAAGTAAACAGCCTTGTCTGGGGGAGTAGACCCCTAATTCTGTAAAGCTTCATGCAGCTGAGGAAAGCTCTGATGATGCCTTCCAATCCATGCATTAGACCATCCCATTCTATTTTTGTTTTTTTTTTTTTTTTGGCTGTGCTGCACGGTTTGTGGGATCTTAGCTCCCCAACCAGGGATTGAACCCAGGCCCTCGGCAGTGAGAGTGTGCAGTCCTAACACTGGACCACCAGGGAATTCCCTAGACTGTCCCATTCTTGAAGGCAGAGCCGCCTGTCACCGGGCCTCCCACTGGGCCCACGAGAGGCCTAGGATAAACAGAGCAAAACAGACCACAAAGCCTCATCGCATGCCATGCTGTCTGCATCCCACTGACCCTACTCTGTCCAAACTACGCTTCAGTGCTTTTCAGCTAGTGTCTTACTACTTGACCCTACACAGACATGATGCCCATTTATTAGTCATCGACCTTGGAAATCAACTTCTCCAAAACCAGTTATCAGATTCACGAGAGTCTTCAAAATAGACCTTTAAATACTGTAACTGCAGAAAGATCAGTATGCCTTCATTAGGTACAGCATAAAATCACTTACCACTTTAAAATCCTGCTGGTATAACTAACTACATGCAATTAAAGAAAAGACAACTACCTCCGGAGGTCCACTCGCGCCAGTGTGGATGGATCCCTCTCACTGTGTCTTTTCTTTCCCAGGGATAACTTGCAGTCAGTTCTGCCACTTAGATATCCTGAACTGCAGCAGGTGACCTTACAATTCAGAGGGTGACCGAATCATGAAAAGCTCTAACCAAGAATTAAGGTTTTCCCAGGGCAGTGTAAGTACAAGCTTCATTTTGGAAGGATCCAATCAAAAACTCAGGGTCTTATTCAAGCAACCTCATGGAAGGGTGGCCCCTTCAGTGCAGGCCTAGCAGGGACGGAACTAACAGAAGTTCTCAATGGCCAGTCATGGATGTCCACCCCGGCCTTCCCCGTGGCCTCAGCCAAAGGCTTGTTTGACAAACCCAGGCCAAGAGACACATGTGACTGGCTCAGGAGGAAGGCGAACAAAAGGGACTTTGTATAGCCCTGAGTATGCCAACATGGCCCAACCCACGTCCTTCGGCCAAATGGAAGCAAGGAGTAGAGACAAATCTCCTTTTCTTAAACAATGCACGGAGGCAGGCTTACCTGCCCCAGTCTCTCTCTGCCTTTTAAAAAAGGTCACAGTCTGCTCACTGGGATGATCTCTAACATGCCCATGGCACATTGTACCTTTAATTAAGCAGAATATATCTAAGCTTCCAAACATACACAAAATGCCTTTTTCAGTGGCACTATTAATGAGCAACAGAAGTGCTTTGCAAAGACTGCAAGCCCCCTCAGGTTCCCAAATTCTGATGATCAAAATCATGTGGAAATATGGACCATGGTAGGGCCTGCAAGTTCAGAAAAGATGGCCAAGAATGGCCTGTGAGAACTGTCTTGAAACAATGCTATCTTTCTTCTGCATCTTTAACTGCTCAAGAAGACTATGCATGTTAAATAGCCGGGCAAAGTTACTCAACTGAGGCAAAAATTCCTTTCCCAACAGTACTCCCCCAAGAAGGAATGTTACATTGTGCCCAACTCCAAGTGAGAACTTTGGAGAGCCACAGCAGAAATTCCAGGTCTTTCTCAGCCATTTCTAAGCATGTTTTGTGTAACATAATCTTTCTCCCTTTGCCTCGTTTTAGGTTTGCCTGCTGTGAGCCTGGCTGTGTTTCAGCATCATGAGTCCAAAGGCAAGTCAGACTGCCCCTGCCCAACTGGATCCCTGTTTAAATCCACAGCAAAGGTGTCCTCTTGTCTCATGGTATGGAGGCCAAGCACAATGCACCTCCCTATTTTTTGAGCACATGAGAGACAATGAGTATTTGGTTCCCCGGTGTGGTCTGTGGAGCCACTTTAGCCAGGAAAGTCCTGCTGCACTCATTTTAGACTTGAAGAAACCACCAATGGCTACCATCCATTTGGACATTCGTTCCTCTTACTCTCACCTGAACTGCAATTTTGAAAGAATTTGAGGAAAGAATGTTAAAGGAATGGCAAATTTTAGCAAACTACACTTAATGACTTGCATTTTTAGATCACCTTTTTCTCAATTTCAAAATATGTTTGCTAAATGGAAGCCTGGCTTCAGGTCATATCCAGGCCATTTCTCTATTCAATCAAGTTATTCCTAGAATCTTCCATGGCATGTCTGTAATTCTGTCTTAATAGGTACTAGCAGCAAAGATCCCATCTTCTCTGTCTTTCACTGGTCATTTAATCATCAATGACTTAAGAGTCCACTATATTCCTCCATCAACAGATCTCTACTCTGTTTAACAGTAACCTTTACACAGCTCTTTCCAGAGTCTATTAATTCCTTGAATGGTTTGGCCAAATTTCTTTTAACAATCTTTCATGCCCTCCACATACTCCCCCTACTCTTCCTGAAATCTAATGGATCAGTAACGAATATTTATCCATAAGAAACCCTCAACTTTAGGGGGAAAAATAAATCCTCTTAGAAAGTAAGTTCTGCAGAAAACATCTCACCAGGTGTTGGGGATCATTTGACACCAGGACCTATCTTGGATTCCTGTGACATATATTCAGACACAGGTCAGAGTTGTGGCCATCCCAGCTCTCCAGTATAGAGCCAGCAACCCAGAAGCACATCTAAAAAAATTTCTTCAGGCAGATGAAGACATTATCCAATAACTCAACACACTTTCTAATGAAAGCAAGTCCCTCTTACCTGAACTCAAAAATTTTGACCATTGCATATGCTTAATTCCAAAAAACTTGCCAAGTGGCCCTTCTGCCAGGTAGTAAGTAGCCACTAAGAAGGCAAGAAAGGACAGGCATGGTGACAGTGAGAGAGCTGAGCGCTAGCCACAAGGGAGCTTAAAAGACTCAAAGACTCAGCAATAAAACTGCACAAGAGGTTTGGGGACCTGCTTTGCAGGATTCAACAGTTCTACTCAAATCACTTACTGGTGTACCACAGTAGTTATAAAGTGACGATGATTCTGAACTATCAGGAAAAATGTTGTTCTAGCACACTCTTTGAAACAAAGAAATACAAGATATTTGGATAGATTTCCAGAGTGTTTTAAATGAATTAAGTTCAAGAGCTTTCAATTGTAAGAAACTGTTCTCTGAAAAGTTCACACAATGTGAAATACCTCATTCCACAATGAAGCTGGATAAAAGGGGGATGCTTGTTTGAGACGGCTTGCTGGTTTCATGTTCAATAGTTAGCCCTTCACAGTAGTTTTACCCAGTATTACTGCTTCTCATTATCCCAGCTCCTTGGAAAGCCAAAGACGCCTTTCATTCACCTCCACCACGCAGGGTTTGTACACGAGCTCGTAAGAAATTTCAAATAGTTACTGAGGGTATAAAAAATAAATAGCCTGTTTTAATGACCTCAAAGACAAAGTCTTCTTAACATAAATCTCACAGGTCAGTGGGTGATGCTAGGGGCTGCTCCACTGTGCTGAAAAAATGCAAACAAAATCATAAATGTACACAAGAGACATTAAGAAAAGCAAATTCAGGCTAGATAGAAGAACCAGAGCATTTACTTTAAAAACAAAAATCTAATTCTTACTTACATTTACAACAGGTATAAAATTCTACACTTTTAATTTCTCAATTAAGACACAAAGCTTAGGACGTCCTTAGTTTCAAATAGCAAGTGAAAGGCCATCAGTTCTTGGGCATCAGCAGAGAGGGGCCAGGTGCTGTGGAATACAGAGAAGAACCCACAAGCCATCACCAAAAGAAGAACTTATATGGACACCAGAATACCAAGATGCATTCGTTTTCTTACAATTTTCAACAATAAATGTATCTTCTCAATTGAGTAGCTTAAGGTTATATTAAGCTGACTGTGGGGTCTCCTGGCATAAAACCATCCTCAGGAGAAAAAAAATCATACTGTAATGAGGCTCTTGCTATCCCGAAGTGACCCAAGGCTAGTTGAGTTCTGGGTGGCTGCAACTTAAGGACAGAACTCTGTGGAACCATTTATAAAGGTCATCAACCCAAAGATACAGCTGGACCTGGAAACAGATTTCTTCCCATCTAAGGAAGCAGGAACCATCAATTCGTAGCAGGGCACTTCCAGAAGGAACTGAGAAAAACACCAATAGGCATACAAGTCACCCAGAGATGTTCTAAACGGCCATCCTAACAACCTAATTAAAGATCCACCCACGGAGCCTAATTTTCACCTCCATAGGTTTAATCTTCTTGAATCAAGTACTACGATCTCCAACAGAAAACAAAGTAACCCTCAGTGTCGATGCCCAGATATTTTGGGAAGGGAGCAAGAGAGGAAACACAAGGTCACTAATACCATCCACACTCACAAGTACACCAGAAGCCCTCCATCCTCGTTGGCACTCATTCACTCACCCACCACACCACCAATGAACTTTTACTGAATCCCTAGTATGCATCAGGTATGCCCTAGACACAGGGGATGCAGCCATAAGTAAAAGTAGGGTCTCATTTTTGTAAACAAAAATTCCAGCACACTGAGGCAAGTGTAATAATAGTCAGACACTAAGGAAAAATCATAGCCCAAAGGAAGAGCAAATCACCTTCATGTGAACAGCCAGAGGCTGCTTCACAGCACAGGGAAGAGAGGCAGGAATAATGAAAGTAGAGCACAAAGAATCTTTCTTCTTTGGCTACAGAACATAGTTCATTTTACAGGTTAAGTATATTTAAATGAAACATGAGTGTGTGTGTGTGTGTGTGTGTGTGTGTGTGTGTGTGTACTCGACAATAAAAGGCAAAACAACTAAAACTTAGTCATAATGCATAGAGGTGATTCACATAATTTTTAAAAATTAGATTATGCAAATCATAGCCCAATCCTCAAGAGGAAAGGCATTGGTAAACTAAAGACATAAATGTATAGAATCAATATTCCATCGCCAGGAACAATCAAGCAGTGATCATATCACATGACCATATGGGGGCGGAGCTTCTCAAACCTTAATATGCACACGCATCACCTGGGGACCTTGTTAAACAGTAGGTTCTGACGCTGGAAGGTGGGGTGGAGCCTGACAGTAGGCATTTCTAATAAGCTCCCAGGTGATACAGATGCAGCTGGACCCATGGCCCACTCCGAGCAGTGACGGTGAGGAGGGTCAGTGATGCTCAGTCCTTATTGAGCATCCTAGACACACAGGGGACTCTTTAACAAGGCAAATTCCTATCCTCATCTGAAACCTAGTGAGCCAGAATCTTAGGAGATGGGGTTCCCTGTAATTTCTCTCTAAGCTGTACATGTGGTTCTCAGGTACCACCAGACTTGTGAACCAGAGTCATGTAAACCTTCTGAGAAGTAAGCCTCCCATATACCTCACTCCAGGAAATGGGGCAGTTCTCTCTGTACATAGATAACACCAGCAGCTGTGGAAGACATCCATAGGGATAGTCAGTCAGGAAGAGGAGGCCCAGCTAAGCTGGCCAGGCTGGTCAACTTGACCATGGTGATGCCTGGAATCACAGCTTCCACGGGCCTTCCAGCCTCCACAGGCCTGACATCTGTGGTAGGATCTATCTTGACCCTTTTCATCCACTGTAATTGCTTTCCAAAGCTAGCGCTTAGATCATTATCATCGTCTGTTTAGCTTCATAAAACACACAAAAGAGGAAAAGGACTTATTTTTTTAAACCTAAAAATTATAGATAAGGGGTCATCCATGATGAAAGAATGGAAAGAAGCCAAAAGACAAACATGCAATTAACCAGCCCGATGCCTCCAGGCTCCAATCTTGAAAGGGCTCCCCAGCCACACACACACCCCCTCACTGCAAAGTACAATTTTGGTAACAAAAGGGATTAAGTGGAATGTGGTCCTTCAGAGCTTTCACACACAAAATGGCTTCTGGAAAAAGGAAAAGTAATAATAGTTTACCCTCTCCAGTGGAATAGGTCATAGCGCTGTGTCCGTCTGAAACCCCAGCATTTCATATTTCTCTATGTCCACTTTCTATTTAAGGAGGCACTTCAAATTCTGTTCCACGCATTCAGCCTCTTGTTCCCGATTTGTACTCATCTCATTAAAAGTTGTAAGCCCTGATCCCCTTCTCACCCTTGCTTACCCTGGCAGAGGGCAGGAAAATGTTCAACTGGGAAGTCTCACTTTACCACTAAATTTAGGAAAGCCTTCTATGGGAATGGCATTTCCAAGATTGCTCCCATACCCTGACAATTGTAAATTGAAAACAACCTAAATGTCCATCAACAGATGAATGAATAAAGAAGATGTGGTACATACCTCACACCAGTCAGAATGGTCATCATTAAATAGTCTAAAAATAACAAATGCTAGAGAGCATGTGGAGAAAAGGGAACCATCCTACACTGTTGCTGAGAATGTAAACTGGTGCAGCCACTATGGAAAACAGTATGGAGGTTCCTCAAAAAACTAAAAATAGAGTTGCCCTATGATCCAGCAATCCCATTCCTGGGCATATATCCAGACAAAGCTATAATTCAAAAAGATACATGCACCCCTATGTTCATAGGAGCACTATTCGCAATAACCAAGACATGAAAGCAACCTAAATGTCCATCGACAGATGAATAGATAAAGAAGATATGGTACATATATACAATGGAATACTACTCAGCCATAAAAGAGAATGAAATAATGCCATTTGCAGCAACATGGATGGACCTAGAGATCATCACACCAAGTGAAGTAAGTCAGAAAGAGAAAGACAAATATTATATGATATCACTTATATGTGGAATCTAAAATATGACACAAATGAACTTATCTACAAAACAGAAACAGACACAGAGAACAGACTTCTGGTTGCCGGGGTTAGGGGGAGAGGTGGATTGGAAGTTTGGGGTTAGCAGATGCAAACTATTATATACAGAATGGATAAACAACAAAGTCGTACTGTATAGCACAGGGAACTATATTCAATATCCCGTGATAAGCCATAAAGGAAAAGAACATGAAAAATAATGTGTGTATATATATATTTTTAAGACATGGTATATATATACAGTGGAATACTACTCAGCCATAAAAAGGAAAGAAATTTTGCCATTTGTGGCAACACAGACAGACTTGGAGGGCATTATGCTAATGAAGTAAGTTAGACAGAAAAAGACAAATGCTGTATGATATCACTTATATGTGGAATCTAAAAAAATATAACAAACTAGTGAATAAAACAAAAAAGTAGACTCACAGACACAGAGAACAAACTAGTGGTTACCAGTGGTGGTGGGGGGGGCAAGGTGCACTGCAGAGGTTGGGGGGAGGGTCATTACGGGATTATATGAAATATAATGTGTGTGAAACTTCGGAAAACTGTAAAGCCCTACAGAATTTAAAGAATCTCTCATGCAATTAAAAGAAAAAAAAGAAATGGTGTTGTCAGGGTCAACAACCAGGCCACGTCCTGCTCCTCTCTACTTAATGCTCTGGGAAGAAATATCCAAAGCTCCCTCAACTATACGTGGATTACGTCACTCAAGGAAAAAGAAGGGGTGGGGGAAGGAGCAGTTTGTAGTTCCTACCATGTGCCACATGCACCAAGCTCATCTCTCTATTCTTGGGTCCTAAGAGGGTAACTGTATAAAGAAATGAATGACTAAATAAATGACTGGAAATAACAGGATGAACAACATCCTGTCCTCCAGGACTTCCATTTTTCTAGCTGGGAGACGAGCCGGCACAGTGTAACTCAAGGGCAGTGAAGGAAGTTCAGGCTCAGAAGCTCAGAGTCGCGGCTAGGAGGTGGTAAAGCCCGCGTCTGGACTCAGGTCTTCCAATTCCATGTAGCTGCGCTCTCCTTTACCCCATATTGCCTTCTTGGAAATAGATGTCAACAGCCTTACAGGAACAGAGAAGGAGGAGGGCTCAGCTGGGGGTGGGGTGACTAGGGAAGGCGTCAGGAGGGAGCGGCATCTGAGGCAGGCTCAGAGGAGGAGCTGAGCTGCCTCAATGTCAGGTGCCCACATCACTCGTGCACCCGCCTTTCTGCAAATCTGCTCAGAATCTACTCACCACATACCTGTATTGAATAAGCATGGGGGTGGGGGGATGGGGAGCAGTGGGACACAGAGCAATGTCTTTTCCAATGTTTTGTCTTTTTTCCTCTTCCTTTAAAAAAGTTGTTTAATTCTTATCTGCTAGGACTGGGAAGGAAGGAACAAAAGCCTAGGATAGGAAAGAAATATGGATTTTTTTTTCCCCCCCAACAAAAAGAATATGCAGTGGAGACAGTCAGAAGTTCCTGAGAATTTTATCCTATCTGTGGAAGCATGACTCTTAAAATGGAGAATCATCCAGAAAATCTCCTATGGAGCCTGAACCTCTGCCATGTAATGATTTTTCCTTCTTACAGGAATAAAGGTTAACAAACTGCAGCCTTTTTTCTAAATCAGGTCACAAGGTCCTTTTCACAGTCAGATATCTGCTCTGAGAATTAACATGTACAAATCCCCTGCTTGAATGGACATCTCCCTAATCCACTTCTGGAGAGGCTCATGCTTTTGTTTAAAACCCCCAAGACCCTGCCAGCTGAGGTCCAGCCATAAGCAGAGGCTGTAATTCAATTTTACCAAGAGCCCAGGACCTCAGCCCTAGGTAGGGTCAGCCCCGATGAAGGCTCCAGGGCCGAGCACCCCCCCCAGCCACGCCCACCCCAACTCTGAGGGAACACACCAGCTCAGGGGTCTCAGGACCCCTGGGATAACTGAAGATATTAAAAGCACTGAGGATAAAAGTGCACGTGACACCTACTGGCTAGTCTGCTTTCCTCTGGCCTCCTACCATTTGTCTTCCTGGCAATAAAGGAATGGCAGCATCACCCTGACGGGGGTGGGGAGGGCTAATTTAGACAAATCTAAAAACAGCCTTCCTCACCAGCATGCTCTCTTCTTGTAGACAAGGAGGTTCAGTGCTGTTTCCTTACATTAGACTTAGCCCACCTTGTGATGGACCAGCTTATTGCCTGGGAGAGTAAGAGGGGCGACGCTGTGTAGATTTGGGAGAAATTTTTGTGAGGTAAGCTTAGAACAGATTCACTCCTGACGATAACATGCTCAAATTCACCCTATACTCGTTTAAAAAAAAAAAAAAAAAACCAAGGGAGGATGGGAAGACAGTATTATTGCACGATTATTATGATCCAGGCGTGGGGACACCTGCTTCACCTGCATTACCTTGTTTAGTGCCCTTCTCACAGCAACCCTACCAGGTGGGTAGGTTACCAGCATTTTACAGGAGCTTTCTAACTGGCCTGCACTCACGCAGCCATTAGGTAGTGAGGCAACATTTGAACCCAGATCTGGGTGACAAGTGTCGGGCAGCGTGGCTCGGCCGCTTCTGTCACAGTTGAAGATTCTCAGATGAGAGTTTACCGTCTGCTGAGCTACCAGTGCTGCAGCTGGCCAACAGCTGCTCAGGAACCAGACTTCCCAGATCGTGAGTTATACCCATAACTGGCTCTCCAGGTACAAACATCCTAACCCAGTGTTCCAAAGAAGGCAGAAGGGAACACACAGGCAAATGCAAGGCGTTATTTCCAGATTTCCAATCCTTCTTCCAGCCCAACAGGAAGGCTGCACCAGCACTCTGAGAGCTCCAATGTAACACAGTTAGAAGGTGGCCAGAACATCATCCTGGGCTATTGCACTTTCCAAAGCACCACCTCACATCACCTGCCAAGGGTCATCACAGACTGCAGAACTGACAAAGTTTCTCTGTGATTACAAGAATTCCACCATAACAGAAGGCAATTATTTGGGATAGATCAATGCAAAATGAAACCTGGGCTTCCCTGGTGGCGCCAGTGGTTGAGAGTCCGCCTGCCGGTGCAGGGGACGCGGGTTTGTGCCCCGGTTCGGGAGGATCCCGTGTGCCGCGGAGCGGCTGGGCCCGTGAGCCATGGCCGCTGAGCCTGCCCGTCCGGAGCGCCTGTGCTCCGCAACGGGAGAGGCCGCACACTGAGAGGCCCGTGTACCGCAAAAAATAAATAAATAAATAAAAGTATAAATAAATAAATAAAACCTTATTTGCACATTTTCATTTATGAATTTCACAATTTTTGGAAATTTCACAATTTAGAATTTCTGGAAGCAACGGAGGAAAATGTTTGGAAAAAATTACAAAAGGAAAGTTATATACTGAAGAATTAATTACTTTTAAAACAGAGATGGGACTTCCCTGGTGGTGCAGTGGTTAAGAATCCGCCTGCCAGTGCAGGGGACAGGGGCTCAAGCCCTGGTCCAGGAAAATCCCACATGCGGTGGAACAACTGAGCCCGTGGGCCACAACTACTGAGCCTGCGCTCTAGAGCCCGCGAGCCACAACTACTGAGTGTGCAAGCCACAACTACTGAAGCCCGCATGCCTAGAGCCTGTGCTCTGCAACAAAGAGAAGCCACGACAATGAGAAGCCTGTGCACCGCAACGAAGAGTAACCCCCGCTCGCCGCAACTAGAGAAAGCCTATGCACAGCAACGAAGACCCAACGTGGCCAAAAATAAATAAATAAATTTATTTTAAAAATGAAGATAAAAAAGTAAAACAGAGGATATCTCCAGATAGCAGGATTATGAGGGCAATTTTATTTTCTTTTACTGATCTGAATTTTCTAATGTATCTGAAATAGCACAAATTACCTACATAGTAAATAAAAGTTGAAAGATGCATTTGGATAACTTAGCTTGCTCATAAAACGACAATGTGTTAGACATATAGCCATTTATTGAAATATATACATATATACCAGAAATTAAGGGGAAAACAAATTCCCCACAACACAGCTTTCCCCTACCCCAATTCTGAGAGGCTGGTTATTTATTTATTTCCCCCTCGTGAAATGAGGCTTCATCTGCCTTGAAGTACATTCCTGAACAAGAACACAGGATACACTCTCAACTGATGATGAAGACCCCTCTTTCTAGCAGAAAGGAGAAGTGAGGCTCCCAGTGTCATAAAGCTCCAAGCACTACAGAGTTAAAGCCAAGGGTGGTAATGACCCCAAAGTAATCTGACATCCATCTGGAAGTCGTGCAGTTGGCAGCCGCGACCCATCTATTACAAGGCCACGGTTATCACTGTGTTATCTTAGATTCTGGATTTGTCTACGTGGCATCCGTCATCACAGGGTCAACTACACTAACTATTTTCCTCTTTTCCATATTCTTGATGCTCTGGCATTTGGGGCTTTACAACCCTCGGGGGAGACCACCCCTCCCAGGGCCGGCCACTTCTCAGAAGACAGCAAAGTCTCAGCCAGGAGCATGGCTCATATACAAGCCAACAAATCCACAGTCTATATCCCTGCCCCCGCCCCGTCACTTCCTTTATCCAACTCTCACACACCAGGGGCCAGGTACCAGGAACCTAGAGACCACCCCTATTGCCCAAAGCCCACCAGGATTATTCAAACTAGCCAGTTTGAAACTGTTTACTCTGCCCTGCCTTGCTTTTCCTGTGGAAACCCCGATAAAGGCTCTGGCCAAGGCTTTCTCCTCCCTCCTGTCTTCTGCCTCCTGACGACCCTGATACCTCCTATGTGGCATGGTCCCTCTTAGGAAATTTACATAACAAAAAGCATCTTTCGGGGCTTCCCTGGTGGCGCAGTGGTTGAGAGTCCACCTGCCGATGCAGGAGATGCGGGTTCGTGCCCTGGTCCGGGAGGATCCCACATGCCTCGGAGCGGCTGGGCCCGTGAGCCATGGCCGCTGGGCCTGCGTGTCCAGAGCCCGTGCTCCGCAACGGGAGAGGCCACGACAGTGAGAGGCCCGCATACCAAAAAAAAAAAAAAAAAAAAAAAAAAAATCATCTTTCAATGGCCTTGGCCTCTCCATATCATCATGCCTCTGTAAGTTAGGACCCAGGAACAGAACAGCCATCCATCAACCCTGGGCAATGAGAAAAAGCCTCCAAGCAGAAACTAAACAACCATCACTAAGCCCCTGTGCTTGAGGTCATGGAAGAGAGTAGTTCCTAGGAGCCAGAATCTACTAATACAACCTTGGTTACTGGGTACATCCTGGGTCCTTTCAGTCCTGCCTGAAGCCATGTTACTATCAGAACAGCGCAGAGACAGGGGTTCCTGAGGCAGATGGTCAAATGAGAGACGACCTATCAGAGAGAGGGGAACAACCCACGTATCCTAACAGGCTGTAGAGTAGCTAGTATTTGAAGTCAGCACAGAATTCCGAGTCACAAGGGGAAAAAGATAAAATTATGATACTTATCTACTACTTCTTAAGAGGGAAAGTTTATAATGTACTTCGGACATTTGCAAGAAAAGCAGAATAGTTTCGCCTGTAACTGGGGGAAACGTCAATTATTTAGCTAACTTGCTCATACTGAATTCCTCCTTCCTGGAAGATACCAAAGCAAATGAGGCACCACTGCTTTTTCAGCATATTAGTTTTAATTCGTTCTAGCTCTTCTCAAAACCTTATTCTTCACATTTCCTGGACATCTTAGCCCTCGCCCATCAACCTCAGCTTCCCTTCCCATACTCTCCCCAACACCTATTCCCCAACACGACCACCACCAGACCACATTTATCTAGCATTTCAGTATTAGCCACAGAGGACTCAGTGTGAAAAAGGTGATCCATACCTGGCCAAAGCCCCTTCCTCAAGCAAAAATTCCATAGGTAGAAAAGCAAATGACATCTATCAGTGTCTTTAAAACTTAAGAACATACACAACTCTAAGAAGTTTTTCCTGATACCAAGGCACAGGATAAGGAATTACATTATTAACATTCTTTTGGGGAAGATGGAATGTCTCCAAATCTAGTTGTCCTAAGGCTGCCTATAATTTTTACTTAAATTCAGGCATAAGCACAACCTCTGGGAATATATGGCCAGACATATTTATTTTTCCAGCCAGCTGTCTCTGGGATGGGGTGAAGGCCTGCCGTCACAATACCTCTGATGACATGGACAAATGTGTCCCAAGTCATGCAGAGATAACCCCACAAATAAGTTCAGGCATTACAACTACCCAGAACAAATCAAAACACTATTTGAGAAAAAAAATGAATCCACAAATCAGTTTAATCTTTATAACACTCCCTTTAAAAGAAAGGCCGCATCCTTGAGGTCAGGGGCTGTGTCATACCCCTGTATATGTTCCCCCCAAATTTTAGCAGCATACTAGGTAGGAGAGTCAAGATGTACTGTTACTCATGAGTATTCGTGATCATTTATTATATTTCATTTTTAAAAGTACCTTTCCCCTATTTATTTCATTTTACGGTCCCTAAAATAGATTGCATGTGGTCATGTTGTTTGCTTCCTAATAAGAAGTGGGAACAACAGCTCTAGGGGTCAGCAAGGTCAAATGTCCAATATGAAACAGTTCATAAAGTAGAAGTTTGAGAAGCTTAAATCAAGGTAATACTGGCCACAATCAAACTGAAAATGTCCAGAGCTCTAAACAGCGCATCTTTCCCATATGGCAGCCTCCTGAGTCTTGAGAATCACATCTACAAGGAATCCCATCATCTCATAATGGTCTAGGTCTTAGGAATCTAGGTCTTAGGAATCCCATAATCAGTCCAGGAACTTTCACGCCCGATATGCAAACATCACGCAAGCTGACCAAACCCAAGCAGCTCAATGTCAGAAGAGAAGAGATCGTCAAAAGAGAAATGCAGTGACAGCAGCCTGGACAATCATCTTTTGCATTTAGAGAAGTGTCAAGCACATGCAGAGAAGAGATTTCTCCACATCTTCATCTGTCTTTTCTGCTCCTAGATAATTAGGAGGCAGCCAGGACAGCCAGATGTAGTCAAAGGGACCTCAGTGTTCACAGGCTCTTGTACTTCTGTCTCCAGGGTAGACCTTACCCTTGCCGCAAGGGCAGAGATGATGCTCTGTTCCTACCTCAGGCAAGTTGTTCCTCTCTGTGGGCTCTGAGGACATCGGCCCTTCCACCTACATTCAGGAGCACACCCTGAAGAGAAGGAGGGTGCCCGCTTCAGGAAAGCCCCATGTACAAGAAGCATTTGCAAGCCAGACGTAACTTTAAAGGAGGAGGTGGTCCTCTCTAAATGCTCACCTCCTCTGTGACACGTAGATTAAGTTATACAAGCTCAACATCACGTTAACCAAAGGGTCAAAGCTAAGGTCACCAGTGTGGGGACAAAATGACATCATGTACTTCCTGATGTGATACACCCAGAAAGATGCAAAACATCATTTTTAAGCATTCTGACAGAAACTCATCCAATCATGAGGAATCTCCTAGTAAGGAATTATCGTACAAATCCAAATTGCTAGGATGTAATGGACATTTTTTAAGAGTATAAGCCAATGTCATCAGAGACTAAAAAAGAAAAAAGGCAGAGGGACCATTCCCAGTTAAAGGGGATGACAGAGACGTGACAATTGAATAAAATGTGCGTGATCCTGGATGGAATCCTAGGTCAGGGGAAGAATAGCTGTACAGGACGTTATTGTCATTAAGTGGCAAAATTTGGGTATGAATTGTATATTCAATAATAGTAAGTCAATGTCGTATGCCGTGCTTTTACTAATTGAACTGTAATTACAAAGAGGAATGTCCTTGTTCTTAGGAAAGACATGCTGAAGCTATTTAGGGGTCAAGTGGCATGATGTGTGTAACTTCCAAACGGTTCAAAAAAGATAACATGCTGGGCTTCCCTGGTGGCGCAGTGGCTGAGAGTCCACCTGCCGATGCGGGGGACACAGGTTCGTGCCCCGGTCCGGGAAGATGCCACATGCCGCGGAGCGGCTGGGCCCGTGAGCCATGGCCGCTGAGCTTGCGCGTCCGGAGCCTGTGCTCCACAACGGGAGAGGCCACAACAGTGAGAGGCCCGCATACCGCAAAAAAAAAAAAAAAAAAAAAGATAACATGCAATGGAGAATGATAAAGCAAACGTGGCAAAATATTCATAATTGATGAATTAAGCTTAGGCTATATGGGAGTTCTTTGTATTCTGGCAACTTTTCTGTATGTCTGAGATTATTTTAAAATAAAGTCTTTTAAAACGAATTCAAATTCAACTTGTAAAGCATTTCCACAGTAACATCAGCTGAATAAGGCAAGGCCCCCACTGCATAGTAAACTCACCTGTCACCATCTGCTCACCCACAGACCCAGGTGACCGTGCCCCTCTTCCATCTCCAAGTCAACACCTGGCCGAGCTCAGCCATTCAGATTCATCTCCCAGGAATCAGAAATTGAGACACACAGACTGAGCCAGGAAGTTGTGAGGCGCTGAGCAGAACAGAGGGAAGCTTCAGGTATGAGGTCTCCATAGGAAGTGTGGACAGAAGAGCAGATCTGGTCTATGATAAGGAGGAATGTGGTGGCACTGGACAGAAACATCCCAGAGCTGCTTCTCAGGGCATGAACGAGTGCATTGGTGGGCACCTCTGAGGTACACACCAAGTCCTCAATAAAGGCTGGTGGAGCTGTACTGAACAGCTCCACAGACCGCACCCGCTTCATTTCAGCCACCTCACCTGTGTCTCTGTTCCTTGGCACAGAAGACTTGACAAGAACAGACTACCAATACAACGGGATTAAGAGTCACCATGAACTCCTACCCACAAAGGTAACGTGGAGAGCGCAGTCACCCACCCCTTGCTCCCATGCTGCTGCCCCGTTTCCTCATAGGAAAGGGTGGCTCCTCTGTGCTCTTCATGCCCACCGCCTCTCATCCAGGGACAGACTGCCTGCAGTGAAGAGTACAGCCTGTGACAGAGACCACTCAGCCTCTGCCAGGCATAATGCAATGTGGCCAACAGCGGGACTGAAAAGACTTGGGCCCTGACCAGTCGGGAAACTTGGATCCTTGGGCTGACTTGTGCCACTAACCTCCATGCAAACCTGATAAATTACCACACTCGTCTGACCTGCGTGTAGATAGAATAATGGTACCCAAAGTTGTCTATGTCCTCATCTCCAGAACCTACGCATATGCTACATTACATGGCAAAATGGACTTTGCATATGGGATTAATTTAAGAATCCTGAGATGGAGAGTTTGCCTGGATTATCCAGGTGGGTCCAATGGAAAAAAAAAAAAAAAAAAGGTCCTTGAAAGCAGAGAACCTTTCCCAGCTGTGGTCAGATGGAGATTACAATGTAGCTGGATTTGAAGATGGAGGAAACCAGCCAAGGATAGCGGGTGGCCTCTAGAACCTGGAAAAGGCAAAGAGATGGATTCTCCTCTAGAGCCCCCAGAAGGAACAGAGCCCTTGATTCTAGCTCCTTGAGAGTCGTATCAGGCTTCTCATCTACAGAATCATAAGATAAAACAGATTTATGGTATTTTAAGTCACTGTGTTTGCGGTCATTTGTGTCAGTGGCAATATAAAACTAATTCAGACCTTATTTCCCTCATCTGGAAATGAGTGGGTTTTCATCCTTTCTGAGAAGTGGGATTAGTGGAGCCTACAGTCCACCTCTTAAACTCCTAGAAGCCCCTGGGGCACCCCTGGAAAAAGCTTGGCCCTGGACCATGAGATCTCTAAAGGTAAGTAATTCACAAAACCAATGACCTCCATGTCAGACTGAACTCATTTAGTATCATCTGCCCTTGTTTTGGCCACCACAGCTCTTTCTTTTTTTAGTAATAAAAATATCTCCCAAGTTACTAAGTAACTGGCAAACCCCAGTGGCCCAGAACACCAGCATCCACATCGCATCCACTTCATCAGTGAACGCTCCTCCAGCAGCCACGCCCACCCCGGAGGGCTTTCACGCTGCCTCTGATCCAGTAGTGAAGTCACCACGGACCCCTTCCAGATTTCTGAGTCATGCTCACCACTGCAAGTCCAAGCAGCAGCAGGTGGATTGTGACCTCAAGGCAGCAAAGCCCAAACCCAGCCCTGGAAATTCAGCTGCTGCACAAGCATCACCTCCTGCCCTCCTCCCTAACATCTTCCCCATGCAACTGCCCTTCCATCTCCTGGGAGCCATGCAGCTGGCCGAAGGACAAACTGCCAAGTGTAATCCCTGGGTGCAGTGATGCACTCCAGCTACATCATGGGAGGTACTTAACTGACTGCCTCTCCTCTCAGGAGGACGTCTGAGGGTATTTTGTTTACCACTGAAATATTTCCATTGAAAAAAACATCTGGAGAAAACAGCTACTGCCCTAACTATGATTCAGCCTCGCTCGTAAGGCCCGTGCCGAACCTCGTGGCTGTTATGATGGTAGGTTTTGGGGCAGAGACTATTTGGAGCTTCCACTTCTTCCTTCTATCAACAGCTGGAGAGTGTGTGTGCCCCATGCAAGTGCAGTTCCAGGGGCAGGTCAAAGCCAACCAAGACAGACCCAGGAGAAAAGAGCTGTCACTCCTTTTGACAATCTTCGTTGCATCTACTCAAAACTGAAGCCCACCAGGTGGGCTGCCCAAGAGAGCTGTCCAGAGATAGAGAGCATCACCTCTAAAGCAAAGAGCATTTAGGTACCAGGGACTTGTACTGGAAATGGTTCTGGCCCAAAAGGGAGTCTGTCCTAAGCACCAGGGTGCAGGAATCAGCCAGACAGGGTGCCGGCTGCTATACAAAAGGAAAGAAGACTGTTCTTGGGTGGGAAGACCAGCAAAGCTCACCTACAGGGAATTTTATCAGCCTTTTATCATCCTGTCATCATCCACACTCCTGTTAAATACAAGATCTGCCACAGATGCCTGCTGAATGACAAAGAGGAACCATGACTGCGTTGGAGAAATGTGCCCCTGAAATGTCACAGAGCAATTCTGGGTGCCTGGGAGACCCCGGCTGCAGACAGCCTGGCATGGCCGTCGACAGTAAGTGTGCCAAGGAGCTTCCCTCTGAGCAGGAACAGAGGTGGGGAACTGGAGAAGGAAGTGAGGCCACAGCTGCCTGGGCAGCAAGAAGCCACCTCCAGCCTGACCCACATCCTGCCTCTCCCACGTGCTTGAACACATGCTCCTGAGCACCTATCAACACTCGGCACCACTGGGTCTAATCAAGAATGGGAGGGATACAGAGAAAAGGAGCCCACAGAGAGGACAGGGTAAGTCCAGAGGCGAGGCCTCGAAGGCTGAAACACAGAACCAGAGAGGGCATCCTGGCAACCCCTGCTAGTTAGACTTTGTTTGAAGCCCTGTGAACTCCCAGACCTGCCATGGCCATATTTTTTTGGAGTCTTCTATATATTTAGCTTTCAAAATGACAAAAATTTAAGATTAACAACGTTCTGTACTAGTGACAGCCCTTAGGTCACTGGGAACCTACGTATATCATCGTTTTAAAGGTGAATTTTCATGCTTGGTTTTCTCTATGGCTTCTCTGTTACCTCAGAAGCTCATTTACTTGAAAGACATATGGTGCCCAGAAAAGTCCAGTACAAATTGTTTGAGGCAGGACTGGGACTTGTGACTCCAAATCTTAACTTGTTTAAAATAAAGTGCCGGCTTCCTGGGTTCAAATAAATAAATAAATAAAGGTGAATTTTTAAAGGTGCATATATTTTGACCTCAAAATTCTACAGAAGTGCCCATATGGTCTATAAATAAATGTTACAAAAATGCTCATTGTGATATTACCCAAAAGAAAAAAAAGTGGGGAGAGGGAGGGTAAGAAGCCCAGCCAGCAACAGGAGGATGAAAGGTCACGCAACTTAATTGTTACATACTTTTTACATGAAAAGTTAACAGAAAGAGGGCTTCCCTGGTGGCGCAGCGGTTGAGAGTCCGCCTGCTGATGCAGGGCACACGGGTTCGTGCCCCGGTCCGGGAAGATCCCTCGTGCCGCGGAACAGCTGGGCCCGTGAGCCATGGCCGCTGAGCCTGCGCGTCCGGGAGCCTGTGCTCCGCAACGGGAGAGGCCACAGCAGTGAGAGGCCCGCGTACCGCAAAAAAAAAAAAAAAGTTAACAGAAAGAAATAATATGCAGTCTTTCCATATGGAATAGATTTCTTTTTAGCAGGGGATCAATGTCCACGATGTTCGTTTTTAAAATACATTACACAGAACATTATTACACGATATTAATTTTGTTTTTAAAAAATATGCTTTCTCACACACAAAGGGTCATGAGTACATTATAGAGAGTCCTGCTACCACCTTGAAAATATTGTCCCTTCTCACAAAAACTAAATGATGTAAACAGTGTCCTTTACTGTTCTTAAACCAGGTAAGAGCTCTGTCTGTGAGGAGGAAAAAGGTGTAAAAACTGCCAAATCCCCAGTCAGTCATTCCTTTAATTAGAAATCTTGCTTTTTTAGGCTTTTCTTTTTTTTAATAAGCAGAAACATGCCTCTGAGGGTCCCAAATGAGGAAAAGGGTTGGGATCGGATGTCACCATGGACCCACAATTTCAGACAAGGTAATACAATGGATTAGAACATCCCGGTTTGCTGGGTAGGGGTACTCGGCCATAGGCTGCAGGCAAAATCCTTCTGTGTCCCCCAACCCCAAGTGCCCTGTGAGCAATAGTGTCTCTAAGGCTGGGATATTTTGAATGACAGGGATTGACAGACTCCTGCATTGAAGCAGAGGCAAGAAGCAAGGATGGCAAATCACAAAGTATCTGAATACTGTTTATCCCTGCATTTGAAGCGGGAAGGGGCCTGCATCTCCATTCCCTGGCATCCTACAATTTGTCACATTGTACGAGATGTACTTTAAAAAAAAAAATTCACAAGGAGGGGAGATAGTCCCAAGTCTGGTAACCCTATAGCATGAAACACAGGCCCAAAAGGCTGGACACTTTGGCAAAGACTCTGTGAGAGAAGCTACTCTCTTCCCTTCTTATGAACCTTTTCCTTTTCTTCTTTAATATCAACAGGTTGCAAGTTAGTTTTGTAACATTGTATCTCTTTAAAATATACTTTTACTTTACAAACAAAAGCTGTTACAGGAAAGTACTTTTGTTAGACACACATTCAACCTCTTCCACCCCATTTGCTCTCTTCCATTACTAAAAACAATTGGAGACCCCAGAGAGGAGGCCTTCTGAAGTCCGCAAAAGGCAAAGAAACACCTACCTTTGTGTTTACCTGTGAAGGCCTATAATTACCAGAGACCCATTTGACCACTGTTACCACCACCCTGTTTGCTCAGGGATTCATCAGCAGTACTTATTAAGCCACTGCTCTTCTGATACACTGGCTTTAGATAAGCCAATGGAAGAAGGAAATTACACTGTTGGGTTCATTTAACAAATGTTTACTGAGCCCAAGGCTGAGCGTTGGGCCCCGGGACAGAGGCTGGATGAAGCATAATCCCTGTCCTCAAGGGGCTCATTTCTACAGACCAAGAAATTGGCTTCAGACATGGGCAAAGAGCTCAACTGGAGGGAATGCAGCCAGACACAGGGGGAAAGGGGCACTTCAGCCAGTCCTTGAAGACCGAATGGCCAGGATGAGTACGCAGTGCTCCAAGAACATCATATCTAAAACCAAGTAAAAGTCACCTCCTTCCTTTCACTGTTGAGGAATCAGTCCCAGAAAACAGAACCCACTAGACATTGGTGACTGTATGAGAAACTGAGGCCCAGGTAAACATATACGGGCACAAGTTTACTCACTATGGATCTGGGAGGTGAATCCAGTTCCCACCAGCTCCAAATCCTTAACTCTGGATGCAAAAGCCTAAAGAAGTGAAGAGGCGCTGCTTTTAAGATCCAATTCCATGTTTACCACTCCAGTGGGGAGGGATGCACACGGACTTAGTAACACTGAGTTTGCAACACACACCTAATAGTACAGTTCCTGCGTTGCCTAAAATGTGAGAATCAGAGTGTACACCTTGCCTCGGAAGCCTAGTTATATGGATTCAACTTAATTCTGCATCTGGTGAGTGGCTCAGTATATACACGCACTCAGCATATATATGAAACCAAAATCAAGGAACCTAGTTCAAACCTTAAAACCCTTAAAGCTCTAGAATTGTGTATCTGATACAGAGTAGACAAAATAACCCTGAGCAGAACAAGGTTATTTGGAAATGGTCAGATACAGAAATCCCATAAAGTGGCCAGAAAATGGTCTTCAAAAACAAAGTCATCAACCTGACTCCTCACCTTCTGCCTCCAGCTGTGAACCATCAAGGACTAAGTTGTAGCCCTGACTCTCGGGGTCACAGGCAGCCACTGCAGGCCCCCTAGAGACCTGTCCCCTGGGAGGCTGGCAGAAGCTAGCGAGGGTGGGGCGAAAAGTCAGCCTCCAAAATGTACCCTTCTCTTCCCTGTTCATTTCTGCCCCACATTGGCCAAGGTCCTCCTCTAACTCAAGGGAAGAAAGTGCTACAGAAGCTGACACACAGGGAAGCGCCATAACCAGGGGTATGATGAGGGCAAGACAGAAGAAAAGTAACACAAATAATCAGCAAACCACTCTTGCCACCAGCAGTAAAATCCTCTCTCTAGTCATGATCCAGGTGGTAAAACCAAGAGGAGAAAAGGCCCTGCCCAAGGGCCGACAGACCAGGCCGGATCCTGAGCCTACTTGCTGTGTGACCCCGGGCAAGTTCGTCACCCCTGACCTCAATCTTGTCCTCTGTAAAAAGGTGACTACCTGCCTCGTGAGCCATCGGGAAGGTTAAAGGCACCAGGCCATGTGCCAAGTGCTTTGCCCAAAACCTAGTATGTCGTAAGTGCTCCATAAATGGCCACTAGAATATTAACTAGTGGAGAATCAATCTGGCTCCTTGTAAAAACTAAACATGACTTCTGAAAGGCTTGACTGCGGCGGTACAGCAGTGATGAGCCGGCAACACCACACCGGCATCTCGAGAGAACACCCCAGGGGCCAATTCACCAGCTGGACTCAAGACGCCCCCTTTGGCATCAGTGCCCTAAGCCCCCCTGCCAGCCCCTCGAACCCTTGCTCTGCCTGCTCTTTCTGTGGTCAGTTCTCCGCTTCCAATATAGTCTCGCTTCTCAACAACCCACTTAAAGTGCCACATTAGCCCAGCTGAGGCAGTCTGCTCCTAAAAACAAGAAACAGCCTCAGTATTTTCAGAAATGCTGACTTCAAACTAGGCACACTGCGGAGACCTCACAGGATTCCACCTCAAGAATCTGAAAAGCATCATATTTAAGGGAGGATTTCATTGACAACACCACAACACACAATAACAAGGTAGGAGCTCACAGACACTGGGGAGGGTAACAGGCTCCCATACTCAATGGTCGGGCTCGTATTTCAAACCACTCAGCCTCACACGGCTGAGGGAGGCGGACCCGCCAGACAAACTCCCGCCGGGTCTCTGGGGGCTTTACAGGCACACACCTCAGGCAGTTCACCAAGAGTCACACTCGAGGACAAGTCTCATGAGCATCAGGATCCTTAGACCTTACTTCTCCAAGTGTGAGCTACAAACCAGCAGCTTCGGCATCACCTGGACCTTGACAGAAGCACAGGCTCGCAGGCCCCCCCAGACCTACCCCATCAGGGTCTGCAGTTTAACTAGATCCCCAGGGGCCAGTGCTTGAGAGTATTTAGAACAAAGCAGTCTACCCAGACAGGACTGTGATCATTTACTTAGGTTTTCACTTGGTCTTTTTCTCTCTTCATTGAAGTTCCATGAGAGCACACTGTGCCAACCTTAGCCACCGGCACACAGTAGTTAATATTTGTTGAATGAATGAACGGATGAATGGGTGGTCTACCGAGTGACTGAAGAGGCCTATCCTGTGTTAAGTGCAAAGAAAGGTGCAAGCAAGGGCCTGAGAGAGGAAGAGACAGAACACTTCGGGGTGGGAGGAAGGAGTCTATAACGAGGTGGTCAGAGGAGGCCTCTCTAAAAGGGGTTTGCAGACTTCCCTGGTAGCCTAGTGGTTAGGATTGCGGGCTTTCACCGTGGTGGCCCAGTTTCAATCCCTGGTCAGGGAAGATCCCGCAAGCTACATGGTGCAGCCAAAAAAATAAATAAAAAATAAAAGGGGTTCGCACCAGGGGCGGTGTGAGGCTCAGGTGTGATAGATGAGGAGGCCCTGGGGAAGAGGATGTCAGCCGCAAGGATCAGCACCTGCACTTGCCACCATTAAGAGTTTCGGGGGCTTCCCTGGTGGCGCAGTGGTTGAGAGTCCGCCTGCTGATGCAGGGTACATGGGTTCGTGCCCCGGTCTGGGAGGATCCCACATGCCGCGGAGCGGCTGGGCCCGTGAGCCATGGCTGCTGAGCCTGCGCGTCCGGAGCCTGTGCTCCGCAAATGGGAGAGGCCACAACAGTGAGAGGTCCACGTACCGCAAAAAAAAAAAAAAAAGAGTCTCGGCCCGTAGGCCAGCCAGGATAAGAATCAAGACTGGTAAGTTGGGCTCTGGTGGTGGAACAAAGCAGATCTCAGGAGGCAGATTCAGAAGGCCCCCGACCATATGACCGCTGGGGCAGAAAGGCTGTGTCTGGAGTCACAGCTGCCATCTCTAAGGCTCCTGAAGGTGGGCATGCCAGAGGAGGTCTGCAGAGGGAGGTGGTCCATCAGCTAGACTTTGTTCCCTAGCCACTACCCCTCCAGCCCTCGGATTCCAAAGTTGAAACATGGAGATTACTCACCGTTTTCGCCAAGTCGATCAAGGAACTTGCGGGCAGCCGAACATCCAAGGGTCCAGGAGCCCAGTCCAGATGTTACCCTGCAGCAGCACGCTGGCAAAAAAGAGACAAATGACAAGAGTCAGTGCAGGCGGCCACGTTAGTGGGGAGGCAACGCTGTCCCAGCGTTGAATGACACCGACAGGCTTCAGATTCTAAAGACAGCAGAAAAGGAAAACGCCACGCAGAGCCAGTGGTCTCAGAGCACTGTGCATTGACACAGATGGCAACTCCTCTGCCCACAATGTCGGGAGAAGCACCATGTCACCAGCAGCAGCTCCAGAACAGCCTCTCTGCAAATCCCCCAGTGTGGAGTCCAGACGTACGGCTGCAAAGCTCCCTTGGAGATAATCAGGCCCAACCCCACCCTTTACAGATGAGAAAAGCCAAGACTCAGAAAAGACAGGCCTTGTCCAAAATCAGCAGCATGTAATGGCGAGTCCAGGAAGGGAATGTCAGAATCAAGTCTATAAAGAGCTTAAGTTTACCTGTAAATTACCTTCCTTCAAGAAACTCAGGTTCTAAATAAATGTTGTTCTTATTCGTTCTGGCTCTTAACAGAGAAGAGACGAATCTTAATCATTCCCCTAGTTCTCTCTCCTTAATCCCCAAGGACTTTGAAGAGCCAAACTGAAACTCCTGGTTTTCTTCAAAGACAAAAAAAAGAGAGAGAGAAAGAAAAACCTCCGGACTATTCACATTTGAGTACAAGAAGAAAAATCTAAAAACTGTGGAGGAAAACCTCAAGACCTAAAAATTCTGAATTTATGAGATATAAACAGCACAGAACCAAAACAAAAGCACCTTCTCCATGCATCAGGTTTCCAGACCCAAGAGACCAGAACCCTCCAGGGAAATGCCTGGAGACCACAAGAAGTGGTACATTTCAAAGATATGGGGGGCTAAGACTTGTCAATGGTCATTTTGTTAAAATGAAATGGATGATCAAAACGCTGAGTCTTTAGAAAATGACCCTTCTGGTTATTTTTTTTTAATGAATCATCATCTAATTATATATTTAAGCCATAATTATGTAAATAGTTACCTCTTCCCCTGGGGTTCTAGTTCCAGGTGACCCTGACAAATCAATGCAACCTTGGGCAGGTCACACCTAACCTTGCACGTCTTCCATCAACTGATCCATGAAAGAGCAGAGATGAAATAAGACTCGACTCTTCAGCTAGAGAATTCTGAAATTCCCCTACATTGCTGGAACAAGCTGAAAGCACCTCCCATTAAGTCAGCTTATACAAAACGTAATTACTCGCCTACTTTGAAGAAGTGAACGTCAGTCATGATAAATTTAAATTGCCATCTCTTAGGAAGTAACTACAAAGTTGGTGTAACAACAGGCATATTCTGTTTCTAGGGAGTTTCCTTCAGCAGTGACAAATCTGCCCCCACCTGCACTAAATGGATCTGTTTCCCCAAAGGTCCGTTATTATTTATAAGGGGGAAAGTTAGGGTTTCTTTTGCATGAAGTGGAATTTAGGCAGTGAGGTCATTTGTTTTGAAACTACAGCAACCATTCCAGTTTTTTCCCCGCCATTTTAGCATTTCAGTTACTCTGAGTCAAGAGTAAAAGATGCAGATTTCAGAGAAAATGCATAGCCTGCTAGGCCACCCACAGAATGGTCAAGGATTCTGCCCTGGACAGTCCGGGGCACAACTTTCCCTTTCCAAAGTTAGGCATGCTCACAGGTAAAAAAGCCAGCGCGGTCTCGCACACATTTCAAGGAATTTAACAGTCCCAGGATTCATTTTAAAAAATAAACCAAAAAAACCACAACATACCATATTGGCCACATTTTTCCTTATCCTTACAGGGAAGGAGGGTCCATAAACCCCTCTGGAAATATGATGGACCCTCTCCCCCAGAAGAAGAACATAACAGATTCAGTTTCAGAGGGTTCAGAGTCCCCTGAAATCTCTCTGTCCCTCTGGTTAAGGACCCCGGCTTAATTAATATAATAGGAGTCCCTTTTTATCTTTCTCTCTGAACTTTCTACAAGCCCTTGGTGAAGAGGGTCGTGAGTGGCAATGCCATTTACAAAGAGATACACAAGGGCAAGGACCAGCGAGAAAATTGCCTTCATGTAGCTCTTATGGTGGAGAGTATGACTCTGCAGCCAGCAATGTTAATAACTGTTCTAGAGCCCTAGGCTGCGCCTGGGAGCCTTCACCAGTTTCAACAGGGACCTTCCCAAAGCTGTGTTTGTGCTTGGTACTCAGCTTTTCAAAACGAAAACAATATCAAACATCTGCATTGTTTAGGAACGCATACATAGGTACCAAGGCTCAGTTAAAATAAAAAATTGAGATGCTTATCACAATTCTGAGGCGATGGTGGAGCGTCTAAGACATTTAAGATATTCGTAATGTTGATTTCTTAGCCTGGTTGTTGGCTTCCCAGATGTTCAAACTACTCCCATACATTTCACATATTCTTCTCTATGTATGTCACAGAGTAAAGCAATCTTCCTTACAGAGAGATTCAGGTCAGTGACAAGGACCTCCAGGACTTGTCATCTCAGACCCAGCTCAAGACAGCAGTGAAACTGTTCAGAGAGCCCAGGGCTTGTCTGAGGGTGGGGCCTGCCAGGGAATAGTTACCAGCTCTGGCCCCTGGGGCACCATCTATAAATACATCTTGTTTTTTTGTTTTTGCGGTACGCGGGCCTCTCACTGTTGTGGCCTCTCCTGTTGCGGAGCACAGGCTCCGGACGCGCAGGCTCAGCAGCCATGGCTCACGGGCCCAGCCGCTCCGCGGCATGTGGGATCTTCCCGGACCGGGGCACGAACCGGTGTCCCCTGCATCGGCAGGCGGACTCTCAACCACTGCGCCACCAGGGAAGCCCCTAAATACATCTTGTTTTTTTTAAAAAAAAAAGTCCACGCCCTGGGACAGCCCTGTGTTCCGGGCTGAGCCCCGATGCTGCCCGTCACTCTGGGAAAAGCTGGTGTTGGGTTTCTGCGAACTCATTGGTCTTTCCTCTTCCATGCTTGGCAGGCCTATTTCCTGAGGCACATTCTGTTACTGTGAACAATCTCAGTAAGTCTTCCTGAACTGCTAAGAAAGAAGCGAAGCCCAGACACGTGTGCAGAACTCAGAGGAACGTTTGGCCACCTCCTTCCTCAGCTGGATACAGAGGCCAGGGTGCCTTACATCTTCTCCTTCAGGTGCCTCATTACTCTACCCTCCTTGTGAGAACTCTGCTCATTCAGTGAGCGGTCAAGACAGCCACTGGCCAGAAAGAGAGGTGGACGGTGTATGGGGCCACGAGCAGTGCATCTCGGTTCCTAGCCCTTCCCACACACTTACCAATACTGTCTTGACCAAATAAGGAAAGTATGCTCTGTGCCTAATAATTTGAGCATGAGCATGCCATTCCCCAAAGACCCTTTTCTGAGGTAATCTTACTAGCAGGCAAAGCTATCATTTTTTAGTTACAACCGCCAAACACTGACACCATGACATCAAACAACGTTTTAACCCGGTTTGGGAGAGCCTGCACCCATACACTGTGCAGGATGGACTCACAGTAGCATGTGCCTAAGAAAGGAAATACTGTGGTCCCTCATCTCTTGCTATGTCTCTTCTGCTCCTCCCCTAGCCCACTGTTCTTTATAAAGGACACATCTTCTCGATAAGTAGCATTATTAAAGGAACTGAATTTATAAACTCACTCTCAAGGCATAGATTTCTTTTGAGACAGATCAACCCACACACTTTTTCTTCTGATTCACTGAATGTGTTATGTGGGTCTAGAATTCAGACAGTTCCCTAGGTCAGAAAATCCATTTGCTTGTGAACAGATAGAAATGGCAATGTTCTTTTTTTTTTTTTTAATTTATTTTTGGCTGCATTGGGTCTTCGTTGCTGCGCGCGGGCTTTCTCTAGTTGCAGCGAGCAGGGGCTACTCTTCATTGTGGTGCATGGGCTTCTCATCATGGTGGCTTCTCTTGTTGCGGAGCATGGGCTTCTAGGCGTGCGGGCTTCAGTATTTGTGTCTCATGGGCTTAGATGTTCCGCAGCATGTGGGATCTTCCCGGACCAGGGCTCGAACCCGTGTCCCCTGCATTGGCAGGCAGATTCTTAACCACTGCGCCACCAGGGAAGTCCCAATGGCAATGTTCTTAATGCTGGTCTCAGATGAGACGTCTGCTTACATGCTCCAAATAAAGGAAGCAGTATTTGACCCAGTTGAGAAGCCTCTGGAATCTTTTCCCCACCTAACACAAATGTTTCTCATTTGGTCCAAGCTGTGTTTCAATTACATGCCAAGAAAAGACAAAGAAAAACCCACCACCACCCACTCCTGCTTTCATGAAAACATTATAAATTAATCCTTATTACGTCAGATAGTAAAGTGGCCTCGCATAAGGTAATGTTGACAAAGGGTTACAAGAGCCAAAGCTTTCTCAAGAACTGCTTTGTTCGTAGGTGTTCTCCTGCTTGTCTGCCCTGCAGTGGCCTTTTTCCTTTCCAGAAAACAGACAGCATGGGGATGTGAGTCTCATCTGAAGCCTTTGACGTTCATTTTTAAAGGACTGTCATGAACATCAACACAAAAAAACAACTTCTGTGTAACATTAAATAATTTCAGGGCTTCCCTGGTGGCGCAGTGGTTGAGAGTCCGCCTACCAATGCAGGGGACACGGGTTCGTGGCCCGGTCTGGGAGGATCCCACATGCCGCGGAGCGGCTGGGCCCGTGAGCCATGGCCGCTGAGCTTGCGCGTCTGGAGCCTGTGCTCCGCAGCGGGAGAGGCCACAACAGTGAGAGGCCCACGTACCGCAAAAAAAATAAATAAATAATTTCAGCAACAAAAGTTGAATGAACTGAGTGACCTAACAGTCCAACTTAACCCAGCTAAGTCAATCCCAGCTGTGAGAGGGGAGGTCAGTAGTTTTAATTTCTACCTAGAGCCCACAGGCCAACTCCCTTGTCACCATTCAGGTAGAGGCATTTCAAAGAAATTCAAACAGCACACCATCTTCTCTGGCATATTTCTTAGATTAATTAAACTCTTAAGTGTTAAACTCTGAGGGTCCCACAACAGCACCAGACCCATCCTTTTCACAGTTTGGGTTACAGGCTCACACTCCAGAATGGAAGCCAAAGCTTTCCCATTTAAAGCAAAAAGGAAGGAAGGAAAATGTGAAGTACCTGAATTCTTTTTTTTCTTTTTTTTCCAGTTACGCGGGCCTCTCACTGCTGTGGCCTCTCCCGTTGCGGAGCACAGACTCAGCGGCCATGGCTCACGGGCCCAGCCACTCTGCGGCATGTGGGATCCTCCCGGACCGGGGCACGACCCCGTGTCCCCTGCATCGGCAGGCGGACTCTCAACCACTGCGCCACCAGGGAAGCCCGAAATACCTGAATTCTTAAAGGCTAAACCACCTTTATTATTATTGTCTTTTCCTCCCAAGGACCTCTCTGGTGATTAGTATGAACTTACCCAAGATTCTACACCAAAGTTCTATCTTTTTTATTTCAACCAGAAATTTTAGATGTAGAAGGAAACTTGGAGATTCCTGGGCCCATGGCTTATCAAACTCTCCTGCCAGAATTTCACCAGAAAGAAGAGGGTGGGCCACCAACACTGGGAAGCCATTCCCAGCAAGCATGAGATTGTGTTCATTTCGTTCAAGTTCTATATCTTAGCTTCAATTCTCACCATACAGATTTTCCACTTATTCAGTATGTGCATGCTAAGATACCTCGTCTTCCAAATCCCCGAGTAAAATTAAGGCCCCCGTAAGAGTCTTAGGTTTATCCTGGGGTTTCATAGACCCAGGCTAAGTTCACCACCCTGTACTTCCCAGTGGCCCAGGAAGCACGAATCGTGGCTCTGCCCTTCCTCTTGCAGATGAGGAGGAAACTGCTGCCCGAATATCTGATGACCTGATGAAGAGAGTCTGGGCAGCCCCAAGTACAGATCCCAGGTCTCCAGCCTCTTGGTCTGGGGCTCTTCATCCCTTTGCATCCAACGATTCATAGCCACCCAAAGCCAATCCTTAACTCATAAGGTCACAGTCCACTGTAAAATCTGCCCATACATCCGCTCTGTATTCAGGCAGGTTTAATTAAGTTGGTGAGTGTTCTCTTCTGAGCTTACCCCAAGGTTCACAAAATGGAAGCCCGATTTTTCATGGGTTTCAGATTGCGAAAACCTCCTTTGCCTTTGGCATACTTTGACTTCTTGCCCACTTGTAGGACATGTTGTCCCCATCGACACCCATTGGCTAAAATTAAAAGTACAAGCTGCTTAGTGAAGACAAGTCATTGGCGTTCAAAATCTAAAACAAGGGCTTCTCTGGTGGCGCAGTGGTTAAGAATCCCCCTGCCAATGCAGGGGACACGGGTTTGAGCCCTGGTCCGGGAAGATCCCACATGCCGTGGAGCAACTAAGCACCTGCGCCACAACTACTGAGCCTGCGCTCTACAGCCCTCAAGCCACAACTACTGAGCCCCCGTGCCACAACTACTGAAGCCCGCGCGCCTAGAGCCCATGCTCCACAACAAGAGAAGCCACCACAATGAGAAGCCTGTGCACTACAACAAAGAGTAGTCCCCGTTCACCGCAACCAGAGAAAAGCCTGCCC
This sequence comes from Lipotes vexillifer, assembly GCF_000442215.2. NCBI lineage: Eukaryota > Metazoa > Chordata > Mammalia > Artiodactyla > Lipotidae > Lipotes > Lipotes vexillifer. The sequence continues at coordinate 700,892 of NW_006786541.1, forward strand.
ACAGCAACGAAGACCCAACGCAGCCAAAAATAAAATAAATTAAAATAAATTTTAAAAAAATCTACAACGAAAACCAGATCAAATCTACTCAAGGGAAAAGTGTCATCCCAAACACAATGCAGTTCATTTCAGAACCATGCTGACCTCTTTCCTGTAAATGGCCTTGGAGCCAGTGTAATCTACTGTCAGAGCTGGAGAAAACACTTTAGCTGTGCATTTCACATTTCAAAGCAAAAGGGGAAAGAGGCCATGCCAACATGAAAGTTGTATCTATGAATTCCAAGGAGCATCATATACATCTAAAGCAATGGTTCTCCACAGGGAGCAATTTTACCCCCTCAGGGGAACATTTGGGGGTATCTGGAGACACTTTTGGCTGTCACAATTTAAGTGGGAGGGGGTGGTGCTACTACTCTCTAGTGGGTAGAGGCCAGGGATGGGACTAAAAACCCTATAATGCACAGGACAGCCCCCAAACAAAGAATCACCCAACCAAACTGTGAACGGTGCCGAGGTTGAGCATACGTACCTAAAATACAGAAGAATACTAGGGCGAAGTCATGAGTCCTGCTTCTTCCCCAGTGGGCTGCTTGGTCTGGACATAGCACCTGAATTTCTGGGTTTCTGGCTCATTGTCACTAAACAAAGAGGTTGGCCTGTTTCAGAGACTTTGCAACCTCAACACTGGACTCAGGAGCCTTCCAGCATGGCAGCTCGCCAAGCCCACAGCTACTGTCTCTCACCCTAACACGCTTGATCAGGGGCATTTCCCACCAGGCTTCTCTCAGGCCCGTGCACCACAACTACTGAGCCTGTGCTCTCGAACCCGTGAGCCACAACTACTGAGCCCACGCACCACAACTACTGAAGCCCGCGCACCTAGACCCCGTGCTCTGCAACAACAGAAGCCACCGTAATGAGAAGCCTGCGCACCACAACGAAGAGTAGCCTCCGTTCACCACAACTAGGGAAAGCCCACATGCAGCAACAAAGACCCAATGCAGCCAAAAATAAATAAATTTAAAAATTAAAAAAAATTGTTTAAATAAATAAACCATTCTATGCAGTCAGTAAACTAAGGACAGACATGTAAGCTTCATTTTGAGTTTTATATTCTGCTTTGCAAAAATGCCTAAGCACAAAAGGGGAGAAAAAAGTTTTATCATAAAATTAAAAGCATGGCTGCAACTACATTCAATGATTTTAAAGTTTTTTTTGCATTTTCATAATACTTGGCATCCATCAACCAGCCCACCACCCCAGCTTAAGGGGCAGACTCAGTATTGTCATTGTTTTGTGAAGAGCGAAAACATGTGACCACCTTCCTATTCCCAAGACCATCTCTAGTGGCTCCAGCTGTATACACAACTCCCATGAAAGAGACCAGCTTAGCCAAGAGGCTGAGCCCCTCCATTCACAATCCAATGGTATCTAAAACCACAGAATACAGGGGTTGTTTTACAAGTAAAATTCTCACTTTTGGGAAAACAAATATAACTTGTCTGACTGAGGGGAGAGGATTAACATCTTAAACTGCCTCCATGAGCTCATCATCTCTCTCTCTCTCTCAAAGAGGGCAAAAGAGTGAACCACTTGTCCAATCATGCTCCTTAGAAATTCCTTTGTGCTCAAAGCCAAGGATTCTCCAGATCCCAAGCTGGGACACAGTAGCTGTATTAATGGGAAAAGTGGGAGAAGACACCCAGAAGAGAAAAGAGGAGACATGGAACTTCTAAGACTAAAAAGCAATAGCACACACCCCGGCTAAAAAGCTGAAGGGTCTTGACACATTTCATTTGCCTCAAAAAACCAACAAACCGGGCTTCCCTGGTGGCGCAGTGGTTGAGAGTAAGCCTGCCGATGCAGGGGACACGGGTTCGTGCCCCGGTCTGGGAGGATCCCACATGCCGCAGAGCGGCTGGGCCCGTGGGCCGTGGCCGCTGAGCCTGCGCGTCCGGAGCCTGTGCTCCGCAATGGGAGAGGCCACAACAGCGAGAGGCCCGCATACTGCCAAAAAAAAAAAAAACCAACACTCACCACAAGTTTCCCAGTACATCCATCACCCATAAAACAAACGAGAAGAAATCCAAACATCACTTAAGAGGAAAAACAAAAACTAGTGAAAACTCTACAGATGGCAACAGAGGGTTAATGTCTTGGGGCAAGGCTTCCCCTCAGCAAGTACAAATCCAAAATCATAATAAAGATAATGAAGGATTTAGTCATGAGCCCTCCCCTCGGCCACCAGAAGGAATGGCAAAAATGCAGAGTAAGCGCTGGAAGCCAGAACATTTCATTTTCTTTCTAACTGTGCAAAGAATTTGCATTTAAAATGAGCATTTCATCAGACCTTCCAAGAATGCTTGATATTTGGCTGCTAAGAAGAATACAAGTGGTCCTCCAAAACACCAAATTTCTAATTATTTAATTGCAAATAAAGTATCTGGGTTCCCAGGTAGTCTAAAGAACACTTGAAACTAATTACATCTTCCAAGCCAGGTGTAACAAAATATAGTCAAATATAGACAACTCTTAAAATACAGTCAAATCACATTACCAAAAAGTAACAAGGATAACAAGTACCTTCCAGGTCTTCCCTGGTGGCGCAGTGGTTGGGATCTGCCTGCTAATGCAGGGGACACGGGTTCGAGCCCTGGTCTGGGGGGATCCCACATGCCGCGGAGCAACTGGGCCCGTGAGCCACAACTACTGAGCCTGCACGTCTGGAACCTGTGCTCCGCGACAAGAGAGGCCGCGACAGTGAGAGGCCCGCACACCGTGATGAAGAGTGGCCCCCACTCGCCACAACTAGAGAAAGCCCTCGCACAGAAATGAAGACCCAACACAGCCAAAAATAAATTAATTAATAAACTCCTACTCCCAACATCTTCTTAAAAAAAAAAAAAAGTACCTTCCTGGTGACTAAACTCCCCATGAATCAAATATTACTTTCTATATATTTTCACATGTACAAGGAAAGTAGTATCAAAGAAACAAAAGTTTGTATGAAAACTAAAGAAAAAACCATTAGGAAAGTGGAAGGCATCTTTTCTTGAGCAATTAAGTATTGAACGCCCACAGAGAGAAGGATCGGGTTGCTGGAGGAGGATGAAGGCAGCGGGGCCCAGTGGCAGGGAAAACCCATGAGAGCCCCCCACCCCCCAGCCAGGAAGGGGACCGCTATTACTCACAGGAGCTGTAAATTGATAACCCTGGTTCTCAGCATCCATATCCAAAACACACAACTGAAATTTGATTTTTTTTTTTTTAAGAAAGGAAGGGTGGAAGGGGGGGATCCGGCGGGGGGAACACCAGAGAGCACCTCACAACTCCTCCGCCACCAGAGGAGGCGGTCAAAAAAAGGGGATGTCAGTGGGTGGCTTTAGCCTCCTTCCATAAGAAGGACAGTTTTAAGTAGTTTATTAAATGCAGAAGGGGCTTTTATCTTCTTTACTCAGTAACAATATTGGAGGATGGAAAGAAACACTAGAAAAATATTAATACAAGCTCAAAAAAGGGTTACCAGAGCCGTGGGGCTGGGGGGAAGGCAAGGGCACCCCTGGTTCTGAAGGGGAACAAATACTGCAATGAACCACGGGGCTCTTGTGGTCGCAGCCATCAGCCGAACTGAACAACACACAAAGGGAATTCTTGGGAGTCTGAAGCTGTTGCGCATCTCCTTCCACAATCTCCGCCTTGTGGGGGGCTGCTCTGCGGTCAGGATAGCTTTCCACCAGAGCTAGATTTCCTAACAAGGGCATTTTAATTAAGGATGAGACACAAGGCAATGCAACAGGGAAA
>NW_006786541.1:704740-709816 GCF_000442215.2 Lipotes vexillifer
AAGAGCGATCAGCAGGGGAGGCTGTCCAGCCTGCAGCCTCCATGTGGTCCCCATTCCCACCAGGGCCTCGTACCAAGCCGGCTTCATATTTGATCATCCTCGACCTGGACAGGAGGCCTGCACCAGCTGGCGAGAGCCACACCCACAGCTCAGGGCCATTTCCTGCGGCTGGCTCTCTCATTATTCAGCCTACTGCAGTACCCCACTCTTCTCCCAAAAACAGAGTGTCCCCTGTGGCTAAGCAGACTTCCCCAGCATCCCCGACAGGTGATACCTCTATCATCCATGCCTGGCAAACTCCCGGGCTGGGAATCTGGACCATGAGGGTCCAGGAAGATGAGTCACTGGCTCACCACCAGGAACCCAACAGGTAGTGCTGGTTTCCAAAACAGACGGCCCTAACAACTCATGGAGTAATCAGCCAACTCCATGGCTTCCCTTAACTGGACTGCCCACGGGCCTTTCAGACTGAGGCCAAGGGCCAGCTGTGGACAGGTGATGCATGCCACCCATCCCTCCCCTGGGGGCTTCTGTGAAACCAAAAACCCAGCCCTCCTCCTACAAAGAGTGTCCCAGGCCATTATCTCATCAGCTTGGATACGGTCTAGCTAACATTTGGACTTCTCTGTGCTGACCAGGCTATTCTTGAGCCAGCAGTAATCTCCCTCGGAGCTTTTGCTTGTGTCCTTCCCTCTGCATGGAGGATCCTTGCCCAGGTGGCTCACCTGGCTGGCAAACTTTCATCCCTCAAGTCTTAGCTTAAATGTCACCTCTCCAGAGACTCATCCAAAATAACTACCTCCCACCCCTCCGCTCTCCCTCTTGCCCCCAGCCGTCGGTCCAGGACTGGTGCAGAGCTTGGCCCACAGTGGACTCCCAGGCACAATTTACTCCATGATTGAATGCCCTGGGAAACGTAAATCAAAACCACATCTGAACTCTCACTCCTCAGAAGAAATCCATCCGTGTCAAAAATGCACGTACAAGAATATTCACATCAGCTTGTTTGTAAGAGCCAGAATCTTGAAACTACCGAAATGTCCGTGAACAGAAGGATAGATGCTATGAATAATAGGAATAAATACTAGACAACACTGGGAATGATAGGCCTGCAACTCACAGGACAGCATGGAAGCATCTCACAACCATCGCGCTGAACAAGAGCAACCAGAAACCAAGGACACACTTGCAGATTCCGTTTATAGAAAGTTCAAAGACAGGAAAAGTCAAGTGGGCATAGTGACCACAAGGAGGAGGTGAAGTCACCATCAGGGGCACCTGGGATTCTGGCTCCATTCTTTCTAGATCTGGATGCAGGTTACACAGGTGTGCTCAGTTTATGAAAATTCATCAAGTTGTACATTTATGATTTGTGTACTTCTCTGTTCTATTTCAAGGAAGCTTCATCAAGATAACATCGGAAATAAACATGGGATTTTTTTTTTTCTTACAAGAGCCCACTAAAGACTGTTCTGTCACAAGGCCCAGCATCCTATACCCGGCCTTCCTCAGACGGGGTGCCATGGGCATGCAACACCAGCCCCCCTCTACACACACCTGGCACGTTGTCCAGGTGCCATGTGAATGCATCTAAGCCTTCCTGAGACTCAAACCCACCAGGACACACTGCTACCTGCTACAATATTCTCCCTCCTCGTAGTTCCAGAAATGCAAGACCGGCTCCTAAAATTAGTGACTTTAGATGGAAACAGGTGACAGGAATCACCGCCTGCACAGACTGAATCTTTTTTTTTGGCTGCATTGGGTCCTCATTGCTGCGCTCGGACTTCTCCCTAGTTGCGGTGAGTGGGGACTACTCTTTGCTACAGTGCACAGGCTTCTCATTGCAGTGGCTTCTCTTGTTGCGGAGCACAGGCCCTAGAGCACATGGACTTCAGTAGTTGTGGCTCGCAGGCTCCAGAGCGCAGGCTCAAGTAGTTGTGGTGCCACAGGCTTAGTTGCTCCGCGGCATGTGGGATCTTCCCGGACCAGGGATTGAACCTGTGTCCCCTGCACTGGCAGGCGGATTCTTAACCACTGCACCACCAGGGAAGTCACAGACTGAATATGTTTGTGTCCCTCCCCAAAATCCATACGTCCTAATCCTAACCCCCAGTGTGACGGTATCAGGAGGTAGGGCATTTGGGAGGTGGTTAGGTCATGAAGATGGAGCCCTTGTGAATGGGATTAGCACCCTTGTAAAAGGGGCCCCAGAGAGCTCCCTAGCTCCTTCTACCATATGAGGACTCAGCAAGAAGACAGCCATCTGTCTATGAACCTCACCAGACACTGAATCTGTTGGAGCCTTGATCTTAGACTTCCCAGCCTCCAGAACAGTGACACAAATTTCTGTTGTTTATAAGCCACCCAGTCTGTGGTATTGTTAGAGCAGCCCAAATGGACTAAGACACATTCCCCAACAGTTACAGCATGTGGGCAGGCACGTGAGGCCACAGCTCTGCTCAAAACCCAATGACCTGAGGCCCTGGGTCACACCAGAAGAACAAACATGGGTCACCTGCTGTCTTTCTAGTAATTTCCTATTTTTAAAGTTTTTCATGAAAATTGATCGTTCGAGGAAAACTCCCCTCAGGCAGGGAAAAAAAACACCGATGAGTAACGAAGCAGTCGCCTCCTGGCTCAGTACAAAGCTTAGGAGGGAAACGGCTAAATGGACCCAGGCCAACTACGGTCAGGAGGACACACAGCGAGGACAGGATCAGAGGGAGGGGGAGAACTGAGCCCACCCAGGACATCCACTGAGACTCAACCCACACTCGGTGACAGGTCTCCATATTCAAGGACCCAAACCACAAATATTAGTCGGATCATGGTCCTACTGCCAACCTGCAAAACAGTTCACACGCTACTTGTCCGGCATATGTGTGCACATTCACTCATACACATCCACACATGCGCACACACACCCCCGCCTCAACTCGAATAAACTTCCCTCTGCCAAAAATTAACCTCACCAGATATTCCAGGCTTGAGGAATAGTGTACAGGTATACAGCTACTGATCTATAAAATACTTCCCCTTTTTGAATGAAGACCATTCCTATTTGTCATCCTACCTGTGTGTCTGCCCTGGAAAGGTAGAAAGAACAGATCAAATGATCTCCATTTTAACTTTTTTTTTTTTTTTTTTAAACCAGACCCACTGGTTTCCAAACACAGCACCTGTGCCATGTGAACGAGCTGACCCCTGGGATGGGGGTTTCACTACCACAGCCCCCGCTCAGGTCCACTTGTCACTCGGAAGTTGAAGTGGGTGAGGGGGGCAGTAAGAAACCACCTGGCTGAGTAGGTCCAGGCATGAGACAGGACCCCCGACCCTGCATCAAACTCACCTTTCTTCATCGTGTGGAACCCCTCCCCGACCTAGAGGTTTGTGAGACGCTCCAGGAATGGTACAGACGACCCAGGTCCAGCCAGACACGGCTCTTTATTGACAATGAATCTGTGTGCCATTTCTCATTAGGCCCAGCTCAGAAGGAGAAATCAGAATCACAGAAGGACCCAGGGCCCCAAGGTGACAGGGACTGCAAACTTGCCAGTTCTAATTCCCATCTTAAGGAACGACGGGAGGCGCGGAGAGAAAGGGGAAGGAGGCCCGGGCACAAGAGCAAGCTTTGTCCCCCATCGCCGTCCCCACGGGAGCCCTCGCCCAGCGGTGATGCCAGCAGAGTCACAACAGAGCTGGTCCGGGAGCTGTCGGGAATAAAGACCCCATTGTTGCCTCCTGTGAGGCTTCCAAAGCCCAAGAAACAGAAGCTAAGGCCTGACAACTGCCGGGGGGAGGGGAGCGGTGGGTCTGACCTGTCTCGACACCATCATCTGAGGAAACATGTTACCAGTCGTCTGGCAATCCTACCTCCCCACGACGACTCTTTACACCAGGACAGGTAGCCCAAGTCATGACAGGCCACGTGAAAGCACAGAACAACAGGGACTCCGTCCTGGGTGGATAGAGCAGGAGGTGACAAATGAGAGACGGGCTGAAGGTGAGCAGAGATGGGGGCCCAGTGGGACTTGGCCACCCTCCCTGCAACCCACCGAGGGCTCCTCCACCTGGTAACTGGCCCCCACAAAAGGTGCAGTCAAGCATTTACCTTTGCCTGTTCCCACACACCTTCCCTTTATCAAGTCCCTCAAGCTTGTCACAGCCTTACCAGCTAGAGATGGCAAAAGGGCCAACACACACCAGCCAGCTTCCTGCCCCTCCAGATCCCCTAACCCTCAGTCCAGCGGGATCCCTCCCTGGGCAGGGCCAACTCTCCCAAGGAAGCGGGTCGTTTGGAAAGGCTAGTCTACCAGTAAGGCTGGACCCCGAGTAAGATGGGGCCCAGCTCTCCTGCACAGTGATCCACCCCTGCCTTAAAGAATTTGCAGCTCAAAAGTCCCCTGGAAGGGCTTCCCTGGTGGCGCAGCGGTTGAGAGTCCGCCTGCCGATGCAGGGGATGCGGGTTCATGCCCCGGTCTGGGAAGATCCCACGTGCCGCGGAGGGGCTGGGCCCGTGAGCCATGGCCGCTGAGCCAGCGCGTCCGGAGCCTGTGCTCCGCAACGGGAGAGGGCACAACAGTGAGTGGCCCGTGTACCGCAAAAAAAAAAAAAAAAGTCCCCTGGAAACCCCAACGTGATCCCCCTTTACTAAGGGTAGACAGCGCATGGGCAGCCTAAGCAGCCTGTCAAACACTCACAGGTTTTAAAACTGAGTTCGTAAGCACGATGTCCTATTGTCAAATCCTGTCCTGCCCGACCCCCCATCCCATAGCCTAATGCTAGAAGGCCAAGGAGCCCTGTGTGCCTTTCTTTCCTGCCAGAGGGCAGCAGGAGGGGACAGAGCTAGGGAGAACCTGGGCAGTGAGACCCTGTTCCAGACAGTACCCTGGGGCAATGCCAAGCCCCAGGAACAGAAATGGCCATACGTGTCTGTACTTCCAGTCTCCCAGGGAGATCAGAGCCTCTGAAAACATGCTATGTGATAAACCCTCGTACCCATCCCCAACCGCTGGGAATCTAAAATTAGCCTGAAAAAGCATGCACTCAGCACCACCACCACCACCCCCCCCC
>NW_006786541.1:709826-714704 GCF_000442215.2 Lipotes vexillifer
TGATAAGTGTCGCTACCCCCGCCTCCAGCAATGACTTGTCTCGGGGAGTGCTATAAATACCACCTAAGCCGACCTGATGTGAATTATGAATACCAGGAATAGTTTCAGGGTTTCCAGGCACTGGCTGTGTGACAGGGGTGTCAGATTCAAAGTCGCCTGTGCGAGACGCAGACCCAGAGGACACACAATACCCTGCCTTCTAAACCACGGGGAGGATCCCTCCAGCAGAGCCACTCCCATGTGGGACACCATTGCTGCCACCACCACTCTAGAAATCTGATGAGATGCTCTTCACCTCTTGTCAAATGGCTTGGAAGTATGAGACTCGGGGACATAAGTAGTTTGAAGTTATAGATAAAGACAAGTCAGGTTTCAGCCTTCTTACGTATTTAAATCTCACTCAGAGCCTTTGAGAAATGAAGCCCTTGTAAACAAAAGACTGGAGGGGGAAGCAGCTACTGACTGGATGACCCTAGGTGGTTACTGTCTCCCTGCACCTGGCATCCAGAGGATGCTTGGTACATGTCTGTGGAATGACCTTCAGTTTGGGGGCTTTCAGGGGTTCACAACTGCAGAATCCTACCCCCCAGGAGCTGGGCTGGCTGCACTGGCACAGATAAGGGAGCTTGCCAAAGAGCAGAAAGCCAGCCAGGACACTGGATTGGGTGAGAGATCAAGCCCTCGGCACGGGGAGCAGGTGGGGGGAAGGGACTGAGCTGGGAGGATAGAAGCCCAGGGATGGAGATACACATACACATAGGAAACAGGAGTGATGGCCCAGAAGGAAAAGGCGGTGTTCAGAGAGGAAAGGGAGAGAGGGTGTTAAGACAGAAGGAGAATAAACAGCAAAATGTGAAGGGTGGCACAGGATGTGAGAATTGGCCCCCAAAGGGTTGGCGGAGGTCTTCCAGAAAGGTGTTCTGCTCAGTGGTAGCTGTGGAAGTTGAGGAGCAGAGGCAAGAAGTATAGGTTATTCTTTCCTAAAGTTTGCCAACTGACATCTAACTTGACACTACGCTAGTGGTGAAAAGAAAAATAATCACACCCCATCAGTTTACAGCTCCAGCCTTTTTTTTTTTTTTCGCGTTACGCGGGGGTCTCACTGTTGTGGCCTCTCTCGTTGCGGAGCACAGGCTCCGGACGCGCAGGCTCAGCGGCCATGGCTCACAGGCCCAGCCGCTCTGCGCACGTGGGATCTTCCCAGACCGGGGCACGAACCCGTGTCCTCTGCATCAGCAGGCGGACTCCCAACCACTGCACCAACAGGAAAGCCCAGCTCCAGCCTTTTAACAACCTTTGTGCTATTCCTCTTAGTTCCTTCCATCCCTCCCATCCAGGATGCCCTCCCATCTGCTTTCCAATGCCTTCCAGAACTTCCAAGGCTCAGCTGAGGCTGCACCCCCAGGAACCTTCTAAGCTCCCCCAGCCCCCCATCGCTTCCACTCCCTGTTGGGTACCACTCTCCTTATCTACAAATGGCAGTGACTGTGTGTCCCCCTCTCATCACAAACGCCTGAAGGCAGAGTCAAGTCTCACCGCTTCCATATTTCTCTCAGCAGGTGCCATAATCCTTTGCCCATGAGAGATTCTCCAAAAAGAACAGTAAATAAGACTGTTTTCTTTAAAACCAGTTCTTTTTCTCCCTCCTTCGATCGATTCTTTGTGCTTAGTAACAGACATAACTGCTCACACACGTTCTGATTTCAAATATTTCCCCAGCATGTTTGATTCTGTCGGCCCCTCTGGAAGAGAAGTGGGCAGTGAATCTAAGGGGGGCATGGGGGATGGAGGGAGAGAAGACAAGATGCTAGAGTTTCTCTTTCCCAAGCCCCCCACCCCATCCCACATAGTCAGAGGAAGCCAGGGCCTTGGGAAGAATGCTCTGGAAGCATCTCTTCAAACCTTTACCCCAAGGATTTCAGTCCTTACTAGGCTACCCTGGGTCATTCTTTCTCCGAAGGGCTGAAATAAAGGAAGCCAGCCTTCCAGAGTCTGAGCTAAACTAAAGACCTGGACTTAAATGCTCAGAACAAAACCCCTTTCCTGCCCAAGCCCTGCCCTCCCAGTCAAGATGAGGTCCCACAGAAGTCAGCCAGGAGGAGCCACTGGGCCAGATACAGCACCCAGCATTTGAAGCACTTGCCCTGAGCTGCCCGGGGCCCCAACCCTAACCAACAAACCTAAAAATGATCCCACACCCCATGAAGGTATCCCCACCTGGGGTTCCCAAGTTTCCACCCAGGCTCCTGGCCAGAGAACCAGCAGCCCTGCAGGAGACAAGCACCCCCTCCAGGTGCCACTATAACCCCAGCTAACCACACTCTTCCAATAAGCCTAGAAGCTGCAAGTACAGCACATGAAAATGTCAACGCAGGACCTCCCTGGTGGCACAGTGGTTAAGAATCCGCCTGCCAGTGCAGGGGGCACAGGTTGCAGCCCTGGTCCGGGAAGATCCCACATGCCGCGGAACAACTAAGCCCGGGCACCAAACTACTGAGCCTGCGCTCTAGAGCCTGCGAGCCACAACTACTGAGCCCACGTGCCACAACTACTGAAGCCCGCGTGCCTAGAGCCCGTGCTCTGCAACAAGAGAAGCCACCACAATGAGAAGCCTGCGCACCGCAATGAAGAGTAGCCCCCACTCGCCAAAATGAGAGAAAAGCCCACGCACAGCAACGAAGACCCAACACAGCCAAAAATAAGTAAATAAAATAAAACATTTAAAAGTAGAAGCATTTTTTTAAAAAACAAAGAAAATGTCAAGGCCTGGTCTCCCCCATGTGTGAGGGCAGCAGTTGAAGCCCACTCTTGGGATCCCGGAGGCCTCCCTTGGGCACCAACATTTGCTTGAGGACTGCTCTATAAACTGACAACAGTAGAAAGGAAACATCCGGACTACAATCACAGTAGAGTCATCAACTATGGCATAGCCCCTCAGGAAATAAAAAGGCGAAAATGAGCCACAAATTGCTAGGGTTTCGAAACCCCAAAATAAAGCGCATATGCCTTTGCCGTGAACAAAGTTATCACGTACCCCATGTCCTGGAAGTCTCAGGAGGCCTCTTCAGCAGGCAGTCCCCTCAGCTCACCCATGAGGCCTGTGATCATACCTGTGGGAGGGCCTGGCCCTGTGGAGAATAGCACCAAACACTGATTTTCTCCACCTACCCACCAGCAGCTCAGGACGGGCTGTTTGTAGACCCTGAAAACTATTATTTTCTGTCCTCCAAAATGCCGGCGAGAAAGCAAACCAGCCCCAGGAATCCAAATCACAGAGAGAGGGGATAAGTGCAAACAGCCACACAGAAAACACGGAGAAAGAAGGATTCAGTGCCAGCCTGACTTAGAGCAGTCAGCATCAGTGGCATTTTTGTTGAATTCTTACACAGAAGGCGGACTCCAAGTACTGCCAAAGAGAAGCAACCTGAGGACAGCTGACTGTTAAACAGGAAGGGACAAGAGGGGAACCTAGAGTCAAGTTTCCATTTTTCACACTATATAAAACCACCTCTCCACGGCTGGCTCCATCTGTCAGCAAGGGAAACGACAGCCCAGGACAGGCATGCAGCGGGCCCTGGAGAATCCCTCAGACACACTCTCCCTGGATCCCCGCAAACTGTCAGGTATCCTAACACCTGCACAGGAATAATAAACAACACAGATAAGAGCTCCTACTTTTGGCACCTGCCATGCAGAGGTCGTATTTTGATCAGCAACAGGTATTTTCTGCCTCTTTACCTACAGACAGAATAGACAGGAGCCTATGGTATTACTATAAAAATCCTACTTTGAGGATTCAAATTTCTAATATTCTATCAAAAGTAAGTTGGGGGCTTCCCTGGTGGCACAGTGGTTGAGAGTCCGCCTGCCAATGCAGGGGACACGGGGTCGTGCCCCGGTCCGGGAAGCTCCCCCATGCCGCGGAGGCGCTGGGCCCGTGAGCCGTGGCCGCTGAGCCTGCGCGTCCGGAGCCTGTGCTCCACAATGGGAGAGGCCACAACAGTGAGAGGCCCGTGTACCGCCAAAAAAAAAAAAAAAAAAAAAGAGTAAAAAAGTAAGTTGCCAATGCCAAATCACCTCTGCCCTCCCATCAAATCAGCCCATCTCCTGAGATCTTCCTACCCAACTATCTGGCCTTTTACCCAAGAACCACTTTGTGTTCACCACTGGGTTGCCCAGATTTGACTAACAAAAATACAGGATACTTGGTTAAATGTGAATTGCAGGGAAACCACAAATAATTCCTTAATACAAGTATGTCCCGTGCAACATTCATGACAGACTACTAATAAAATTATTCACTGTTTATCTGAGACAGAAATTCAACTTGGCAGCCTGTATTATACCTGGCAACCCTAGTTCAACATTCTAGAGAAAACGCTGAAGCCTGAGAACAGCTGGAAGCAAACTCTGGGAGCCCCCAGCTGTCGGCTCCTTCCACACAGAGGATTAGCTGAAACAGTACACTGGTCTTGCCACTCTGGACAACAAGGAAAAGCCGGGGGGGACGGGCGGGGAGACAGTCTCTACAGGAGAGACGAGTCAAGACCATTCTCCTCTACTGACAGGACTTACTGAAAATATCAACATGGAAAAATGGGAGCTTAAAACACACAAGCCAGACACAAAAGGACAAACATTTTATAATTCTACTTATGAGGTCCATAGAGACAGGAAGTAGAATGGTGGTTGCCAGGGGCTAAGGGGAGGGGTGGGGAAGGAGAAGTTACTGTTGAATGGGTACGGAGTTCCAGTTTGATGAAAAAGTTCTGGAGATGGATAGTGGTGATGGTTGGGTGACTACGTGAACGTACTTGCTGCCGCTGAACTGTACATTTAAATGTTATGTATATTTTACAACTTTTTTTTGTTTTTTTT
>NW_006786541.1:714877-719276 GCF_000442215.2 Lipotes vexillifer
AGCCCTTTTTTTTTTTTAACTAGCCAATATTCTCCTTGTTTCCAGTTTAGCTAGGTTTTTCCCTCCTTTACGTCTAATTCATCTCTAACTTCATGGAATAGGTATTCGCTGCTAAGAATCTTACAGTGTACGAGGAAATCACATCAGCCAGACACGGACAAAAATCAAGACGGGGGGGGGGGTGCTGGTCCTCACGCCCATCTGGTCCCGTCCACCCAGGCGTCCCAAGTCCCCACAGACTTGTCCTTCTCCTTCTGTGCTCTGCAGGCCTTGTCATCATCCTACACTCAGCCTTCAACAGGCTCTAGAAATCTTCCAGGAACAGAACCCAAGAGAGTCAAGAAAGCCCATCTCCATGGGCACCAGGGAGGCCTCCGGGCTGGTGGAAGTGGGGGATTTAGGCCTCACACCATCTCTGCAGTTGAAATACTTCGGTTTTCTGAGAAAGCAACCAGTCCCAGGGCCCTGAACTCGCCTTCAGGCGAATGAAAAAGCCAAACAATGAGTGAAAGTCAACGAAGGGAGAAAAACCAAGTTTGAGTCCTTTGAGAAAGGGTTTTTTCCCATCCGCTCACACAGTGATGTCACACACGCATGCATCTCGACTCCGGAGGCTCCAGACCAGGGGTCACTTCAAACAACCACCTGGTATAAAGTTGCAGGTCACCTGCCTTGGAGAGGTTAGACAAAGAGATTTGGGGACTTCAGAAATGGCTCTGACATGTACAGTTAAAAAGTAAAATCCAGACCATGGGTCACTTCAAACAACCACCTGGTATAAAGTTGCAGGTCACCTGCCTTGGAGAGGTTAGACAAAGAGATTTGGGGACTTCAGAAATGGCTCTGACATGTACAGTTAAAAAGTAAAACCCAGACAGAGTCAAGGGCTAGAAAGTATTCTTGAAGCCCACAAACCTATGAAAGGGTCCAAAGGTTGGCTGGAGACAGCAGGGAGGCTCCCTCGCTCAGCCCTGGTCAGGCCCTGGCCCGGTCATCAGGGCTGTGTAGACTCCTCCCCCCAGGAACCCGGATTCTCCTCAGCTCTTACTCGCCCCACCTGACCCTGACCTAAGCAGCCACACTGACCCCTCACACCGCACACCAGACTCCGGGGCAGACGGAGGCACACACGGGTGGGTTTGAAGCAGGGGTTCTCTTACCTACCTGAGCCTCGGAATCACATCAGGGATTCCCGCTCTACCCCAGCCCATCCCGATTCCACTCTCCACTTACTGCAGGGCCCAGGGACCACCAGGTTTGGCAAGTATCCCAGGCAATTCCAAAGAAAGGGAACCCTCAGACCACACACAAAACACAGAGGCAAGATTTGAGCTTTAAAAAAAAAATGTTAGGAGGACTATATAAGGATACATGAGAATGCTCACAATATAATGTTAGGTGGGGAAAAAAAAAGCTGAACACCCAACTTCATATCCTGGGGGTGTAAGTTGAATATTTATATACATATTGAACTTGTTTCCAAGTTAACTAAGGAATAATAAGTCTTTCTTCTATAAAGATGGTGATTTTGAGATACGATCAACTTCTGAATCTGCCTGCTAACTCAGCTGTGCCCATAATATTCCAGTGGCCCTGAGCGATGCCAGTTTCCTGTCTCCTCGCCATCTGAGAGTAGGATCTGGATTCGAAGGGAAGAGAGTGGTTAGTTGGGAGAAGAGGGTTCCAGGCCAGGGGTCTTTTCGGATTCAGAGCTGAAGGGTGAGGGCTCCAAAGACACCCTGAGAGGTCTGCTGGGAAGCTGCCTGGCCAGAGCAGAGATTCTGCAGGAGACAGTAGAAAATAACATTAGAAAGGTGAGTTGGGGTCCAGCTACAGATGCAACTGGGACCACCTGAGCAGCAACACACAATTAACTGTGTGGGAGAACTTGACAGGGAGTCCAAATCCTTTTACAACCAGGACAGGGAAGAAACAGCAAGAAGGAAATGAGGGGGGTGGGGGAGGGAGGGGAGCAGTGATTAAATCAGAAACTATAGACCGACAATCATCCAACTACACACCTTTGACTATGAATATTAAGCCTGGAAACCCAGCCACCTCCCAACTTTCTCCTGTCCTTACTATGCATAACTGTGACAGAGGTTCTTTTTCTCTTTGTTTTTTGAAGGGAACTGGGACTGGTCCTGATCCCAGACAGAGTCAAGGGCTAGAAAGTATTCTTGAAGCCCACAAACCTATGAAAGGGTCCAAAGGTTGGCTGGAGACAGCAGGGAGGCTCCCTCGCTCAGCCCTGGTCAGGCCCTGGCCCGGTCATCAGGGCTGTGTAGACTCCTCCCCCCAGGAACCCGGATTCTCCTCAGCTCTTACTCGCCCCACCTGACCCTGACCTAAGCAGCCACACTGACCCCTCACACCGCACACCAGACTCCGGGGCAGACGGAGGCACACACGGGTGGGTTTGAAGCAGGGGTTCTCTTACCTACCTGAGCCTCGGAATCACATCAGGGATTCCCGCTCTACCCCAGCCCATCCCGATTCCACTCTCCACTTACTGCAGGGCCCAGGGACCACCAGGTTTGGCAAGTATCCCAGGCAATTCCAAAGAAAGGGAACCCTCAGACCACACACAAAACACAGAGGCAAGATTTGAGCTTTAAAAAAAAAATGTTAGGAGGACTATATAAGGATACATGAGAATGCTCACAATATAATGTTAGGTGGGGAAAAAAAAAGCTGAACACCCAACTTCATATCCTGGGGGTGTAAGTTGAATATTTATATACATATTGAACTTGTTTCCAAGTTAACTAAGGAATAATAAGTCTTTCTTCTATAAAGATGGTGATTTTGAGATACGATCAACTTCTGAATCTGCCTGCTAACTCAGCTGTGCCCATAATATTCCAGTGGCCCTGAGCGATGCCAGTTTCCTGTCTCCTCGCCATCTGAGAGTAGGATCTGGATTCGAAGGGAAGAGAGTGGTTAGTTGGGAGAAGAGGGTTCCAGGCCAGGGGTCTTTTCGGATTCAGAGCTGAAGGGTGAGGGCTCCAAAGACACCCTGAGAGGTCTGCTGGGAAGCTGCCTGGCCAGAGCAGAGATTCTGCAGGAGACAGTAGAAAATAACATTAGAAAGGTGAGTTGGGGTCCAGCTACAGATGCAACTGGGACCACCTGAGCAGCAACACACAATTAACTGTGTGGGAGAACTTGACAGGGAGTCCAAATCCTTTTACAACCAGGACAGGGAAGAAACAGCAAGAAGGAAATGAGGGGGGTGGGGGAGGGAGGGGAGCAGTGATTAAATCAGAAACTATAGACCGACAATCATCCAACTACACACCTTTGACTATGAATATTAAGCCTGGAAACCCAGCCACCTCCCAACTTTCTCCTGTCCTTACTATGCATAACTGTGACAGAGGTTCTTTTTCTCTTTGTTTTTTGAAGGGAACTGGGACTGGTCCTGATACAGCAGCAACTGTAATTTCTAAACTCCCCTACTTTCTGCCAGCTCACCTGCTATTCAAGCATCTACCTCAGCTTCTTGAAGGGGAGGGAGGAGTGAAAAGGAAAATATCAGCACCAGGACCAAACTCTGGCACAGACCATCCTTCAGAAGCAAAGGATTCCAGCTGCGCACAAGACTTCCACAGACCCCTTCATAAGAAACTACAGTACCAGGCACCTCCACTTATAACCATCCATGTGGCCTGCCTTCTTTAAGAGCTGATCTATCTCTAAGGCTTCTCTTGGCAAGTTAAGCCACTTTATTTCAGGCCTTGAAAACCAATGCTCAGTGACACACTATTTTTCCTACTGTCAAAGAATTTAATACCCAGCATTCAGTATTTTATATTAAAATTGGTTATTTTGCTACACATCAAAAGCCAGTTTCCTCCTAAAACTGCAAAGCTGAGACACCACACCAAGGGATGCAAAAAGAAGCAGCCAGTTGGCCTGTAAAATTATGCCAATAATACCCTCTCTCCCTGGAGAGAGAAAGAAGCCCCCTAGACAAATAAAAGAGAAGAAACCGGAAGAGAATGCTCCATCTTAGTCATCTGTTAATAGGATAAGTTGCATGTTAACATTTTAAATTAGGTCAGAACTTGGGTTCTGGTATATGGGCTTTTAAAGTACTTTCTTGTTTCATATTTGGAATAACAGATTGGTGAGTCTAGAGACGCCTCCTTGAATTATTACTCCTAACAACCAAAGCTTATTTCTAAATTTTGTATCTCAGTTACAGAGTCTGCTGCCCTTAAAAAAAAAAAAAAATTAAAATCTGTGATTAAAAATATGATTGAAACATAAATGTCTTTTCATCCAATGGATTTCAAGTGTTTTAGCCTTTAATCAGAAGTGGTCTGGGCTTCCCTGGTGGCGCAGTGGTTGAGAGTCCGCCTGCCAATGCAGGGGATACGGGTTCGTGCCCCGG
>NW_006786541.1:719312-768927 GCF_000442215.2 Lipotes vexillifer
GGTGCCCCCCTGCCGATGCGGGGGACGTGGGTTCGTGCCCCGGTCCAGGAGGATCCCGCGTGCTGCGGAGCGCCTGGACCCATGGGCTGTGGCCGCTGGGCCTGAGCATCCGGAGCCTGTGCCCCGCAGCGGGAGAGGCTGGCGCGGGGGGGGGCCCGCCGTCCCCGACAAAAAAAAAAAAAAAAAAAAAAAAAAAAAAAAAAAAAGAAGTGGTCAACCTCTCATCTCATTGTAACGAATAATTCCTCACAGGTTTTAGGCAAAAAACTCATGACAGAGAAGGCACTAGAGGGAAGAGCAGACGCACAACAGAATAAACCAAATGAAGAGGAGAGGCCCCTCCCAACCTGCCCACTGCAAGTCTCATTCTTCCCTCCCTGGATCACTCTAATATGATCATGCATTCCTGTAACTACATTTGCAAATGAGTGACTCAATTCAATAACTGCTATCTAATTCTATCAAGACTTGGGATGTACTTGTTTGAGGGAAGCTACATGGAATTAGGGCTTTAACAACTAGGAACTCTGTTGTTCTTCACTGCTGTGAGCCTGTAGCCTATAGCACTGGGGTCTCCCAAGCCCTCCCCAGGGCATCTCTGGAGCCATAGGGTCTAATGGAATCTAATGTAAGGTGAATATATAGGCTCAGTGGGCCCAACGTGAGACAGGCTTCCAAGTTCAACTCCTAAATCCCTGGCCTTGGGGCAGGCTAAAAGTACAGATTCCTGGGCCCCTCTGGAGGATTCTACATCAGTAGCCCTGGGGAGGGGCAGCCCCGGGTGACTGAGTACAGCCAGTCCCTGGGCCAGCCTCAGTTCAATCCTGGCTCACTGTGGATAAGCAGCAGCCAAGCTCTATTTTGGTGCCAGGAGTCCCTCACAATAGCCCATTGGCAAAGTATGAAGCTGGAAATCAGCTTGTTGCTACTGAATATAACTGGTACAAAAATAGAAAGGCACTGGAGTGAGGGGTGGTAGGAAGTGAGTTTCCCGCAATACCCCCAGGGGATTTGGAACTTGAGAGGGGTTAATTCTGTCAAAGGAGCACTTCCAAGAAGGAAAGCCTGAGAGACTCTGAAGAAAGGGTTAGGGGTCCTTTGTCCTTCCAGTCACTTGGCTTGACAACTCAACCATAGGCTTTTTCCATGTATTTCTCTGGCCATCCAGCTTGAAGCCACCTCTGCCCACTTTTTTTTTTTTTTTTTTTTTTTTTGTGGTACGCGGGCCTCTCACTGTTGTGGCCTCTCCCGTTGCGGAGCACAGGCTCCGGACGCGCAGGCTCAGCGGCCACGGCTCACGGGCGCAGCCGCTCCGCAGCATGTGGGATCTTCCCGGACCGGGGCACGAACCCATGTGCCCTGCATCGGCAGGCGGACTCTCAACCACTGAGCCACCAGGGAAGCCCCTCTGCCCACTTTAAACTCCTAATGTACATCGTTAATACAACTTCCCAAATTGCATTCCATTCCATTAGTGAATAGTCCATAATCTTCAAAGAAAATGAAGGGCTTCTTGGACAATAAAGTCTGGGAAACCAATTATGCAGATGTGTATTCATTATGGAGATTATGATTGAGATCTTTAGTAAACTGTTTAATTTTATTTGACCTATTCTAAATGCAACTGACCTAGGAACCTATTTGTCGAGGAAAACCTATTACCATCTTGCAAAACTGAAGATGTAAGAAGATGTTGGGAAATGCTGAACTATCCCATTCCTCCAACAACTAATTACATCGCATCTTATAGTTTGCTATTTAACTCAGTTGAATGGTTATTTAATCTTCTGTTACTTAGCTCTGTATGAGTTTGGGTATTATCTTAAATAGAACATTCATTTGAGCTAGGATCATGTCTTACGTGTCTTTGAATTTCCAACAGCCCCCAGTCCACCCCCTGTATAGTAGAGATACCCTCAAGAAATTCTTTAAAGTGTTACATCTGGTGTTATAAAACCACATGTGTCATAGAATACACAATTTTTAAAACCTCAAATCGAGGTTCCACTTATACATGTATATGTATACATATATGTATACTAAAGCCCAGAGATGTAAATAGGATTGTCCAAAGTCATAAAAAGTTAATCAAAGAACCATGACAAGAACCCAGGTCTTGCAACTCCTTAGCTAGTCCACCTTCTGTAATTTCAAGAAGCCTTAACCTTCCAGGATCCAGCTTATTTTCCAGCAGGTAAATGAACAAAGGGTATTCCAGTGATGTGAATACCCCAGGAGCATGACACAAACATACCAAGTATAAAAGAACTAGGGCTTCCCTGGTGGCGCAGTGGTTGAGAGTCCGCCTGCTGATGCAGGGGACACGGGTTTGTGCCCCGGTCCAGGAAGATCCCACATGCTGCAGAGCAGCTGGGCCTGTGAGCCATGGCCACTAAGCCTGCGCGTCCGGAGCCTGTGCTCCGCAGCGGGAGAGGCCACAACAGTGTAGAGGCCCACGTACTGCAAAAATTAAAAAAATTAAAAAAATAAAAAAAATAAAGCAAACAAAATGCGAGAGGTTCAGTACAGCTGAGGAGGACTCTGAAGGAGGTGACAGCTTAGGGCAGTCACTGATAGCACTCCCAGAAGCTGAGACAAGTCCTTCCTTGAAGCCACGTGGCTGACAGGGTCTTGGTGCTCTGGCCGGGTGTCAAGCCTGAGCCTCTGAGGTGGGAGAGCCAAGTTCAGGACACTGGACCACCAAAGACCTCCTGGCCCCACGTAATATCAATAGGTGAGAGCTCACCCAGAGAGCTCCGTCTCAAAACTAAGACTCAGATCCACTCAACGACCAGTAAGATCCAGTGCTGGACACCCCATGCCAAACAACTAGCAAGACAGGAACACAACCCCACCCATTCGCAGAGAGGCTGCCTAAAATCATACTAATTTCACAGACACCCCAAAACACACCACCAGATGCGGTTCTGCCTACCAGAAAGACAATATCCAGCCTCATCCACCAGAACACAGGCACCAGTCCCCTCCACCAGGAAGCTTACAAAACCCACTAAAACAACCTTACCCACAGGGGGTAGACACCAAAAACAATGGAAACTATATACCTGCAGTCTGCAAAAAGGAGACCCCCAAACACAGTAAGTTAAGCCAAATGAGAAGACAGAGAAACACACAGCAGATGAAGGAGCAAGGTTAAAACCCACCAGATGAAACAAATGAAGAGGAAATAGGCAGTCTACCTGAAAAAGAATTCAGCGTAATGATAGTAAAGATGATCCAAAATCTTGGAAATAGAATGGAGAAAATACAAGAAACGTTTAACAAGGACCTAGAAGAATTAAACAGCAAACAATGATGAACACAATAAATGAAATTAAAAATTCTCTAGAAGGAATCAATAGCAGGATAACGGAGGCAGAAGAAAGGATAAGTGACCTGGAAGATAAAATAGTGGAACTAACTACTGCAGAGCAGAATAAAGAAGAAAGAATGAAAAGAATTGAGGACAGTCTCAGAGACCTCTGGGACAAGGGTAAACGCACCAACATTCAAATTATAGGGGTCCCAGAAGAAGAAGAGAGAAAGAAAGGGACAGAGAAAATATCTGAAGAGAATATAGTTGAAAACTTCCCTAATATGGGAAAGGAAATAGCCAATTAAGCCCAGGAAGTGCAGAGTCCCATACAGTATACATCCAAGGAGAAACAAGCCATATTAATCAAACTGTCAAAAATTAAATACAAAGAAAAAAATATTAAAAGCAGCAAGGGAAAAGCAACAAATAACATATAAGAGAACCCCCATAAGGTTTACAGCAGATCTTTCAGCATGAACACTGCAAGCCACAAGGGAGTGGCAGGACACATTTAAAGTGATGAAAGGCAAAAACCTACAACCAAGATTACCCTACCCAGCAAGGATCTCATTCAGATTGGATGGAGAAATTAAAACTGTACAGACAAGCAAAATTTAAGAGAATTCAGCACTACCAAACCAGCTTTACAACAAATGCTAAAGGAACTTCTCCAGGCAGGAAACACAACAGAAGGAAAAGACCTACAGTAACAAACCCAAAACAATTAAGAAAATGGTAATAGGAACATACACATCAATACTTACCTTAAAGGTAAATGGATTAAATGCTCCAACCAAAAGACACACACTGGCTGAATGGATACAAAAACAAGACCCATATATATGCTGTTTACAAGAGACCCACTTCACAGTCAGGGACACATACAGACTAAAAGTGAGGGGATGGAAAAAGATATTCCATGCAAATGGAAATCAAGAGAAAGCTGAAGTAACAATTCTCGTATCAGACAAAAGAGACTTTAAAATAAAGACTAGTGCAAGAGACAAAGAAGGACACTACATAATGAACAAGGGATCAAGCCAAGAAGAAGATAAACCAATTGTAAATATTTATGAACCCAACATAGGAGCACCTCAATACATAAGGCAAATGCTAACAGCCATAAAAGGGGAAATCGACAGTAACACAATAATAGTAGGGGACTTTAATACCCCACTTTCATCAATGGACAGATCATCCAAAATGAAAGTAAATAAGGAAACACAAACTTTAAATGACACATTAAACAAGATGGACTTCACTGATATTTATAGGAAATTCCATCCAACAACAATAGAATACACTTTCTTCTCAAGCGCTCATGGAACATTCTCCAGGATAGATCATATCTTGGGTCACAAATCAAGCCTTGGTAAATTTAAGAAAATTGAAATCATATCAAATATCTTTTCCAACCACAACATTATGAGACTACATTCAATTACAGGAAAAAAATCTGTAAAAAAAAATACAAACATATGGAGGCTAAACAATACACTACTAAGTAACCAAGAGATCACTGAATAAATCAAAGAGGAAATCAAAAAATACCTAGAAACAAATGACAATAAAAACACGACAACCCAAAACCTATGGCATGCAGCAAAAGCAGTTATAAGAGGGAAGTTTATAGCAATACAATCCTACATCAAGAAACAAGAAAAATCTCAAACAACCTAACCTTACACCTAAAGCAATTAGAGAAAGAACCAAAAAAAAACCCAAAGTTAACAGAAGGAAAGAAATCATAAAAATCAGATCAGAAATAAATGAAAAGAACTGAAGGAAACGATAGCAAAGATCAATAAAACTAAAAACTGGTTCTTTGAGAAGATAAACAAAATTGATAAACCATTAGCCAGACTCATCAAGAAAAAAAAGGAAAAAACTAAAATCAACAGAATTAGAAATGAAAAAGGAGAAGTAACAACTGACACTGCAGAAATACAAAGGATCATGAGACATTACTACAAGCAACTATATGCCAATAAAATGGACAACCTGGAAGAAATGGACAAATTCTTAGAAAATCACAACCTTCCGAGACTGAACCAGGAATAAATAGAAAATATAAACAGACGAATCACAAGCACCGAAATTGAAACTGTGCTTAAAAATCTTCCAACAAACAAAAGCCCAGCTTCACAGGTGATTTCTATCAAACATTTAGAGAAGAGCTAACATCTATCTTTCTCAAACTCTTCCAACATATAGCAGAGGGAGGAACACTCCCAAACTCATTCTACGAGCCCATCATCACCCTGATACCCAAACCAGACAAAGATGTCACAAAAAACCTACAGGCCAATATCACTGATGAACATAGATGTAAAAATCCACAACAAAATACTAGCAAACAGAATCCAGCAGCACATTAAAAGCATCATGCACCATGATCAAGTGGGGTTTATCTCAGGAATGCAAGGATTCTTCAATATACGCAAATCAGTAAATGTGATTTAACAAACTGAAGGAGAAAAACCATATGATCATCTCAATAGATGCAGAAAAAGCTTTCGACAAAATTCAACACCATTTATGATAAAAACCCTCCAAAAAGTAGGCATAGACCAAACATTTACCTAAACATAATAAAGGCCATGTATGACAAACCCACAGCCAACATTGTCCTCAATGGTGAAAAACTGAAAGCATTTCCACTAAGATCAGGAACAAGACAAGGCTGCCCACTCTCACCACTCTTATTCAACATAGTTTTGGAAGTTTTAGCCACAGCAATCAGAGAAGAAAAGGAAATAAAAGGAATCCAAATCGGAAAAGAAGAAGTAAAGCTGTCACTGTTTGCAGATGACATGATACTATACATAGAGAATCCTAAAGATGCTACCAGAAAACTACTAGAGCTAATCAATGAATTTGGTAAAGTAGCAGGATACAAAATTAATGCACAGAAATCTCTGGCATTCTATACACTAATGATGAAAACCCTGAAAGAGAAATTAAGGAAACACTCCCATTTACCACTGCAACAAAAAGGATAAAATACCTAGGAATAAACCTACCTAAGGAGACAAAAGACCTGTATGCAGCAAACTATAAGACACTGATGAAAGAAATTAAAGATGATACAAATAGATGGAGAGATATACCATGTTCTTGGATTGGAAGAATCAACATTGTGAAAATGACTCTACTACCCAAAGCAATCTACAGATTCAATGCAATCCCTATCAAACTACCACTGGCATTTTTCACAGAACTAGAACAAAAAATTTCACAATTTTTATGGAAACACAAAAGACCCTGAATAGCCAAAGCAATCTTGAGAAAGAAAAACGGAGTTGGAGAAATCAGGCTCCCTGACTTCACACTGTACTACAAAACTACAGTGAACAAGACAGTATGGTACTGGCACAGAAACAAATATAGATCAGTGGAACAGGCTAGAAAGCCCAGAGATAAACCCACGCACATATGGTCACCTTATTTTTTATAAAGGAGGCCAGAATATACAATGGAGAAAAGACAGCCTCTTCAATAAGTAGTGATGGGAAAACTGGACAGCTACATGTAAAAGAACGAAATTAGAACACTCCCTACCACCATACACAAAAATAAACTCAAAATGGATTAAAGACCTAAATGTAAGGTCAGACACTATAAAACTCTTAGAGGAAAGCATAGGCAGAACACTCTATGACATAAATCACAGCAAGATCCTTTTTGACCCACCTCCTAGAGAAATGGAAATAAACAAATGGGACCTAATGAAACTTCAAAGCTTTTGCACAGAAAAGGAAACCATAAACAAGACCAAAAGACAACCCTCAGAATGGGAGAAAATATTTGCCAATGAAGCAACTGACAAAGGATTAATCTCCAAAATATACAAGCAGCTTATGCAGCTCAATATCAAAAAAACAAACAACCCAATCCAAAAGTGGGCAGAAGACCTAAATAGACATTTCTCCAAAGAAGATATACAGATTGCCAACAAACACATGAAAGGATGCTCAACATCACTAATCATTAGAGAAATGCAAATCAAAACTAAAATGAGGTATCACCTCACACCAGTCAGAATGGCCATCGTCAAAAAATGTACAAACAATACATGCTGGAGAGGGTGTGGAGAAAAGGGAACCCTCTTGCACTGTTGGTGGGAATGTAAATTGATATAGCCACTATGGAGAACAGTATGGAGGTTCCTTAAAAAACTACAAATAGAACTACCATATGATCCAGCAATCCCACTACTGGGCATATACCCTGAGAAAACCCTAATTCAAAAAGAGTTATGTACCACACTGTTCACTGCAGCACTATTTACAATAGCCAGGACAGGGAAGCAACCTAAGTGTCCATGGACAGACAAATGGATAAAGAAGACGTGGCACATGTATACAATGGAATATTACTCAGCCATAAAAAGAAACAAAATAGTTATTTGTAGTGAGGTGGATGGACCCAGAGTCTGTCATAAAGAGTGAAGTAAGTCAGAAAGACAAAAACAAATACCGTATGCTAACACATATACATGGAATCAGAAAAAAAAAAAAGAAAAAAGAAAAACATGGTTCTGAAGAACCTAGGGACAGGACAGGAATAAAGACACAGAAGTAGAGAATGGACTTGAGGACACGGGGAGGGGGGAGGGTAAGCTGAGACAAAGCGAGAGAGCGGCATGGACATATATTACACTACCAAATGTAAAATAGATAGCTAGTGGGAAGCAGCCGCATAGCACAGGAGATCAGCTCGGTGCTTTGTGACCACCTAGAGGGGTGGAACAGGGAGGGTGGGAGGGAGACAGAAGAGGGAGGAGATATGGGGATGTATGTATATGTATAGCTGATTCACTTTGTTATGCAGCAGAAACTAACACACCATTGTAAAGCAATTATACTCCAATAAAGATGTTTAAAAAAAAAAAAAATCCGAAAAATACCAGAGGTGCTAAATAGAAGTTAAGCACTTTTGGAAGATTCCACAATGCTTATTCGAAGTTTAACGCTTCAGGGCTCAGTATCAAGAGTATTAAGAAAGACTATGACATTTCCAAGTTGTAGAGCTAAATGAGACACCTGACTGTTGTCTACTGGAACATCACATTAAGCATTTCAAACTTTACTTCTTACAGAGCTACCTTTATACATGTAAGGCCTGATTATATTCAGTCAAAAGCTACCTAAGGGTGTAAGAGTGTGTTTGTGTCTTGTGCACCCATGTACACGTCCATGTGAATCTGTACTTGTTCCTAAAGATGTCCAGTGATGAAATCATGATACCTCTCATTCCTCCACTAGCCTCAAAGTAACATGGATTCAACCCTAGCATATATCATATATATATATATATATATATACATACATATGTATATGTATATGTATGTGTGTGTATATATATATATATATATCAGAACCACTTGAGAGGCTGAGGGGAGGGGTATTATCTGCTAATGCAGAATCAAGACCTCCCAAGGTGGAAGTCTCAGCACTTTAGAAAGCCACAGGTGATGCTGACCCACAGATACAGATAAGAACTACAGCTCTGGAGGCCTGGGGTCAGCTGTCTCATTTGCAGGGACTGCCTGCCCCATGGGCATTTCAACAGATCCAGTTCTACTCCTAAAGGTCAATTCCTCCAGCAAAGCCTCTCTGACCCCTGGCTTCCCCAAGCCCACCATTCTCTCCCCTGTCCCAGAATCCCTCAGTGCTTGACCTGTACAGCTGACAGCGAGCATTCTCCTGGTAAGTCCAGGGCCATGATACATGTAACTGTAATTTTGTTAAAGCATTCATTGTGCTTCTTTGTACTTTTTAGTTCCTCACTAGGGCCCAGCCGTTCTCAGCCGATGCACTGCAGATGACAGGCAAATGCTGCACGAGCTGGCTCTGTTTCTACTCTTTCCACCCCACTCAATAATGCATATTAGAAACCATACAAGGGAAAACAATCTTATTCCAGGAATCACCTTGCTTTCCAGCAGGTCGTCCAAAAGTATAGTCCCTTAACCAGTAATTAGTAGCAAATCACCTGAACACGGCTCACAATTGATTATGACACAGTAGTAAGTTAGGACACTAGGGTTAAGAACTGTTGACTTAACTAGTCACTACCAGCCTTATGCTGGTGTTAGAAATGGAAACAAAGTAAAGAGGACTAAGAAATGATGGTTCTTTAGAAGAGAGAAATATCAATTGATTCAAAATCTTCAAAGTCTACTTTATTGCATTTAATGGGATACATTACTGACTATGGGAATAGTCTTCACAAATCTGGTAAATCACAAAAGCTCCAGGACAATGGCCTTAAAAAAATCCAAAGACTACTATTAGGGAATTCCCTGGCGGTCCAGTGGTTAGGACTCAGCACTTTCACTGCTGGGGCCCAGGTTCAATCCCTGGTTGGGGAACTAAGATCCTGCAAGCCGTGCAGCACAGCCCCCCAAAAAATGAATAATAAAAGACTACTATTACTATGCTTCCTTCGTGTAACTTACCCCTTCCATCATCATCAAGAACCACACCATCCACAGGGCCCAGGCCATGTGAAGGCTCAGTCCACGTGGGCTTTGTCACCTCCATGGACACAGCAAAGGTAACCAATGACCTCATGTCATTAAAGACAAAGGCTATTTCTCAGACCCCCTCATTCTGTCCTCTCAGCAGCACCTAGGATTCCTAACCTCACTCACCCCCTCAACACCGCCCCCACCCCAAGTTTTCCTCCTCCTTCTATGGCCACACCTTCCTAGTCTCCTTTGCAGGTTCACCCTGGTCCACCACACCATTAACTGTGAAGGTCCCTCCCAGGCTCACATCAGTAGGCACTCAAAGCTTTCCTGACTGAATGGTGAATTCTGTTCACACTTACGAATGAACTGCTGGAAACCAGATTCCCATGTTACAGGCACCCTACAGAATGATCCCCAGCCTCTCCAACCAGCAAGGCAAACAGGAAAAATGAGGGTTGTGGGTTCATACCCTACTCTCTTCCCCTCCTGATGCTCCTGAATTTTTTTGTTTCAGGTTTAGGAACTATGAGAGGATGTTGATTAGGTCTTTTTTGAGGTAGCTGGGAATAAAAATTGCTGAACAAGAATATAAATCATCCTTTACAGGTTTAATAAAGAGCTCGTTCATAACCCAATATATTTTCCTTTTGCCCAAGTTTTTTTTTTAACATTTTAACAAAGAATGCACAACTTCTACCAGTAAAGGTCACTGTCCAGAAGAAATTGTTAATGGTGATAAAACAAACTGTAGTTTTATATGAGAAACTGTTAAGCAGGAAGGGCGTGGACAAAAAAAAAAACCCACTGCAGCCGGAAGAAATTCTAGAAGGCATTTATGAATCTGATCTTTTAAAGAATAAATAATACATTCTGTGATAGGTTGAATACTGCCCCTCCCCCCAAAGATATCCACCTCCTAATCCCAAGAACCTGTGAATACGTTACCTTATGTGGCAGAAGAGTATGTGCAGACATCATTAAGAACCTTGAGGGGAGATCATCCTGAATTACCAAATTGGGCCCAATGTAATCACAAGGTCCTTAAAAGAAGGGTCAAGGTCAGAAGGAAGGAGAACTGACGTCGGAGGTAGAGGTCAGAGAGCAAGGTTGGAAGATGCTATGTTGCTGGCTCTGAAGATGGAGACGGGGCCACAAGCCAAGGAATGCCAGAGGCCTTTAGAAGCTAGAAAAGGCAAGGAAATACAATCTCCCCCAGAGCCTCCAGAAGGAATAGCCCTGTTGACACCTCCTTTTTAGGACTTCTGACCTCCAGAACTGTAAGAAGATAAATTTGTGTTGCTTTAAACTAGTAAGTTTAAGGAAGTTCCCTGGTGGTCTAGTGGTTAGGATTCCGGGCTTTCACTGCCATGACCTGGGTTCAATCCCTGGTAGAGGAACTGAGACCCCACAAGCTGCCTGACATGGCCAAAATAACTATTTTTAATTAAAAAAAAAAAAAAAAAAGGCTAGTAAGTTTAAGGTAATTTGTTATAGTAGCAAAATGTTTTGATTTCCAAGGTTGAGTACATATCTGAAATATTTAAGCTCATTTTCAATGAGGAAAAAACCCTAACTTTTCCTCTAGGAAATAGGATGTATGAACACCCATTTTTCAGAAGAACAGAAGTACTTTAACAATGAGTCCACCTTGCCAGCCTTTCATGTGAATGTTGTTCAAACTTGTCTAAATTCATTTATGCCCTTAGTGTGAACAATCGTCACCTCCTGGTAACTGGCCCAAAGAGCAGATAAAACTAAGCTAGAAGTCAGATCCTGCCTGTGCACAGGTTTGCAGATCTCCATGGTATAAATACTTTCACCAGAGCCAAACTGAGCAACCAACATAATGTCACCAACTTCAGAAGAGATGCAGTCAGCTCACGTGAGCTGTTATGAGACAGCTGGGCAGTTAATTCCCTAATTTTCTAATTCAGAGTACTTAATATGTGCTTCATTATGAGAACTGATGGGGTACTATGAGATTCTTTTGCCAACAAAGTACTCTATAAATAAAAGTTTGGGAAACAGTACTATGCCCCTCTTCTCAGACATTCATACATTAAAGGCTCTAACAAGTTCTGCAGTTTTAGGGTTTTTTTGTTTTTTAAAAAAAGCCCAGTTATCAGAGTTTAGCTCAGGGTTTTGTACTTGTATTCAGGGGTGGGGCCACTTGAAACTTACCCAAGTTAGAAAGACCCCTGCCTTTTTTTTTTTAGGAGAAAGAATATAAGATTAGGTGCAGGGCCTTGGTAGGGACCCCCTTTGTGAGGGGTTATGAAGCTTCAACTTCATAGTTTCATGGCAAATCCATCCCTACATGTGTTGAAACCTCCTTGCACTTACCAACATCTGACACAGCACTAGTTCAATGGAGCACACACATTAGGAGATGCTGTCCTAGAGCATGAATATGAAAGAGGCAAGAAACTGACAAAGTACTTGCTGAACAAGCTACCTTTTCTATACCAATGTGACTATATCCAGAACCTAGGTTCCTTTTCATGGGCCATTTTCCAAAAGATAGAAATAGCTTTCTTTCATAGGGCAGTATTCCCTGTAATAGTCACTGATTCATGCTTTCAACATTTGCTAAGCACCACATGGGAGGATACAAAAAAGGTTGAAATAGCCTCAAGAAGCTAAACTGCTGAAAGAATAGCAGTTGTGCACCCATATCACAAGCTGCTTGGCATGACATCTCCATTTTAGAAGGGAGGTGTCAATCTTAAGTATGGTGGTCAATAATTCCTGCTATGGTGATGTAGGAGTCCATAGCCAAGGGCAAGATAGGGACAGGATGGGGAGAGGGGGAGAGAATAATCAGGTTGCTATGGAAACACTCCCCAAAGCAGAGAAGGACAGCCAGCACTGCCCTCCCCTGTCCTTGGGCACAAGCACCAGTCTACCAACCTTCAGGCTATGGGTCTATTTCCAGAAAAAAAATGCTCTGCCATTCAGTTGTATTTATGTATCCACACAGAGAACCATGCTCTTGCCAAGTTCAAGATGCACCTCACCCAAGGAATAGGACCTACCTTTAGGCCTAACCGACCTATAAGCAAGGAGAGTAGATACGCAAGAATCAAGAATGATTTGGTCGGGACTTCCCTGGTGGCACAGTGGTTAAGAATCTGCCTGCCAATGCAGGAGACCTGAGTTCGATCCCTGGTCCAGGAAGATCCCACATGCCGTGGAGCAACTAAGCCCATGCACCACAACTACTGAGCCTGCACTCTACAGCCCTCGAGCCACAACTACTGAAGCCTGTGCACCCGTGCTTGGCAACAAGAGAAGCCACCACAATGAGAAGCACACACACCACAACGAAGAATAGCCCCCACTCGCCGCAACTAGAGAAAAGCCCACGCACAGCAAAGAAGCCCCAATGCAGCCAAAAATTTTAAAAATGTATAAATTAAAAAAAAAAAGAATGATTTGGTCTCTATCTCAAATTTAGATGTAAGGAGTTTGAACAGGCAAAGGCGTGCCATAAATCTAATGTTTTAATTTGGCAATAATTAGATGCTAAGGTCTAAGTTACATGTGACCTCTGGGAAGTGGAAAGAATCGAATTCATGAGAAGCCCAAAATGAGACTTGAAGGACAGCAAGGCACACAAAGTTGAGGAGATGGCGAGAAGGAAGCCAGGACAGAGAGCACAATGTCTGGCACACGGTGGGTTCTTTACTAACATGTGTTGATTACATATGAACATGTCTGAACCAAGTGAATGAAGAGACCATCCCGGTTATCCTGCCCATGTCTCAAATCCAGTCACTGCACCCCTGCCTTGCATGCTGTCAGCGCTCCTGTCCCAATACAGGAGTCCCTGTCCCTAGAATGACCTTGACCTCAGTTAACCCGGACACAGCTGGAAGAGAGACACCAAATACGTCCTTGCTGCCTCACTAATGGCTCCTGACTTCACTCCAGAGCAACTTTTAAAACGACAAGTTCACTGGAATCAAGACCAAAATCTCAATGTTCCCACATGACAACTCACTCCCAAAGGGAAAGAGACCAACACCGGCCAAAGGCTTTTACAATCAGAGTCACTGACTCTGGCCATTCACCAGAAATGAACGTTTATTCCCACTGGAAGGCTCCCAGAGACTGCTGGCATGCTGACCCATCCTGTAAAAACTGATTAGAATAGGTCAAACAACCCGTGCCTCACGACTGATCTGTGTGCAGGATGAAAAACAGGTTTCGTCACACCTGCCAACTCCCAGTGAATGGCAGTGGCTGCTCTCCCAGGATTGTTGGGAAAATATCATCTTCTAACACTATCTGCTACGGGCACAAAGTGATAGCCCATGGGCTATATATTTACTGGCCCTGATCCTAGTTTACTTACACTATATGATTTTATATATGTATATGCAAAATATATACACATGTAACAATATATACCACATTTATAAGTTCCCCTGATTAGCTGTAAAAAAATAAATAAATACGAAAAGCCTTATTACAAACAACCACATCTAAATTGCAACCATATTATTAAATTCGCCTAAGGACAAAAGAAAAAGGAAAGAGTAGGAAGCATGACTTCAATCCGAGCCCAACATGTGCTAACACAGCCCTTGCTGGGAGGATCCAACTGTGCAGGCCTGGCAGCCATGGGCCCTTTCCCTCCCCAGAGCAGGAAGTCCCATGATGAAAAGAGGATTCTCCAGGGAGGCACTTCCTCTCGCCCTCAGGATCACCCAAGCCCCTGCCTTGGCTCAGGCGTTGCACAGTGAACTCAGCAGGGCAAGGAGGGCTGACCCTTGCAGACCCACAATTTACTGCTCAAGGCACTGTTTGAGAGACTTTACACAGTCTCAGTAACCACCTTGTCATCATCCTTAATCCCAAGCTTTGACCTAAATATAGTGAATGCTGGCTCCACCTCACTTCCAACTTCCCTCTTGTCCCAGCTGCACTGGACACCGTGGGCCTGGTCAGTTGTGTACCCAACTGTATGATAAATGAATGATAAACACTGCAAGAGTCCAGAGGTGAGGAGAGCACCAACTCCATAATGTTTAAAAGGATGGCACGTGTTCAGAGCAACACTTTAGCACGTAAAGCTGTGCTTCCACCTAAAGAGGGGAATGGAGCCAAATGGAATTTGTATAGGGACCTTCCAGAGAGCCCTTCCTTTACAGGCAAGGTTGTCTTTCACTTCAAAGGATATACTTATTTCCACAGGGTAAACTGGAATAGTCTGTTTAAATATTCTGGCAAATGAAAAAAAAAAAAAGCAAGGAGGTGGTCTGGCTGCTCCCCAGTGTCCCGTTTTCCATGAATAACCACTACCGGATTAGGTCATGTTGTTGACTATTTCTAGAGCAGCAAACAACGGCTCACTGCCAGACATCCTGGAAGTAACTTTGACTTTCTGACCAAGGCTGGCTTGTGATGAATGCTTTCTGACCCCGAGCTCATCCCACTACACCCTCTCTAATGCCTGTCTTCCCCATGAGCTGTCAGGACCGGGGCAGCTCCCACCAGAGGCGGTGGTGGGAAAGGGGATGGACTACAGATGTCTGGTGCTCCTTCTACACCCTCAAGCCTGTAAATCATTTCGTTGCACTGACAGTTGTAGCATAAATGATTCATAGCTGTGTTAATCAATACATTTTTGCAGACACTGCTATTAACTCTGGTCATTTCAAGGGGAAAATATAGTTAGGGATGCAGAAGCTGTTGTGCCAATTTGGTGGACACAAACACACACAAAACCCGGAGCTTTTTGAAAATATCTAGTCACATGGGGGGGAAAAGGCAACCTCACCTACGAGAGGTGTTAGTACCCTTAGGCAGAGGCTGGGTAAAAGCGCATGTCAGTAAGGAGATGGATCCACATACCCGCAGAGCAACAGAGCTATGACCATGACCCTTGCCCAAATTTACTCGTGCCAACAGACACCTAGGGGCAGGGAAAAGGAGTACTTGTCTTTATAACTAATGTTCCAGGTCACAAATGGCAAAAGAAACAGCAGCATGACAGTAACTTCCACTCCCAGTAACATGGCAGACATTACTAATCCATCACCACACTCTTGGCCACAGAAGCTGATTTGGCTTCATGATCTCTCTCACCTAAGTCCTCTCAGCAGCCAGCTCCAATCACCAGGATATGAAACTGGAGATGAAACCCATTTGTGTATCCACTGAACTCCTAACGCTGCTGCTGATGCATGTACCGATCAGGAAATACTCCTGGACCACTGACAGGCTGTACACCAGCATAGGAGCTGCTCTTTTAAGAGGTCTTGATGGTATTTTTCCTAAAGCAGCTTATCATCAATAAGAGATAAAACAGAAGGATGCAGATAACAAAAAGCCAACGTGACAGAAGTCCACTGAACAAATGTGCTGGAAATTCTACTGAAATGTTAGAGGGTGCACATGAAAGAGAAATCATAGAATCAAAGAATTGTGGGGCTTCCCTGGTGGCGCAGTGCTTGAGAGTCCGCCTGCCGATGCAGGAGACGCGGGTTCGTGCCCCGTTTCGGGAAGATCCCACATGCCGCGGAGCGGCTGGGCCCGTGAGCCATGGCCGCTGAGCCTGCGCGTCCGGAGCCTGTGCTCCGCAAATGGGAGAGGCCACAACAGTGAGAGGCCCGCATAACGCAAGAAAAAAAAGGAAAAAAAAAAAAGAATTGTGGAGCAAATGACCAAAGCCCTAAACAGCCCATGAGACCCTCCCCCAGCAACCAGGCTCCTCCAGGACCCTTGAGCCTCCTCTCAGGGGCTTCCGCCAGCCACCCTGGCCTTCTCTGGTTTCTCTGACACAATAAGCCCCTCCCACCCCAGGGCCTTGCCCGGCAGCTTCCTCGACTTGGAAGGCCCTGTGGTCCCACTCCATTGACACCCTGCCACCCACTCCCTTGAGTCTGGACAATGTCCACTCAGGCTATAGGTTTCCACTCAGACACATGCTCTCAAGGAAGCCCTCCTGAACATCCTCATGACCAGCCCACCCCAGACCAGGGTAGGACTTCTAGTCCTCCATCAGCCCTCATCCCAGTTTCAGTAACTCTTGGAGTGAATCCCACATCCCGGCTAAGCTTTTCAACTAGTTCTGTGAGGACAGGGTGGATGCCTGCTGTGTTTACCACTGTATCCCCAACATACAGAGCAGTGCCTGGAACCTATAGGGAACACTGAATCAATGAATCGATAAATCAATGTTTGAGCAAACAATAAGGCAGAATTAATTAGAACTGAAGGTCAGACAGTTTAGAAGATCTGTGATGCAGAGGATGATGGAAGTCAGGAGAGAGGTGTCTATAAGTTTTAAAAGAATTAGGCACAAGAAGATCCTGAGGGAGTAAAGAAGGCAGAAAAAAACAGTATCATGAAGCATGATACAAAACCCCCAAGTCATAAATGAATTAAGTCTGACTACATATAAAAATTAAATTTTCTGCAGGGAAAACCTAACAAAGTCAAATGGGGGAAGTATTTGCATTATGTAACAGAATACTCACTTCCGTGCTATGTAAAAAGCAAATACAAATCAATAAGAGATCCAACAACACAACAGACAAATGAGCAAAGAACTCACAGTTAAGAGAAAAATTCAAATGACTTAAGCACATGAAAAAGCTGTTCAAGCTCACACACAATAAGTGAGATACCACTGTGATACCATCAATACTAGAGATACCATTTTTACCCAGCAGAGTGGTAAATACCAAGTTTGATAACACACTGTGTTCGTTAAGGATGTAGGGAAACAGGCAAATCATAAACTGTTGATTAAACAATTGATACTTTTTGCAGGACAGTTTGGCAAATATCAAATTAAAGATGAACACATTCTCTTACTCTACCATTTTACTTCTAACAGCGTATCCCACAAATGTTTTCACACTTGCAGGCCACTGTGTATGTGTTTGCATCAACAGCATGTATAAAAGAACAGAAGATGGGAAACAAGCTAAACATCAATTGATAGGAAGCCAGTTAGAAGATCCAATGGAACACTGTATTGCTGTTCCAGAATGAGGCTCATCTACAGTCTGATATAAAATGATTTATAATGGTAAGTTTTTTAAAAAGTAAGGTACAAAGGAGTACAAAGAATACTCCATTCATGGACAGGATAGAAAAAGGCAGAGAAGAGAAGGAATAATAAATACTCACACATACACAGACTATTTCTGGAATATACAAGACACCGCTAATAGCAGTCATCTTTGGCAAGAGACCTTGGTTTCTAGGGCACAGGGGCTGGAGGGAGACTTACTTTACATGGTATACCCCTTTCTACAGTTTGAAATTTTCACCACATGTCAAGTTTACCTTTGCAAAAATAAACATATTAAAAACAGGGAAGGAAGACAAATGACCCTGAAGTACAAATTATTGAGAAGGGAAGAGAAACTAGACAGGAGACCTGAGTCACTAAGATTCAAATAACCAGGCTGGAACCAAGAGGGGCATGATGAGAAAATGTCCCTCATATCAGAACAGGAGCCCTTGTGTATAGAGGCCACTGGTGAGCAAAGACCCTGGATGACAACCTTGATTCAAAAGCAGAGCAAAGACCCACCCCACAAGTAGACCCCAAGCCAGCAGGGCACACATTCACAGGCCACAGGCAAGAGGACTTAAACAAAAAACTCAAATACCTGAGACTTGCCAACACCAAGCCTAGAAATAGAGGTCAAGCCCCAGAGAGTTACATTGGTGATAGTACTTGGTACAGGGAATCTGTCCTCTGGGTCTCAGCAGGCCCTGGCAGGTTTTAGAACTTGGGAGAATTGGTCCTCCTGGACCACAGGTAAAGGTCGGTCCAGAGGGTGACCACAGCACTGGAGTTGATTTAATAAAGATAGAACGAGAGGTTACAAAGTAAAAAAGTAAAAAGTCTCAGGCTTCTGTGCCAGGTTGTCCCCTGGGTGCCCGTGGCAAACAGCTACAGGTGACAGCCGCTGAATAAACTGCCCAGCCAGAGCCTAACAAGGGCTGCAGTCTTTTTCTCAGAAAACAGCACTGTTTGTCCTTGAAGTTTCAACTCCCTGGGTGTTTGGGTGGAGACACTGAGTTCCTCACCCTAGGAGGACACGTCTCACCACTTCTGCCCTGCTATTTGGGGCCCGTTCCCCAATGCCTCTTTCAACACAACTCTCTAAAATAGAAACCCAGTGACCTAAGCTGTGGTCTATTTCAGAAATCATGTCAAACACATCTGGATGAGAAAATCCTGCCTGGAAAGGGCTCCTCCTTGGTGTGTAGTAAGCTAGAGAGCACACGTGTCTCTATCTCCTGCCAATCGTAAGCAATCTCTGGAGTCAGCGATTTTCACAGGAAGCACAAGAATCTTGTAAATACACATTTGGGTGAGTAAACCAAAGGAACTGAGATTTAAAACTACTACTTGGCCATGAGTAATTTAAGTATTCAAATTAGCTAAATGACTTCTAGGAAGTTGCCAGCAACCTAGTCAGAGCTCATTACAACACCTTTTGCAGTTTCTTGGCCTCTAAGAACCTAAACCTCAAAATATATAAAGGTAAAAAAAATAAATAAAAATAAAAACACCTAACACACATTAGCATGCTTTGGCAAGTTTTTCAAAGTGCTCTCACACATGTTCTCATATGTATATGGTACATGTATACTTCTAGCCCAAGGTAAGTGTGGCTGAAGCATGTTGCATGGCACATAGTAGTTGCTCAATAAATAGTGGATGAATAATATTTACCTTTGAAAACTACAAGTTTTCCAGAAACATGAGACAAGAAAGGAAAGAAACAGCTCATGCCCATTTTCATATAGACGGTTAGATTACAAAATTCACTCACAGATTCACATATCGGCTCCTAGCCCTCCACAGCTCAGAAACAATACTTTAGGGACTCTTAGAAACTTGCAACTACTCCTCGTTTTCCCCACTGTCACACCAAGCCATTTTCTCTTCAAGTAGAGGATTATTTTCCTGTAATGTTTACTGTACTTCTTTTCCAGAGATTTTCTCTTATGAAAAACCTAATAAAGGCAGAGTATTAAAAAAAATTTTAATTAACCACACACGTATATAGACACTGAATGAACACAGCCCAGCCACTATTAACACCAGGATGAGGCCTGCTTTCATTCTGAATCACAGGTGAATTTGGTATCTGCATTTCTGGAGCTAAAAGTGCAATGTGTCCGCTTCCTGGAGATACTGCACTCACATTTTTGGGCACAGTGGCTTTGCTTCTGCAGTAGTTCAGATGAGTGCTGGAGAGATCCCATCCCTCTGTTGGAGACTCAGTCAGCGCAGCTAGTAAGTATTCATTGAGTGTATAGTGGTGCCCTGTCTTTTAAACCCATGTGGATTTACTGGAGATACTCCCTAAAAGTCCCACTGACCCATGGCAAGGGATATGCTTGGGGCCATGCTCAGGGCCTGAGGCCTGGATAGGTCTACCCCCTGTGCATTCCTATCCCAAACATTTTGTTCAGTAGAAATGAAATCCGGAAAACATTAATAACAAATCCATTGACAAGGGGCATAGAACTGGATATGCATCAGTTTCAGGTCTCCCATTCTCAAAGTTTCTCGTTTTTTCTATTTCTGTACCTATGGACCAACTGATGCTTCGCACATTCTTCCAAATGGGGAAAGCTCAAGTGATCAAGTGGAGTTTATTCCAGGAATGCAAGGATTCTTCAATATACACAAATCAATCAACGTGATACACCATATTAACAAATTGAAGGAGAAAAACCATATGATCATCTCAATAGATGAAGAGAAAGCTTTTGACAAAATTCAACACCCATTTATGATAAAAACCCTGCAGAAAGTAGGCATAGAGGGAACTTTCCTCAACATAATAAAGGCCATATATGACAAACCCACAGCCAACACTGTCCTCAATGGTGAAAAACTGAAAGCACTTCCACTAAGATCAGGAACAAGACAAGGTTGCCCACTCTCACCACTCTTATTCAACATAGTTTTGGAAGTTTTAGCCACAGCAATCAGAGAAGAAAAGGAAATAAAAGGAATCCAAATCGGAAAAGAAGAAGTAAAGCTGTCACTGTTTGCAGATGACATGATACTATACATAGAGAATCCTAAAGATGCTACCAGAAAACTACTAGAGCTAATCAATGAATTTGGTAAAGTAGCAGGATACAAAATTAATGCACAGAAATCTCTGGCATTCCTATACACTAAGGATGAAAAATCTGAAAGTGAAATCAAGAAAACACTCCCATTTACCACTGCAACAAAAAGAATAAAATATCTAGGAATAAACCTACCTAAGGAGACAAAAGACCTGTATGCAGAAAATTATAAGACACTGATGAAAGAAATTAAAGATGATACAAACAGATGGAGAGATATACCATGTTCTTGGATTGGAAGAATCAACATTGTGAAAATGACTCTACTACCCAAAGCAATCTATAGATTCAATGCAATCCCTATCAAACTACCACTGGCATTTTTCACAGAACTAGAACAAAAAATTTCACAATTTGTATGGAAACACAAAAGACCCCGAATAGCCAAAGCAATCTTGAGAACAAAAAATGGAGCTGGAGGAATCAGGCTGCCTGACTTCAGACTATACTACAAAGCTACAGTAATCAAGACAGTATGGTACTGGCACAAAAACAGAAAGATAGATCAATGGAATAGGATAGAAAGCCCAGAGATAAACCCATGCACATATGGTCACCTTATCTTTGATAAAGGTGGCAGGAACGTACAGTGGAGAAAGGACAGCCTCTTCAATAAGTGGTGCTGGGAAAACTGGACAGGTACATGTAAAAGTATGAGATTAGATCACTCCCTAACACCATACACAAAAATAAGCTCAAAATGGATTAAAGACCTAAATGTAAGGCCAGAAACTATCAAACTCTTAGAGGAAAACATAGGCAGAACACTCTATGACATAAATCACAGCAAGATCCTTCTTGACCCATCTCCTAGAGTAATGGAGATAAAAACAAAAATAAACAAATGGGACCTAATGAAACTTCAAAGCTTTTGCACAGCAAAGGAAACCATAAACAAGACCAAAAGACAGCCCTCAGAATGGGAGAAAATATTTGCAAATGAATCAACTGACAAAGGATTAATCTCTAAAATTTACAGGCAGCTTACAATGGAATATTACTCAGCCATAAAAAGAAACAAAATTGAGCTATTTGTAATGAGGTGGATAGACCTAGAGTCTGTCATACAGAGTGAAGTAAGTCAGAAAGAGAGAGACAAATACCGTATGCTAACACATATATATGGAATTTAAGAAAAAAATGTCATGAAGAACCTAGGGGTGAAACAGGAATAAAGACACAGACTTACTAGAGAATGGACTTGAGGATATGGGGAGGGGGAAGGATAAACTGTGACAAAGCGAGAGAGTGGCATGGACATATATACACTAACAAACGTAAGGTAGATAGCTAGTGGGAAGCAGCCGCATAGCACAGGGAGATCAGCTCAGTGCTTTGTGACCGCCTGGAGAGGTGGGATGTGGAGGTTGGGAGGGAGGGAGACG
The DNA here is from genome assembly GCF_000442215.2 of Lipotes vexillifer. NCBI lineage: Eukaryota > Metazoa > Chordata > Mammalia > Artiodactyla > Lipotidae > Lipotes > Lipotes vexillifer. Next base: position 741,619 of record NW_006786541.1, read on the forward strand.
CAAGCGGGAAGAGATATGGGAACATATGTATATATATAACTGATTAATTTTGTTGTGAAGCTGAAACTAACATACCATTGTAAAGCAATTATACTCCAATAAAGATGTTAAAATAAAATTAAAAAAAAAAAAAAGAAAGCTACACAAATTCCTATTTGCTGAGTTCTTAAGATCCCTTCAGCATCCAAGCTTGAACCACCAAACGCAAACAAGCCACTTATCAATGTTTGGTTTCAAAATTCCAGAGTCTGAGACGACATGTGGTCCTCCTGGGCACAACTCCTGAGAAACCAAACAAGTAGTACAGTCACAGTTGTAGTCACTCAACCTCGGAGGGGGCTGTTCTGGTGTCCTGAGGGTATGGCACATGGTTCAATTGCCTAATTATGTAATTGCCTGATTTCATGTTTAGTATGTCAGTGTGCAGGCAAATTATATCCGCAAATATGTAGGGGAGAGGCATTTACCCCTACGGCTGAGCTGCACTCATCGCAGATTCAAAACCCTAATGCTATTGAACTAGGTCTTTTTTTTAATGTTCACTTCAGACATACATGTAAATAAACATACTTCCCTCGTCTAAGGGCACATACACTGTCATGTGTCTCCTCAGGAGTAACCAAGGCTCAGGGAGACTCTGGGTAGGCACAGTCCTCTGCTTGAGCCCCACAGAGAGATGCCGACCTGTTCAAGGCCACTTTGTGGACCTGGGGTGCCACAGACAACTCAAGGTCATCATTTCTCAACAAGAACCCAGAGCGAGGTAGCCAGTCCCTCAGCTCCTCTCTTGTGCTTGATAATCCGAATTACAACCACCATCTTGGGAAGAGTTGAAAGAAAACATGTTTTTCTCCTGCCTTATAGCCTTTCCTATCTCTTCCAGGAAGCCTTCGAGACTTCCACACCAAACTGCTCTCTCCGCTGGCTACAACTGATGATTACTCAGTAACTGTCCAGAGCGATTTACCCTGAATTATTCATCCTCCTTCATTACCTTGAAACTGCTGCCCCTAACAATCTCACTGCTTGATTGTTAAGTATTGAGCCATGTTTATACTATGTTCATAATCCACATGGGTTTAAAAGGCAGGGCACCACTATACACTCAATGAATACTTACTAGCTGCGCTGACTGAGTCTCCAACAGAGGGATGGGATCTCTCCAGCACTCATCTGAACTACTGCAGAAGCAAAGCCACTGTGCCCAAAAATGTGAGTGCAAATCATTAACTCACACAAGTGCTAAGCTTCCCAACACAAACTTCTTACCCCCAAGTAACCCAGATTAAGTGCTATTCAGAAGACAAAAGTCTAGGAAAGAAAATAAAAGCTACAGTCCTAATTGGGGTCAACATTCTCTAGGCAGGGAGAGCTTGGACAGGAAATGGCAGCTGTAGAGTTGGTTTTGCTAGTTTTTCTATAGTTTAAATTGAACAATGAATGACCCAATAAAACAGGTATACTGTTTTCAAACTCACTAATTTGCTCTCCACTTAAGAGACAAAATAGTTGTTTAACTTTCCAGACAATGGTATGTTCCCCAAAGTCAATTAAACTGTAATTAAAACACCAATAGCATCAGTTATTGCTTATGCTAGAAAATCTAATAAAAGTGTTCATAATGTGTAAATACTTGTGACTGACAGACACCTAATTTTTTTTTAAACCTGTATACATTTAGAACACAAATAATAAATGTTGTCAAGGATGCAGAGAAAAGGGACCCCTCGTACACTGCTGACAGGAATGTGAACTGGTACAGCCACTGTGGAGAACAGTATGGAGGTTTCCCAAAAAACTAAAAATAGAACCCAGCAATTCCAATTCTGGGTACATATCTGAAAAAAAACAAAAAGACCAGTTTAAAAAGATACATACACCCCTATGTTCATCGCAGCATTATTTACAAATGCCAAGATATGGAAGCACCGAAGTGTCCATCAACAGATGAATGGATAAAGAAAATGTGGTATATAAATACAATGGAATACTACTCGGCCATGAAAAAAGAATGAAATTTTGCAATTTGCAGCAGCATAGACAAACTTGGAGGGCATTATGCTAAGTGAAATAAGTCAGAGAAAGACAAATACTTCTAAGACATCACTTATGTGGAATCTAAAAAATACAACAAACTAGTGAATATAACAGAGAAGCTGACTCACAGATATAGAGAACAGACCAGGAATTACCAGTGGGGAGAAGGAAGGAGGAAGGGACAATATAGTGGGAGGGGATTAAGATGTACAAATAAGGGACTTCCCTGGTGGCACAGTGGTTAAAAATCCGCCTGCCAATGCAGGGGACATGGGTTCGAGCCCTGGTCTGGGTAGATACCACATGCCTTGGAGCAACTAAGCCTGTGTGCCACAACTACTGAGCCCACATGCCACAACTACTGAAGCCCGCGCACCTACAGCCCCGTGCTCCACAAGAGAAGCCACCGTAGTGAGAAGCCCGCATACCGCACGTTAGAGTAGCCCTTGCTCACCAAAACTAGAGAGAGCAACAATGACCCAACACAGCAACAATGACCCAACACAGCTAAAAATAAAATAATTTTTTTAAAAAGAGGTACAAATTATTAGGTATAAAATAAGCTACGAGGATATGTTGTACAACACGGGGAACATAGCGAATATTTTATAGTAAGTGGAGTATAAACTTTAAAGATTGTTAGTAACTATATTGTACACCTGCAATTTATATATTATATAAACTATTCTTCAATTTTTAAAAACCTGTACACTTTTAAATATTCCAAAAAACCTCAAAGACCAGAGTAAATTAGCTTTTTAGAGTACCATTAAATTAGAATTATTATAAAACCAAAACCTTTTTCAGTTGGGACCAGGTTTCAGGAGATTTCTGCATTTATATCTACCACGTAGAAATCCTAACCAGTGACCTTAGATCACTTCTAAGATGAAAGGATAAGATCCTTCCTGGGAAAATATCAGAATTATTGTGCTGCATCATCCTTGCCAAGGAAGTTGAACAGAGGTACATATATTCCAGCATTTAGTTATGTTTGTTTCTACATTGTTTCTAGTGTTTCTGATATTTGGTGTGCCCAAGGTTTTAGGAGTTTGCAGTTAAAATAAAAATGACCAAATCATCCTGCGTACTTTAACCAGGAGACAGCCGGAACATCTTCCAGCTTCTACCCCAAAAACGAATCCAAACTGTTACAGCACAAGAAAACTTCCAAGCTGCTTCCTTTCCCTGGCTTCTCTGAAAGTCACTGGTGTTTATATACACTGACCAGAGTGAAATTCCGCCTGAACTATGAATCTGGCAGCCAAAAATTAAAGGATAACTAAACCCTGGACAATCAAGATAGGTCTGGAGTGAGTAAGGGCAAGGAACCGTTCTTAATGAAACCATGTTTGCCAGAAACCACAACGAAGAGTAAAAGCTATACACAATTACAACACACGTGCTTCTTAAAAACTTAGGACTCTAGATTTTTAAAGCAACTGAAGGGAAGGGTTTTGGCGTTTTTGAACGAATTAATCAGTTCACTCTCCTGGCTTCCCAGTACAGCCACATCAGATAACCCTGGATGAGACCATCTACCCACATAGCCCTCCTCGCAATTTGCTGCTACCAGGCATCCTCTCCACCACCGTCCTAAGGCAGTACCATCACAATCATTGCACCCCCAGAGGGGATGGGATGTTCAGGACTCACCCCGATCCCCAGGACACAGCAACAAAGGCAGGGAGCCTGGTGACCTGTCAAGATTTGCGACCTGTTCCAGTGCCCATCTTCACACAGGAGTCTCCCCTGGGACACTTTGAAAAATAGGGTCCCAGGTCCCCACCCCAAGAGGACCTGATTCACTGAGTCCAGGTGGGGTTTAAGTTTGCATTTTCCAAGTTCCCCCAGGTGATTCCAGAAGATCAGCCAGGATCAGGAATTCATGCATACTAAATTCCTATTACTAATAACTTACGGAACACGTTATAACCTGACCTACAGGACACAGTGGCACTCTCAGAATTCCCACACTTGCGACTTAACACAGGACATACAACACTTGGCATGGTCATCAATACACAAATGCCTCTCCCAGAGGTACCACACACCATCCTTTTGGAAAAAGGAATGCAATTAACTCTTTTTAAAAGCTTTCTCTTGGGACTTCCCTGGTGGTTCGGCAGTTAAGCCTCTGCACTTCCAATGCAGGGGGCATGGGTTCAATCCCAGGTTGGGGAACTTAGCTCCCACATGCTGCGTGCACGGCCAAAAAATAAAAGCTTCTTCTCTTCTGAGAAGCATATTCAGTAGTGGGAAAGAATCTAAAGAGATTCTGCTGTGAATATGGAAAACCAAGCTGAAGCTGCCCACTCTGGATATAAAGGGCAGAGGGTGAAATTGTCCTTGGAATGGCCAGCGGTCAAGGCAGGTCAGCTTCCTGTACTTTCTTTCTTGAACTAAGTGTACAACTCTGCTCCTACTGTTGTTCTTAAGATAAATCCTAGAGACACAAACATTCTGTCTACATTAAACACAGGCCACAGAAACCAAACAAAGAAGGAAATGTCTGTGCATCCATGAAGGAAAACAAACAAAAAGTGTTTCTGGTTGTAAACCTTTACTGTTCCATGAACCCAAGTTGCAGGTTAGTTGTCACCAGAGTTAAAGCTACCATGGCCAGATGCAACTCCCTCCCCTTCCATCCCCTCCCATTACTCCACCTAATTCCTGAAATCCGCCGCAAACATGCCAATCTACCAAGGAAAGGTAACATTCTAAATTATTAACCGTCATTTGTCTTCTAACAAGTAAATGTATCTCCCACCCTTTCTTGGGAACAGACTTATGAAAATGGGTCTGAAGGAACCAGAGACCATCAGAATGGGACTGGGGGAGGGAAGGATGGGCAGGGGATGAAGGTCCAAGAAAAGGAGGCTGAGGGTTCTGACGTCTCAACCACTTGTGGGCCCCATGGATCCTCCCTTCTGAGAGCCAAGTCCGAACAGCAGTACGGGGTAACACACGTCAGTCGTCCCACAAAGATTTAATGATGCCTTCCAAGTACCCAGTACTGGGCCCAGTCCTGGGAACACTCCTCAAGGTGCTTTGAGGAAATTCTAACAGTGACTGAAGGGTGGGCACCGAGACAGGGAGTCAGGGAGACTGGTCCAGGAAACCTCCTCACACGTGTGGACAACAGCAGGCGAACATGCACAGCCTTCCAGGTTAACAAGCACAGAACCCTGCCCTCCCCTCCCTTATATGCCCATGGAAGCACCTAGCTAACAGCCTCAGGCCCTGCGGCACACCTGCAATCACTCACTTGTCCATTACTCTGCCTCATGAAGACCCCCTGAGCCAGCCCCTCCTCTCCCCTCTCTAGCCTTTTTGCCACCATAAAATCCAGGTCCCTAATATTTCTCACCCAAGTGGTGGCAACACCTCCAGAGCTAAGCTTTTCAAACTTTGCGGTAAACTAGGAATACAGAGGTGGTGTCTGGGAGGCTTGCTTAACATGTGGATTTAGTAGCTTGGGATGGGGTAGAAGATTCTGCTATTTACCAAGCATACAAGGTGCTTCCGACCCAGATGCTCCCAAACCACATGTGGCCCAGCAGGCTTTAGAATCACACCCCCGCCCCAGCCCTGGAGAGCTGGCACTGAGCTCTACTCTGGGTCTCCAGCACTCACAAGGCAGGGCCTCCCAGAAAAATGTCTGCTGAAGGAATTCACACACATGTGCGTGTGCGCGCACACACACACACACACACACACACACACACACACACACACATGCACGCACATGCTGCAGACCAACGGGAAACCACAGCAGACAACAGGACTGAAGGACCAGCTTGCTCCCAGCACCCCTGTCCAGTGACACCAAAAATCTAAGAGTGAGTTTAGATAAATGTCCACCTTTGAGTCTCAGTCCCCATTATCATGGAAAGAACTCACCAGCCAGTCCACACTGAGGTGTATCCGGGTCTGAAAGGCTCTTGTCCACATGCCCTCTTCTCCCATCCCAATCCCTGCCCACAGCAGGTGTCCTCCACTCTCCCAGATCCTGCCCACCTCCCTCCCAGTCAGAGCCCAGGCACGGGAGTACCTACACAGCGCCAAGCTGGGCCAGAGGCCCCAACACGGCAGCAACAGCTTTGCTCCTCTGCATCTCCTGAGGTACAGGGCCCAGTGTTTGCTAAAATGGTAACACCACAAGAGGGGAGAAGACAGGTGAACTGTTGCAGGCTGTACCTTTCCCTTACTTTAACCTGTGATACAGGCACTTGACAGCCCCACAGAAAGGCCTGGAAGGAGCATGCAAGTGACAGCAGGAGTCACTTCTCAGACACCACATCACCAGCTTCTCCAGGCCTTCACCAGGCAGGGTCCTAGGACCAACACTTCCATGCAAATGCATCTGCCTGGGTCATGTTCTAGGCTTCCCACGTGCTGGAGAAAGGCAATTCCCATAACCAACTCTGCCCACCCTTGCCCAGTAAAGACATGGTTTTAACTGGTCAGGACACCTGAGAGGGAAATTCAAGAGAGAAAGAAAAAGCTGGGGGTTTTGAGCTTCCCTGGTGGTGTAGTGGTCAAGAATCCACCTGCCAATGCAGGGGGCATGGGCTCCAGCCCTGCTCTGGGAAGATCCCACATGCCTAAGAGCAACTAAGCCCATGCGCCACAACTACTGAGCCTGCGCTCTAGAGCCCGTGAGCCACAACTATTGAAGCCCACGCACCTACAGCCCGTACTCTGCAACAAGAGAAGCCACCGCGGTGAGAAGCCTGTGCACCGCAAAAAAGAGTAGCCCCTGCTCGTGGCAACTAGAGAAAGCCCATGCGCAGCAAATAAGACCCAACACAGCCAAAAAAAAAAAAAAGCTGGTGGGGCTTCCCTGGTGGCACAGTGGTTGAGAGTCCGCCTGCCAATGCAGGGGACACAGGTTTGTGCCCTGGTCCAGGAAGATCCCACATGCCGCGGAACGGCTAGGCCCGTGAGCCATGGCCGCTGAGCCTGTGCATCCGGAGCCCGTGCTCCGCAACGGGAGAGGCCACAACAGTGAGAGGCCTGCATACCGCAAAAAAAAATGCTGGTGGTTTTAATGCCTCCCAGCAGTTCTGACACAGGTCTGGGCTGAAGGCTGTCTACAATCATTTATTATATGGGGGCTAATGGGGAGTTCTCCCCAAAAACAGGGATGGCAAGGTAACAGCAGCAACCATCACTCAAAGCAATAAGGCAAAAGCTACCTACCAAATGGGTCCTGCAGAAAGGAGGCAGGCAGGCAAACCTGGTGTATCAGCACTTTCCTGAGGCTTCATTCTACCCAAGAAGGACACAGCCCATGCAGAAGCTGCCACACAGCTTACACAACAAAGCACAAATATGTTGCCCTAGCTACAGGAGGAGATGACGCCAAAGCAGGGAAACTTACTCTCTAAAACATGGGACTGACGGACTGAGACACATGGATGCCAGTGTCTTCCAACCCTCTTGGGAAACGTCCCTTGTGAAACTCCACCCAGCCTGTGGGGTGCAGAGAAGGGTCCGTTGCAAGATGACACCACTGCAGTCAGTGCCACTTTACCTCCACTGTGAGGTGATGTCAAGGGATCCCACGAGAGAGGGTGGCTCACCAGGCTGCTCGGTGGATGCACATCCCAAGCAGAGAGCCTAGAGCACACGAAGAGACCACGCCGCAAGTCCTCAGCATTCACTCAGCCCCACGGGTACTTATCCCTCGCCGCGCATTAAAATCACCTGCGGCGGTGAGGCAACTCTTCCCTGGTGGTCCAGTGGTTAGGACTCCACGCTTCTACTGCAGGGGGAGCGGGTTCCATCTCTGGTCAGGGAACTAAGATCCCACATGCCATGCGGCACGGCCCCCAAAAAATAAAAATTAGAAATAAAAAATAATTAAATGAAAATCACCTGCTTGGGCGGCAGCAACGGTGCTACAGGTGAAATTGGCCAGGGAGGGGGGTAGGTGGGGTGCTGGGCACTGGCGTGGTTTAAAAGCTCCCAGGTGGGCCTAATAAGCAGTCAAAATGGAGACGCACCGGCCAGTCCCCAGGAGGAAGCCAACTATCCAGCTGGAGAACTAGCAGCCTGGTTGCTGGTGCGAGGCCGGCTCTCCTGCCATCTGCTGCCAGCCTCAGACTCCACCCCTTCTACCCGCTGCAGACCTCACTCAAAAAAGACAGGACCAGGCTTGTCTGAGGCCTCACCACTTAGCATCCCCTCCGTCCTACAGCCACCCACAATTCCAGCCACCTCCCAGGGAAGCCCAATCCACAGCAATTAGTAAAGGAGTGCAGGGCACAGCAGACCACAACATAAGTTCGCTCCCCACCACCATCCTGTCACTACCATCTTTAGGCTTAAGAGAAATAATCAGTGAGCACTTACTCTGCCAGGCCTCATGCTAAGTGCCTTACCTGCACCACAACCCACTGAGGCCGGTAACGGTTATTATTCCCATTTTACAGATGAGGAAAGTGAGGTGTGGACAGTTAAGAACTTAAACAAGCAGCAAGTTGTGCCACTAGAACCAGGACTCAAATCCAGGTGGTAGGGCTCTAGGCCTTTGCTTCTAACCATTCTGCTAGACAACCATTCTGCTAGAAAACATCTAGTTACAAGTACCATCTAGGTCAGCTGTGGCAGAGAGGGAACATTACCAAGTGAAAGCAAAGAATCCATTAGAGCCCTGAATTTGATGTCTTAAAATATATCCAGACAAAACCATATTTCGAAAAGATACATGCACCCCTATGTTCGTAGCAGCACTATTTATAATAGCCAAGACATGGAAACAACCTAAATGTCCACTGACAGAGGAATGGATAAAGAAGATGCGGTATATACATATACACAATGAAATATTACTCAGTTGTAAAAAGAATGAAAGAATGCCATTTGCAGCAACATGGATGGACCTAGAGATTATCATACTAAGTGAAGTAAGTCAGAAAGAGAAAGACAAATATCATATGAAATCACTTATATGTGGAATCTAAAATATAACACAAATGAACTTATCTATGAAACAGAAACAGACTCACAAATATAGAGAACTGACTTGTGGTTGCCAAGGGGGAGAAGGGCTTGGGGGACGGATGGATTGGGAGTTTGGGACTAGCAGATGCAAACTGTGATATGTAGGATGGATAAACAACAATGTCCTACTATATAGTACAGGGAACTATATTCAGTATCCTGTGATAAACCATAATGGAAAAGAATATGAAAAAGAACATGTCTATATATATGTGTATAACTGAGTCACTTTGCTGTACAGCAGAAATTAATACATTGTAAATCAACTATACTTCAATAGAATTTTTAAAATTTAAAAGAAAAGAATTTCATCAGTAGAGACAGGGGATATCTGATTTTTTACTGGCAGTTCATGTGGAAAAGATTTGTGGTTTCAGGGACCATCCATTCATTCATACATACTTTCAGGGCACCTATTATAAGTCAGATACAGGGATGGGGCTCTGGTGACATGGAGACACACAGGCCATACCCTCCTGATGATCTTCTAAGCTAATGTGATTCTGGGCTGCATCAGGACAACCTCCTCCTCATGGGAGAAGCCAGCCCCACGCTGCTCTGCACTTAGGCGGACCACATGGGAGGCCTCTAAGGCAGCTGTCTATGGGCTTGTCTGACTGATTGGGTGGTTATTCCATATTAGTTTTTTTTTTTTTTTTTTTTTTTTATATTTATTTATTTATGGCTGTGTTGGGTCTTCGTTTCTGTGCAAGGGCTTTCTCTAGTTGTGGCAAGCGGGGGCCACTCTTCATCGCGGTGCGCGGGCCTCTCACTCTCGCGGCCTCTCTTGTTGCGGAGCACAGGCTCCAGACGCGCAGGCTCAGTAGTTGTGGCTCACGGGCCCAGTTGCTCCGTGGCATGTGGGATCCTCCCAGACCAGGGCTCGAACCCGTGTTCCCTGCATTAGCAGGCAGATTCTCAACCACTGCGCCACCAGGGAAGCCCCTCCATATTAGTTTTAAAGACCAGTGCCCACGCTCCAGTAGACTCTCTAAACCAATGTCTAGAAGAGGGTCCAGGCACTGCCAGCTTACAAGGTTCTCCAGCTGGGTGGAGAGCTAGTCTCTCAGCCAGGGTTGAGAACCAGTGGCCAAAGGATGGAAACAAGAAGGTAAACAATCCAGAAACCACACCTATGAGTTGTTGAAGATGGGTTGAATAAAAGGGACTACATTTAGCCTGGATAAAAGATGGCTTGGGGCTTCCCTGGTGGCGCAGTGGTTGAGAGTCCGCCTGCCGATGCAGGGGACGCGGGTTCGTGCCCCGGTCCGGGAAGATCCCACATGCCTCGGAGCGGCTGGGCCCGCGAGCCGTGGCCGCTGAGCCTGCGCGTCCGGAGCCCGTGCTCCGCAACGGGGGAGGCCACAACAGTGAGAGGCCCACGGACCGCTACAAAAAAAAAAAAAAAAAAAAAAAAAAAAAAAAGATGGCTTGAAGGGTGGGAATGGGACATGGGGGCTTTCCTGTGGAAGGCATTTCTACATTGCTGCTGGGGCGCCAGGGGACAGGATTAGGACCAACGGGTAGGCAACGGTGGGAGGCCAACTCCTAAGAAAAGAAATTTTTGGTGCCTTCAATTTGGAGATCTCCGGGTCTCCTCTTAACTCTGGTTATCGGGCTCTGAAAAGCTGCAGTGTAAATGGCCTACTACTCAGGTAATTAGAGAAAAGACAATTAGAGTAATACAATAAAAACTGCGATTTTAAATTAACAGCAACTAACTGTTTACAATATTCTAGACAAGAAACAATCTGAAGTCATGCACTCATTAGTGTGTACATTCGGGGAGTGGAAAGGTTCTAAAAATTCAAATTCTGGGGCCTCATCTCCACCCTAGATGTCTGCACTTTAAACAATCACCTCAGGTGATTCACCTCTGATGCAGGTGATGCTTGGATTCTAGTTTGAGAAACCCCAAACTCCCAGACAGGCAAGTCTCATACAAAGAATGAGTTCCTAAAATCTTCCCTGACCACAGTGATCACTTCTTCTTCCACAACTCTAAAATGAGTAACACACATTCTAAGTTTCATATACAACCTTATGCTGTTTTCCTTTTTATGCAGATGTAGGTATAGGTTTAAGTGTTAACCTCCCCAACCAGCAAGATGGCGTTAAACACCCGTCTCTATGTTCAGAAAACACCAAGCAGGACATCCCACCCATAGGGGTGCTCAAAGGATGCTTTCTGAATGACCGAATAACATACACTCAACCAATTTTTAAGTCAGGATTGGTTAACCATTATCACCCAAAGTGGTATGAAACTCTATTGAAAATATTTATTCACCTCAAACTTCATTACTTCTTAAAGTATAGCATTAAAAAAATTTTAAATGCAATACAACTAGTTGGCAGAGTACTTCCTGGCCCACAACTTGACTATGAATGCATCAAATTCTGGACCACATGGCTTTCAAGCACGTCTGCTATAAAGTGTGTCAGTGTTTTGAATTTCCCAGCTTTATAAAGTTGATTGGTGTTATTATTCCTTGACTGGGGGCCTAACATAAAAAATCAGAAGGAAGCAAAGTTGGATCAACAAGGAACCTCAAAGAGCCCTGGGGGAGGCCCATCTTTCGGGAAGTAGACCTGGTGGAAATGAGGAGCCCCTGGAGCTGTCAGAAAAACAGAAAATTTAGGGTTCCTCCTGGAACACAGTAAACTTTACGAAAAGGATGCTCTCCCCATCTTGTCCCCAGGAGGACACTGTATTAAGATCAGGATGGTGCTCCAATGGTTTGGAATTTGTAAGTGGCCAGCTCTGCTCCTTATTTATGCGTGTCACTGAGGAAGACCCCAGAAAGCATCAGTCTCTCCAGGAACTTCTGGCACCAGCAGCTTCCTTGCGACCTTCAAGCCTGCTTCCGATATGCCAAGGTCTAAGACGGCAACCACCCAACAGAAATATAATTTGAGTCATACATGTGATTTTAAATTTCCCGGTAGCCACATTTAAAAAAGTAAAAAGAAATAGGTGAACTTGCTTTTAGTAATATATTTTATTTAATCTGATATATCCAAAATATTATCATTTCAACATTTAATCAATAAAAAAACATTAATAAGATATTTTACAGTCTTTCTTTTATGCCAAGTCTTTGAAATCTGGTGTGTATTTTATATTTACTGCACACTTCTCAATTTGGATGCTAAATCTTCATTGGAAATGCATGATCTGTATTTCAGCTTCATAACATTCACAGCTGAAAAGGCTGATTCACAGACCCAAGTTATTCCAAACACACTTAAAAGTTTTCCTATAACCAAATTGAGAAACTGGTTTTAAATTTACATTTAAATGAATTATATAAAATCATAAATTCTGTTTCTCAACCCCACTAGCCACATTTCAAGTGTTCAACAGCCATATATGGCCAATGGCTACCATAATCAGACAGGTTTAAGGGGTCTTCTTTCCAAATTACTCCATACCGAAAGCTTCTTTTCATATCATCAGAAGGAATGAGGGCTGCTCATAGGGAAAAAGCACGAGGGATTTCTTGCTATTGTTGTCATGAATATCTGAAGAGCTTTTTGATTCCACAGCAGTATATGCAGGTAACATCCTTTCTTAAGGATGAGTGGGAGTCTGACAGCTTCAACCAGGAGAGAGACAGCTCCAAGAGGAAGGGAGTTGAAGCAGAGTCCCAGAGCACCTACGGTGAGCCAAGCACTGCACTGAGTATGGAATAGCCGCTGTCCCATTTGGTCCCCACCATTTTCTGAGTGACATATCATTGAGTGGATTTAAGAGATAAGGAATCTGAGACTGGCCACAGTCGGGGAATTGCCCAAGGCCCCACCACTTCCCAGAAAGACCCTTCCTTTCTCCCCGTGCCACATCAAGATCCAGGGACGGGCGGGACAGGGGAGGCATGCTGTGTCCTCTCTACCTTTAATATCAAGAGAATCCAAGACAAGCCAGAATGCAGCTAACCGGAGATGGCAAACCACACATTGGTCTGAAAATGAATGGGGAGGGGAAGGAAAGGGGACCAGGAGGATAAAAGGGAGGGAAAGGTCTGAAAATGTTACTTTTTACATTTTTGTCCCACTAAATACATAATCCTCCAGTGGTGCCCCCTCACTGACCACTGGCACTGTTGTGGCCAAGAGTCAGGTGCTCAATTCCCACCACCAGGCTTGGGGTCCTCAGAAGCTTTTCTTAGCTCTAACTTCACAAATCTCCGTCTAGACTGGATTGAGTTCTTGCACAACCCAGACAGCAAGTCTGAGGTTCCCACAGTAGGGTTAAATCAGGCAGGGAAAAGAATTTTCTGAGCCAGTAATTAAAGAATGATCAAGTAACGGAAGCAACATCTGAGAGGAAATTTCTGTACATGAACACTGTCATTCAACTCAAAGTTTCTTGGCGAGACCTTAATAAGTCCAAGGCAAAGCAATTTTCTAAGATTCCTCAGGCATCAGAGGAAGCGTAACGTGCTTGGGCTAAAAGGCACATAAAGACTTACCACTTCCTTTAGAGAAAGCACAGAAACTAAGCTGGTGAGGAAACAAAGATTCTTCCTGATTGGAGGGGAAAAAAGAAAGAAAGGTATTGAAGGAAACAAGTCAGGGAAAGAGGGAGACAAATTAAGTGATTTTAATTAATTTATAAAGGCAGGGTGAGCCAGACACAACAGCAAAGTTTGAAACCGAGCAGGACCCTTCGGGGCCTTCCCAGGTACAAAAGTCCCTCCATGTCCCCCATTTCCTGTTTGTAGAAAAAAAAAAAAAAAGCTTTAGTCTCCTAGGCTTCCCTAGAGCAGACTCAGGCAGTTAATGATAAGAACAATAGAGTCACAGGCCTCCTAGTTCCTCCCAAAGGGATAGAGATAACACTCTGATGCATATCTTTGAGTTGTTCTGCAGAAACTAAGACCCCCATCCAGGTGGAGGACGGTGACTACATGCTGACCACAAGCATGTAATAAACCCCAGACCAGTTGGAACCAGAAGGTTGATGACTGAGATTCCTGAAACATCACCGTGTTACCTCACTACCAACCACTCAGAAGCAGGTCCACGAGCTGATCACGCACCCTGCAAGGCTCACCCCTAATGTTGGCTTTAAAAACCCTTACCTGAAAGCCATCAGGGAGTTCAGGTCTTCTGGGCACAAGCTGCCCCTGCTTGCTTGGCGCCCCACAATAAACACTGTACTTTCCTTTACCACAACCCAGTGTCAACAGACTGACTTTGCTGCGGTGTCAGGCAAATTTTGTCAGATACAGAATTATCCCCCGAGACCTTCCTGTCTTGGGGGAAAAGGAGGAGCCTTTGCCAAGGGGTGCCCCTAGACCTGGTGCCATCTCCGAGGCACTCCAAACTTGAGCTCAAAAAGCTGGTTTGTAACTCGATCTGCACATGTATATGAATTGGTAAGATTTCTGAGCCAGGCTGCAACTGCTGTCCGACCTGGGTGCTCTGGGCTTGGAGCGAGAAAAAAATGGCAGCTTGGGGAAATGGAACGGGAGCAGAGCCTCCAAGTCATGGGATAGCAGAGCTTTAGTCCAACCTTTTTTTTCAGATGAGGATCCTAAGGTCAGAGAGGAGAGATAATTGTCTAAGGTCAATGCTAGGAACTCCTATGAACTAAGGGAGAGCCCTGATTCCAGGATACTCAAGCTCCCCTCACCAGAGAAAAGGGGCAGGGCGGCTCCCATAAGGTAAATGCTAAATAAGCCTCTCTCACAACTGCCTGAGAGCCACCTCTATGAAATGTAATCATCAAGGAAGATAGCGCTGTATCTCCCAGTTTCCTGGGAGGAAGTGGGCCTAACTTCAGTTGTCACCAGACTCCAAATTGCAAGCCCTACCTCCAGGGGTAAAGACATGACAAAGGTAGCAATTCTATCTTGAAGACAGGAATACAATGCATTGTGTATCCACCCAGCTACATGAAAGATGAAGAATTCTTTCCACCTTTGCAATCTCTAGCTTTGCAGTCCTTGCAGCAGGATGCCTGCAATGGGCATCAAATTTAGGTTTAATGCTTGTTCAATAACAAAATTGTTTTCTCTCTCTTCTTTCTTTGTGGGGAGGTGTTCTGGGTTGGAAGGAGATTTTGGTTTTGATTGTATTTTTCTAACACTCCTCACAGAATCACCCCAGCCTCCACCCAGATCTGACCTCCTAGAAGTTATTTTTAAGTTATTTTTCATTGTAGTTCTCTTAAACTAAAACGGGTTACAATTATGGCTTTATGATGTGATTGGCCATTCGGACGGGGAGGGGCACCCTCACAACCCGCTCAGAGATCTGAAAAGAAAAGCTGGAACTTGGTCCCCTGAACTCAGAGATTGTCTGGGGACAATCTCTTCCATCAGCCCCCACGCACCCCAAGGACCACAGATTCCAGCCAGGCAAACAGTCCCAGCAGGTGCCAGAGCCCCTGAGCTGGCTGACTCCTACCCTTAGCACTGACTGTGCCCTCGGCCAGGAAACACTCTGGCAGCTGCCCCTCCCTCTGGGTAACCCCTAGCAGAGCAGGAATCCTTTCTTACTCTGCCCAGGACGTTCCCCAACACAGAGGCATGAATGAATGGAATCCTGTAACTCTTCCTCTTTCCCCTCAAGTCGATACTACCTCCGCACTCTGTTTCAGCTGGAAACATTTGTTCCACCAGGAAATGTTTCTCAAACAGAGAGCTGTTTCAACTGTTGCAATGAAAACGTCCTTTCAAGAGAAGGATGCTCATCAAACATTTTTGCTATCACACAGCCAGCAGAAACACAGGTGAAAAACATCCGCGTCTTAACCCTGCCGCTTGCTGCGATGTTTCCTCAGCAGAAACCTGTGTCTCCGCAAGGCCCTCAGCCAGTTTTGTCACCTCTCCCGTCCTTTCCTCCCTGAGACCTGTCCATCTCTGTCTGTCTCTGACAGGAACATTGTCAAAGGCACCCCTGAGAGGAAATGTTCTGAAACTGATTTGTCCAGTCACCACCACAGCATGCTCTTTGCAGAGCCTAGTCTGAGGTGAGCTGGATGAATCTATCGGTCCAGACTGTGAGCTGTCGCTAAATATTTCTGAGCACTAATGGAAATCTAGCTCTATTTACCCCATCGACTTGGCCTGGGTTACCAGAACAAGAACCCAGCCCAATGTGAATGCTTTGGGAAAGGACCCACCAGTCTGCACATCCAGTTTTTTGCTGCTTAAGAACTATACGGGAGTGGTTCTCAAACCTTGGTGTGCATCAGAATACCCTGAAGAACTTGTTCCAACACAGGTTCCTGGGCCCCTGCCCTAGAGTTATAAATCAGGAGGTGCGGAAAGGGCCGAGCGGTTCCCAGGTGATAACTGAGGCTGCTGGTCCCAGGAGTACACTTGGAGCAGCTGAACACAGCACCTCAGTCACCAGCTGAATGACAGAGCTTGCTTCTTACCGAACTGGCCTAGCAGCACGGCCAAGCCCGGTGGTTCTCAAACCCAGTCCCCCCACTGGTATTCTACCACTGAATCAAAGCGTGGGATTTCCCCTCAGTTTCCAAAGCAAACTAATAAACCTCTGGCACTAATGACTACTTGCTTCTGTTAGAATCTAAAAGGACTTAATTTCTCAACAAATTATGTATTTTTGTTAATACTCCATTGATATATATAAAATAAATAAGCAACAAGGACCTACTACATAGCACGGGGAACTATACTCAATATTTTGTAATAACCCATGAGGAAAAAGAACCTGAAAAAGCATACATGTATGTGTGTGTGTATGTATATATGTGTGTATACATGTGTATGTGTGTGTGTATGTGTATGTGTGTGTATACATAACTGAACCACTGTGCTGTACACCTGAAACTAACACAACATGGTAAATCAACTATACTTCAATTAAAAATAAACACTTGAGTTCAACCAATATGACATATGGTTGATAAGAAGTTGTAATGGCCTGGCTGACACAGCCAACACCACACGGAAGGACACCAAAATTCAGGGCACTTGGCCTCCGGCTCAAGTCCCACTTCGCCAAGGCATCTATCTCCTTTGACCACGGCAGCAGGATGTTCTAATCACTTAATACGTCCCAAGACCACCAGACAAAAGAAGGGTTTTATTGCCCTCAAAACTCAATCTAGTGGACAAAATAAAATGGGCACACACATTATACTTTTTTTTTTTTTTTTTTTTTTTAAGTTGGCACATGTCTCTGGCTTTTTTTTTTTAAGATTTTTTTTTTTTTATGTAGACCATTTTTAAAGTCTTTATTGAATTTGTTGCAATATTGCTTTTTTTTGTTGTTTTTTTTGTAGTACTCGGGCCTCTCACTGTTGTGGCCTCTCCCATTGCAGAGCACAGGCTCCGGATGCGCAGGCTCAGCGGCCACGGCTCACGGGCCCAGCCGCTCCGCAGCATGTGGCATCTTCCCGGACCGGGGCACGAACCCATGTCCTCTGCGTTGGCAGGCGGACTCTCACCCACTGCGCCACCAGGGAAGCCCACATTATACTGTTTTTAACCAAGGCAATGTGTAACCTATTGCTAAGCTGTGTGACATAAATATTACAGGCTTCAGATTTTCCACACAAGCAACTAGGCATCACAGAAATGGCTACATCCTCCCCATGCCTCTGCACTGGAGGCCTTTAGGATCCCCTACTCAGGCTAAAAGAACCATCGTAACGTTTGTCTTCCCACAGTTTAATTTTAAAAATGTAACATGCATCTGTCCTTGGCAAGAGCATATAAACCCATGCTCCAACTACGAACACAAACATTCTGCCCACGTCCAGCGCAGAGCTTGTCCCTGTCCTGTGTGCCATAGGTCACTCAATCTGGTGCCAAGACAAAGAGCCTGGTGTCACATCCCCAACAAAAGGATATCTACCGGCTTGTGATTTTTCTTTCCTGACCTTTATCCCTTGAATGTGTAAGGTGGACAAGCAAGTGAAACCAGCAGATTAAAATATTCTATTTCATTAAAAAAAAAAGAAGAAGAAAAGAAAAACCTACTATGTTAGCTTTAAAGGTGGGGGGGGGGTGATAGGGCCAGCACATCTGGATCCAATCATTATAAAATTCCACATTCTCAGCATCTTCCCTCCCATAGGGAAGGCAGCAGAGCACAGGGACAGAGCACAGATGGAATCCCTGGACCCTGACCCAGGCTATGCCACTAACCCAATGCATGACCTTGGACAGAGTGCACGACCTCCCTAGGGCTCAGTTTCCTAAAGAGTCTTCTGGGCCACAACACACCCGTGGTAACTAGTAACAGGATTCTATTGTTGATGAATCTGTAATGACCTTCACTTTTCCGCTTGATTTTATCTGCAAAGATTCCAATTCTCCTGGGAGGAGATAGAGCCATTGTTCCTTTCTCTCTGGGTCAGTCACTCCCCTTGCCCCTCCTCCCCTCTCCCTGGCGGTCTCTGCACTTCCCCATTTCAGCTTCTCCAAGAGGGGGCCTGTGATGAGAAAGAATCCCCGGGAGAGCTTCCCAAATTGGCACTGACTCTCTCCAACTAATGTCTAGCACAGCAGGCCTTTAGTTCATCAAATAAGCTTCTAATTGTCTTTTTGGAAATGTGTGTGGACGCTTATTTGAAGCCATTTGGCAAACGCCTCGCACGGTATTTTCTCTGACATCGTGCTTGGAGAAGGAGGATTAAGGAGCCTGGAGGAGCGTTAGCAAAACTGCACTCCAACTGATGCCGTCCTTGGATGGAGATTAAACAACTTTTTCAGGGACCCACCACTGGTATGATGCAAACTTCCACAGTCTCCAAGAACTCGGTGACTTTGACATCTGGACCTAAGTCTCCTCCCAGGAACAGAGAGAAGGGGTCCTGACAGAGTCAATGGATGCCAAAGACCATGGCACATTTGAGTGGTCCCAGCAGTGCTCTCCTGTCCCCAGGTGTCATTCTTCCCAGATGCAACATTTAACAGGCTGGTGAGGGCCCTGACATCAGGCTAGAGACAGACCCTAAGAGTCAGTAAGAACCGCAGTCAAGAGGATGTGTGATGAGCACTCAATTTGGAGTCAGAAACCTGAGGTCAAATCCCTGGCCTAGCATCTCTTCCAGTTCCTCAGAAGAGATGATCAGACCTCGTTACCACTACCTCCCTGGTGTAAAATGTTGACTGGTGTCCCTGCCCTCTAGGCAAACCCTGCCCCAAATTTCTTGTGCATATACATTTATCTCAGGATCTTATTAAAATGCTGATTCTGAGTCCACAGGTCTGGACGGAGCCCGAGAGTTAAAACAAGTTCCCTGATGATGCTGATGGAGCTGATCCTTGGAAGAATAGCAAGCTTTAGATAGCAAGGACAAAGAGATTTATGACCTCATCCAGGGTTTCTCAAATATCCCCAGTAAGAATCACATTGGGGTAACTGTTACATACACAGATTCTAGGGCCCCAACCCAGATGAGTGCAGGCCAGGTGAGCTGTCAATTTAGCAAGTACTCAGGTGAGTCTGATCATCAGAGAAGTTTGGGAACCCTGGTCTAGATCATCCGCATCTCTCATTTAAAGCTCCTACTCAGCCTGCGGCAGCCCTTGCTTCCTTTACATTGTTCTCCTCAGTTAACTTAAAATCTAGTAACATAGCTCCTGCTTCCGGAGGTTAGGGTTAGCGCACATTTAGAGCTGAAGGCCCTCCCAAACTTTCCCAAGTCTTGGCGCACTTGGAAAATGATCATCTTTGTCCCACCTGAGCTCTGGCGGCCCCTGCAGAACTGAGGTAGGACAGGTGGCATCACTATCTCAGCATACTTACGATCATCACCATGCTCCCTGACTAGAAAGTGCTGCTCCCACCTCAACTTCATTGGTCAACGAACAAAACCAACCAGCACAGCCCTCCAATACATTCCCCACATTGTTCTTCAGATGATCCAAAACAGAGGAGAACAAACAAACATACCAAACTCCCATTCTGAGGTTGTCTACATGAGCCAATGCAGCACAGAGGTGAGAAATATACACATATCTCCATCGACTCACCCTAACAAATTACAGCTAATTACCACGTGCCCAGGAGCATGCACAGTTTGCTTTGTATTTATTATCTCATTGAATCCTTGCAACAAATCCTTGATTTGTCTGTTTTATTGAGGACACGGAAGCTTACAATGGTTAGAGGACTCCCCCAAGGTCACACTATGAATGGCGGTCACTGTATAATAGGTTCCTACATGTAACCCTTTGCAACAATCAACCCTCTTCTGATTTGTTTTAATGCCTCCTGCTCACACATACACCCTCCCGAACTGTGCTTTCCATGAGATCAGGGCTCAGGTTGCGCCGTATCCATTGTGCACCTCACAGACACTCAGAAAAAGATTTGCCAAACTGATGAATGACTTCAAAGCCAGGCAGGGCTCCTCCATGATAACAAGATGCCTCCACCCTACAAGGCTACAGGTGCACCTTGGTTTAAGAGACTCCCAACTGATAAAATATGAATTTATAAGACCTAAGTTGGAGAAAGGATACAGAGGCCTGAAGGATTCTTCTCCCACTTCAGCCATTCCGCCCTCACATCTGGACAAGCCACTTGGCCTCTCAGTACCTTAGTTTCTCCATCAGCATGATGGTTTAATTCATCCCCCAAACCTTTGTGAACTCCCACCACGTACTAGATGTGGCACTAAGATGAAGATGATCAAGAAGAATGGGTGGGAGGTCAATCCCGTCCCTCAGAGCCCTGTGCCACCTCCACTCCCCCCACCCCACTAAGCACCAACCTAGATAAAGCACACAGAACGCTTTTCAAACATGTATGGAACAGAGATGGCCCTAGGAGAGTCATTTGCATCACAAACGAAATCTTTAATTCGAAAACTAATTCACGAAAAGAACGGCTAAAGTGACAAGTTCCCCTGACACATTTTTTGAGTCAGGTTCATTTAAGAATTATTATGTACAGTAAATTTCACCCTTTTTAAGTGTATAGTTCTATCCATTCTGACAAACACACGCAGTTCCTGCTGCAGTGTTAAAAAAATAGATTATTTATCTCTAACTTTTCAAGAATACATTATATAAAGTGATGAGGGCACGTATGGCCCAAAGACACAAAATTAATCTTAGCTCTTCTTTCTAAAAGTGATGGTCCTCATTCTGTCAGAAGGAAGAACCTAGAAGTAAAAATCTTGTTGGGGTCGGGGTGCTAGGGTGGGGTGGGATCAATTTGCAGATACATCTGCAAGGCAAGGAGCAGAGAGTACCAAGATCTACTGGTCAAGGCAGTTGAATTTCCTTTACTAATTGGAGAGTCCCTCCCCTCAACCCCACACACTCTCACGTGAAAGTCATTTACCAATTTTTTTTAAATATACAGAGCCCAAGAACACAAACCTATTTCCACCAAAGGTCATCCTTAACCACTTGCGCAGTTTAAAACCACAAAGCCGGGCTTCCCTGGTGGCGCAGTGGTTGAGAGTCCGCCTGCCGATGCAGGGGACAAGGGTTCGTGCCCCGGTCCGGGAAGATCCCACATGCCGTGGAGCAGCTGGGCCCGTGAGCCATGGCCGCTGAGCCTGCGCGTCCAGAGCCTGTGCTCCACAACGGGAGAGGCCACAACAGTGAGAGGCCCGCATACCGCAAAAAAAAAAAAAAAAAAAAAAAAAAACCACAAAGCCTCCTTGGATTAATTCCAAAAATCTCTAATAAATTTCACATTACTATCAATGCTCCAAAGGAATTTACCTGGACAAGGAACATAACTTTTTGTTTTAAGACGTATCTTAAAATGAATTGCATGAGCTTATGTACAAAACAGAGGGGGATGATTGTTCAAAGAGAACTCTTAACAATCTGTTAAAATTACATCCCTGCTGCAGAACAAGGTCCTAGTAACTTCAGACTACAAACAGCATTACAAGCCGGAAAATGGCAACAAATGCCAATGCTGATTGTTTGTAAACATAGATTGTTTTTAACCTTACTATGTAGTTAGCTTCTGGTAAAAAGCACAACTGTTTTCCAAGCCCTAGCTCAGTGGCACTCAAACCTCAGTATACCTAACCATCTTCTGATTATGAAAACTCCCTATTCTTGGACCCCACACAGACATACCAAATTAGAATATCTGGGGACTGGGTAGCTAGTATTTAACCTTGTTCCTGGGTAATTCTGAGAGTACTGACCTAAGGACCACACTCTAGGAAATGCAACCCGCACTAAGAGAGCATGTGTTTTGTTATATAGGCACTAAAATAAAATCGAGTTGGGACTTCCCTGGTGGTCCAGTGGTTAAGACTCCATGCTCCCAGTGCAGCGGGCCCGGGTTCGATCCCTGGTCAGTGAACTAGACTCTGCATACCGCAAATAAAAATATCCCATGCGCCGCAAAGAAGACCCAGCGCACCCAAATAAATAATTTAAAGAAATATTTTTTTAAATAAAAATAAAGTCGACTTGGTGAAGTAACTTGGACACTGACCCTGAGTATGGGTTATAATCTATAAGCTAATGGCCAAGACTTAGAAATGCTGTCATTATTCAGAGAGATTATCATTGTACTATCAACAGATGAACTACACAGTGACAATCTTTTATTAATATTCACTTACCAGTTCTAAATGTGGTCCCCAGACCAGCAGCTCAGAATTTCTGAGCCCCACCTGAAAAAGAAAATCTCTGGGGCTGGAGCCTAGGAATCCAGGTTTCAAAAGCTTCTCTAGGTGATTCTTTTGCACTGGGCATGCGCCATCACATTTTAGTTCACGCAAATACATTTTATAACAATAAGTACTTAACAGTCACAATTTTTTCTTGTCCTCTTGCCAATTCTGTTTTTGCTTTGATAAGGCATGCAATGTTTGTCATCACACGGCCTCAACTTATCTCCCACCTGTTCCCCACTGTGGTGCAAGGTGCATCTGTACAGCACAGAAGGTTCAAGACAGATTTATTTTTCATTAGCTGAGTGACACTGGGCACAACCTGGCAGCTGACCCTCCCCATCAGTTTGGTGGCAGGGGTACCATCTAAGAAGGCGATCCCCTTGGGCTCAAAGCACCCCAATTCCAGTGAGCACCTTCCCAGGATGCCTCCTAGGGCCTCCCATGCAAGCCACCAACAGAAAATCAAATGGGAACCTGGCAGTACTGGTGGGTTCCCCTGCAAAAAATATTATGTCCATGGTAGACTGCATTCATTCTCACATGTTGGAGTGCATCACAATCTCCAGAGGAAATGATAAAAATACAGATTCCTTGGTTGTAACCTCAGCTTCTGGTTCAGTAGTATTCCAGAAAGTCTCCTAAATCTGTAATTTTAACAAGTCTCCCAGGAGATTCTTATGCATATCAAGACTTGAGAAATCACCAGTGTTATGGGAGAAACCTAGGATACAGAGGAGAAAATCTGAGCTTGAATCAAACTTAGCCAGTATTTAGTGCGTAAACCTTGATACACATCAATTTCCTCAAAGTAGAAATAATACCTGCCTGCCATGATCATTATGATGGCTAAAAATAGAGACAAGACCTTAGGAAAATGTGAAGTCCCAGGTATAGGTCAGTGAAACTGGCAGGTGCAGGATTCCGCCACTACAATGGACGAGGGTCCCTTAGCCTAAAGAGGTAACTTCAGTAACAAGTATTCCATGTCAGATGCTGATTCTGAGAAACAAGCTAGTTTGACAATCTATGTTATGCCTTGAATCACGTCCCCTCAAAAAAGAAATGTTGGGGACTTCCCTGGCAGTCCAGTGGTTAAGACCCTGCACTTCCACTGCAGGGGGCACGGGTTCGATCCCTGGTTGGGGAACTAAGATCCCACATACCGCGTGCCGTGGCCCCCCAAAAAAGAAAGAAATGTTGGAGTCCTAACTTCCCAGTCTCTCAGAATGTGACCTTATTTGGAAATAGGGTTTTTACAGAGGTAATCAAGTTAAAATGAAGACAGTACGGTGGGCCCTCACTTATCTATTGTGACTGGTGTCCTTATAAAAAGGGGAAATTTGGACACAGAAACAGACCTGCCTAGGGAGAAGATGGCCATCGACAATCCAAGGAGAGAGGCCTGGAACACCTGTTTCCTCACAGCTCTCAGTAGGAACCAACTCTTGCCAACACCGTGATCTCGAACTTCCAGCTTTCAGAACTGAGGCAGTAAAATTCTGCTGTTTAAGCCACCAGCCTGTGGTAAAGTGATGCGGCAGCCCTAACAAACTCAATCTGTCAGGTTCCAATTCAGGAGCAAAGTGCCCCTCTCTGACTCCTTCTGTGAGGGACATTTGGCCACCTGATGCTTCTCAGATTCCACAGGGCTTGTTCTCATATCTTCATCAGGTATGTTCATAAAACTGCACGTACCCTATTTGTCAGGTCCAATAGAGAGCCAGCTCTGGGGGGACAGGGCATCACTACTGGCTCTGCTGTGCAGTCTGGAGCCTGTAGCAACTGTCAAAAACACAGAGCTCTAACATAACTGCAAGTTCACCAGCAAAAGCCAGCAAGTGGTTTTTCATTCTTATAAAATTGTGCAAACCTGCCCTGCACAGCCAATCACTCTCCCTTTTCCTCTGTCAGGGCAGCACCCATGGCCAGCTTCTCGCTTCCAGCTGGTCTGAGAGCTGGTAGGTCACCCTCAACATGCAGGTACCAAGAGGCCCTAATCAAGAGCACCCATAAAGACCCTCAGGAGATGATTCTCTCCAACTGAGTTCAGCTTTCATTCTTGCCTAAGTAGTTCAAACACACTAGGGAAATGCCCCCAAAGAAAATATAAAGCCCTTCCAAGATGCATTAAAACTGTAACCCTGCAGGGTCTTACTCAGTAACCAGAGGGAGTGTGGAAGAGGGGCAGACCGGCCTGGTTGAAATGATTGTCCAGCATCAGGAAGGAGCCATGTCTGTCCAGAGTGCAAGGCCGGCAAGTAACTCCCCTGCTGGGCAACTGTTCCCAGTGCCCTGGCTGATTTTACCTCCTACACACCCTTCCTGGGCGACTTCTCCTAGGAGCCTCCCTAGGGAATTTTAAAAAACAGTGTCCAGGGCTTCACTGGTGGTGCAGTGGTTGAGAGTCCGCCTGCCGATGCAGGGGATGCGGGTTCGTGCCCCGGTCCGGGAAGATCCCACATGCCGCGGAGCGGCTGGGCCCGTGAGCCATATGGCCGCTGAGCCTGCGCGTCCGGAGCCTGTGCTCCGCAACGGGAGAGGCCACAGCAGTGAGAGGCCCGCGTACCGCAAAAAAAAAACAAAACAAAACAACAGTGACCAGGTCCCGCTCTCAGAGATTCCAAATCAGGGGGTGGTCTGGGAACCAACACAATCAGCAGGTTTAAGGAGCTTCCCTGGTGGTTCTGATGCACACCCAGAGCCTAGAATCACAGTCATGAATTAAAGTCGGGGTCCACCCAGACATCCCAGGAAAAGAAGAGAGTGCCCAGTGGTGGTCAGGAGAGTGGGACTCCAGTGCCAGCTTTGTTAAGTGGCTCCAGTCAGTCTCATCCTTCTGGGACTCAGTTCCTTCCCTGTCAAAGCGAGAGGCTGACCTAGAACCATTCAGGCTCCCTTTTTAAAGAAATAAAACACTGATGATAAAAATAAATATGTCCCACAAAGACATCTACTCTTTCTTCCTGGATGTAGTAGACCCAACGTCTTTGTGGCTGCATGTCAGGCTGCCCGTGGCTGACATCTTATCCAGAGGGAGAGCTCCTTTAACCCCGAGGGAAAGGCCCAGGAGTGACAGGTGCTGAGCCCAATGGAGAGCCCTTTAAGGAGAAAATTAAGCCTCTTAAAGTGCCCTCAATGTAACCTCTCAAACCAAGGAATAATCTACACTCCCCTAGGAAGATTTGCCACACATGATCTCAGGCCACACTCGGGAAATTATCTCCACTTACATCAAACTAGGTCCCGGACACGGAGGTCAAGTAATTCAGTGGGCAGTCCTGAAGCATGCAAACAGAAAGAGAAGAGAGGGGTCTTGATTTAAACACACGAAGTTTGGAGCCTGGGTGCTTGCGAGAGTAGTTCAGAGGGCACCAAGGCACACTTCACCCATCTGCAGGAATTCACTCAGCCAGGGCCTCAAGCATCGTATGAGGAAAAGGAGACATCTCTCTGGGCGGTCAAGTGGACTCTGGGGACAAGTGATGCACCAACAATTCACCAGAACATTGAGGTCAGTGATAAACACTTAAGACAAGTGAACTTAACGTCTTCAACCCAGCAGCGAGTTACCAAGCGGACTGTTTAAGAGCCCCTCTTCAGAGATAAAAGCGAGAGGCAGCCATTTGTCTCTGTCTAGCTGTCCTCAGCAGCTGCTTTCCACCACTCAACAAGTATTTAACAAGGACAGGATTCATTCATTCAGTGCTTGAACCCCTAACTCTCAGCACATGACCCAAGAAACACTGCCCCCAAGGGACAACACTTTTCCGCCTCAACACTGCTCTCTTCCTTAGCTCCAATCTGGGAAACAATGACTTTACCTCATGGAAGGCTAACTCTATAACCAGCAAGTTTTCTTCATCAATTACTCACATTAAAATATTTTGTTGAATGAACCTATCTATGAAACAGAATCAGACTCACAGAGAACAGACTTGTGGTAGCCAAGGGGAGGGATGGATTGGGAGTTTGGGATTGGCAGATGCAAACTAGTATATATGTGAAGGAAAAACAACACGGTCCTACTATATAGCACAGGGAACTATACTCAATATCCTGTGGTAAACCATAATAGAAAAGAATATGAAAAAGAATGTATGTATATGATAACTGAGTCACTTTGCTGTACAGCAGAAATTAACACGACATTGTAAAGCAACTATACTTCAATTAAACAAAACTTTTGTTGATTATCTATCATGTGCCAGATGTTGTTTTAGACCCTTGGGGACACAAGTCCCAGGGATGTTTTCTCTCATGAGCTTACATTCTAGCACTATGAGACAGACAATAAATGAATCATGTATGTAACACAGGCAGACCTCATGTTACTGCACCTCACTTTATCGCACTTTGCAGATACCACTGTTTTTACAAATTGAACATCTGTGGCAACCCTGTGCCAAGCAAGTCTAACAGGACCACTTTTCTATCAGCATTTGCTCATCTCCTGTCTCTGTGTCACAGTTTGGTAATTCTCACAATATTTCAAAATTTTTCAATATTACTATATTTGTTACGGTGATGTGTGATCAATGATCTTTGACGTGACAACTGTAATTGTTTTGGGGGAGCCACAAACTGCACCCATGTAAGATGACGAACTTAACCAATAAATGCTTGTGTTCTGACTGCTACACTAACCTGCAGCTCTCCGTCTCTTTCCC
>NW_006786541.1:768992-811719 GCF_000442215.2 Lipotes vexillifer
TCTTTCCCTCTCCTCCAGCTTCCCTGTTCCCTGAGACACAATACTGAAATTAGGCCAATTAATAACCCTACAAAGGCCTCTAAGTGTCCAAGTGAAAGGAAGGGTCACACATCTCTCACTTTAAATCAGAAGCTAGAAATGATTAAGGTTAGTGAGGAAGGCATGACAAACACCCAGAGAGGCCAAAAGCTAGGTCTCTTGTGCCAAACAGCCAAGCTGTGAATGAATGCAAAGGGAAAGTTCTTAAAGAAAACTGAAATTACTACTTCAGTGAACACGCAAATGATACAAAAGGGAAACAGCTTTATTGCTGATACAGAGAAAGTTTTGTCGGTCTGGAGAGAAGAGCAAACCAGCCACAACCTTCCCTTCAGCTAAAGCCTAATCCAAAGGAAGGCCCTAAGTCTCCTCAATTCTAGGAAGGCTGAAAGAGGTGAGGAAGCTGCAGAAGAAAAGTGTGAAGCTAGTAGAGGTTGGTTAGTGAGGCTTAAGGAAAGAAGCCGTCTCCATAACAGAAAAGTGCAAGGCAAAGCAACAAGTGCTGATGTATTGGGTTGGCCAAAAAGTTCATTCGGGTTTTTCTCTAACATCTTGCGGAAAAATCCAAACGAACTTTTTTGGCCAACCCACAGAACCTGCAGCAAGTTATCCAGAAGATCTAGCTAAGATCATTAATGAAGGACGCTACACCAAACAACAGATTTTCAATGTAGATAAAACAGCCTTATACTGCAAGAAGATGCCATCTAAGACTTTCATAGCTGGAGAGGAGAAGTCAATGACGGCTTCAAAGGACAGGCTGACTCTCTTGTTAGGGGCTAATGCAGCTGCTGACTTTAAATTGAAGCCAGTGCTCATTTATCATTCTGAAAATCCTAGGGTCCTTAAGAATTATGCTCAATCTACTCTGCCTGTGTTCTGTAAATGGAGCAACAAAGCCTGGATGACAGCATATCCAGTTTACAACATGGCTTACTGAATATTTTAAGCCCACTGTTGAGACCTACTACTCAGAAAAAAAGATTTCTTTCCAAATACTACTGCTCATTGATGATGCACCTGGTCACCCAAGAGCTCTGATGGAGACGTACAATGAGATGAATATTTTCCATGCCTGCTAACACAACATCCATTCTGCAGCCCATGGATCAAGGAGTCATTTCAACTTTCAGGTCTTATTCTTTAAGAAATACATTTTGTAAGTCTGTAGCTGCCACAGACAGTGACTCCTCTGATAGATCTGGGCAAAGCAAATTGAAAACCTTCCAGAAAGGATTCACCAGTCTAGACAGCATTAAGAACACGTACGATTCACGGTAAGACGTCAAAATAACAACATTAACAGGAATTTGGAAGACACTGATTCCAACCCTCATGGATGACTTTGAGGGGTTCAAGATTTCAGTGGAGGAAGTAACTGCAGATGTGGTGGAAGGATCAAGAGGACTAGAATTAGAAGTGGAGCCTGAAGATGTTACTGAATTGTTGCAAGCTCACGAGAAAACCTGAATGAATGAGGAATTGCTTCTTACGCATGAGCAAAGAAGGTGGTTTCTTGAGGTGGCATGTATTCCCGGTGAAGATGCTGTGAAGATTACTGAAATGACAACAAAGGATTTAGAATATCACATAAACTTAGCTGATAAAGCAGCTGCAGGGTTTGCGAGAACTGACTCCAATTTTGAAGCAAGTTCTACTGTGGGTAAAATGCTATCAAACAGCACTGCATGCGACAGAGAAACTGTTCGTGAAAGGAACAGTCAATCAATGAGGCAAGCTTCATCGCTGTCTTATTTTAAGATGTGGCCACAAGCACCCCAACCGGTCAGCAGCCATCAACACAGAGGCAAAACCCTCCACCAACAAAAAGATCATGACTCTCTGAAGACTCAGAGGATGGTTACCACTTTTTTGCAATAAAGTATTTTTTAATTAAGGTATGTACATTGTTTTTTTAAATGTAATGCTATTGCACACTTTTAATAGACTACAGTACAGTGTAAATATATACTGGAAAACAAAAAATACGTAAGACTCTATTTTGATATTCACTTTATTGCCGTGGTCTGGAACGGAAGCTGCAATATCTCCCAAGTATGCCTGTATCAGGGAATAATAAATGATATGAAAACAAAGAAGAGGCTGAGAGCAGGGGCTGGGGGATGCCAGGGAGACCTCTAAGGAGGTAATACTGGAGCAGACTCCTAAGTCAAGTGAAGTGTGAGAGAACAGCCCCCTCCTTCAGAAGCCAGGAGGGGGAGATCCAGCAGCAGAACAGGAGCTGGAACAGCCAGAGTGCAGGAGGAGACCCAGGTTAGGGTCGCAATGCAGAAGCCAAGTGAAGACAGCCAAAGAGAGAGCTGGCTAACTGCTGCCGAGAGGCTGCAGGCGATGACAACTAAGAGTTGGCCATTAGGTATCACTGGCACCAGAAGAAGCATGGTTTTGGTGAAGGGGAGGGGGGCAAGAAGCCAAACTGGGGTGGGTTCAAGACAGAATGAGAGGGGAAAGCGGGCAAAATGTCTGACAGTTCTTTTAGAAAATACTTACTCCAAGGGAGAATGAGGAATTGGGAGAACAGCCGACTAGGATATTGGGTTGAGAGTGTTCTGTGGTTGCTGCTTTCTCCCTTAAGATGAGAGATACTAGAGCATGTTTCTCATGGAGATGATCCATCAGAGGGAGAAAACTGATGATGCAGAAGGGAAAGGAGATTCGTGCATGAGTGAGAGCCTTGCATGCCAACAGGGAACGGGCTCCAGTTCACATGTGGTTCCAGTGCTGTGTGGTTACGGTGCAGGGAGGCTAGCAGATTTAGCACGAGGAGATGATGAAACTAGTTCCTAATTGCTTCTTTTTTCTCCGTGAAATAAGCCAAGTCATCAGCTGAGAGTGGGGTGGGGACAGAAACATAGTGGGCTGGGCAGTGTCAAGAGTCCGCCTTGAGGGTTATGGTCATAAATCAAAAGCAAGACGATGCAGATGGCTGGTTTTTTCCAGCCAGGTTCATCAGCCTGAGGCAGGAGCACAGTGGGCAGAGGGTGGGGTTTTCCCAGGAAAGTAAGATGAAGGGAGAAATGGTCAAAGAGGTTGAGGGTGTATGGAAGCACCTGGGGGTCGGGGTGGAGGGGAGAGTGGTAGGAGGTAATAAGTATGATGGACAATGAAGTGGAAGGGTCACCAGGTCAGAGGCCCATGTAGGGTGCAGGATAGGTGGAACAGGGTAATAACAGGAATAAGACAAAAGAGAAAAGGTGAGGGTCAGGCTGGAATGCTTGTCAAGATTTTGATGGAGGTACAGTTACTGGTAATGATAAGGTCCACAACTGTGGCTGCAAGTTTAGTGGGTAATAAAATCAACTTAGTGACTCATGATCAGCAATTTTTTTTAATGACACAGAATAAAAAGTATGCAACTACATTATACCTAGTAAGGGTAAACACTGTTTCATGAAACTTGTTTCAGTTGTATGTATATTTGCATTGGGTCTCACATAAGATGTATTTCTCCTATGGATCGGGGTTAAAAAAAACTCCCAGGACACCAGGGCAAGGTTTCTCTACCAAGGCACTGCTTACATCTTAGCCCACGTGATTCTCTGTGGTCAGGGCTCTCTGGTGCATTGTAGGGTGTTTAGCAGCATTCCAGGCCTCCCCTCACTGGACGCCCGTAGCACCCCCTAGACATTGCCAAATAGCCTCTGGGTGGCAAAACTGCTGAGAACCAGCAGCCTAGAAATAACCATGGGAGGGATGGCTGAAGCAGCAACAGGAAAAGACAACTAAAAAAGAGTTGGTCAAAGGACTGAACTGGGGGAACAATCTATATACATGTCCAAGTTACCAAACATGTTGATGGGAGGAGGGACTGTGGGCCAGATGAATAAGATCTTCAAAGAATGAGGCAAAATAACTACTGAAGCCCGGGCGCCTAGAGCTCGTGCTCCACAACAAGAGAAGCCACCGCAATGAGAAGCCCGCACACAGAAACGAAGAGCAGCCCCCACTCGCTGCAACTAGAGAAAGCCCGCAGGCAGCAACGAAGACCCAACGCAGCCAAAAATAAATTAATTAATTTTTTTAAAAAAAAGGAATGAGGGAAAGTGACCCAGAGGGCTGTAGATGAATGTTCTCTACCCCAGCTACGCATTAGAATTACCTGGAAAACTCACCCACCAATGCCCAGGCCCCACCCAGACCGACCAAATCAGAATCCCCAGGTGACCCCAATGTGAAGCCAGGGTGGAGACGCCTACAGAAGATGCCCACCCTCCAAGGCCCAGCTGAAGTATGACCTCCTTCATGAAAACTTCCTTCCTATTTCACTTCTTTTCATACACCCCACTCAGCACAACGAATCTTGCTTTGCTTATAACTTACATGTGAAATCATCAGAAAAGAAGAAAAGCAATAAAATTAAGCAGCTAAAAACAGAACAAGTGTTTATCTGCCGAAGAATTTTAGAATTAGGAGATCCGCTAGCGGGGAATCTTTCAGGGAAACTTCTTGAGCTTCAGGTCAGCCACTCCTCTGGAGGGCATCCAGACAAGTCAGGGTCCCCGGGCACAGCCCAGCACTTATGTGTCACTGATGAGCACTGTTAGAAATATGTCCCCTCTGGAGACACTGTAATAAACACTTGTTGAAATTAATGACCACTGTGCTTCATCCCCACCCCACCCCGAATGCACCAATGACTAGATTACAACAATTTAAGCACCATTTATTATCTGATCACCATTTTCTTCACAATCCCCTTCACATGTAGCCAACTTTTTATTAAAAGCAATCAGTGACATCAAATCTTGAATATGTATATACGTATGATGAAAAACAAAAAGACAGGAACCAGAGACTAATAGTCCTCTCTGCTTTCCCATGAGAAACCATTATAGAATATTTAAAATATCCCTGAACTCTGACATTCACTGTTGATTAACCACATACAACCATGTATGAAACATCACTACATCCCCAAACACCTACAAAAGATACAGAAAACAGTTAAGTAAAATAACTCAAATATTTCTTTTTCCCAGCTTGGTGAAACTGATAAAACTGAGTTAACCTGCCTTGATTGGCACCCTAACTTTCATCATAGCCAGGGCAGAGCACCGGCTAGACAAGAACACAAGAGCTGCAAAACAGGGGAAGCTGTTCCTCTATACCAGTGGTTTGCAAAGTGTGGTCCAGCATCAGCCAGCATCACCTGGGAACTTGGTAAAAATGCAAACTATCAGTCCCCACCTAAGACTAACAGAATATGAAACTGTGGCCTAACAAAGTGGGTTTTAACAAGTCCTCCAGGTGATTCTGAGGCATTCTCTCCTGGAAACCACTGAATCTAAACCATGGTTTTCAAATTTGCAGCACAGCCCCGGCTTCCAGGGGGTTGAGATTCGGAGCCTCCCACTAGCATTCACAGAATCACGTGGTATTTACTTTTTAAAATGTGAACAGAGATTCCACTGCTTTTGAAAGTTTCATTTTTTTGTAGTGACTGCCAAGAACTGAAATACTATCAAGTTTCAAAAATCACATCAAGGGGCAGGATTGAAAATGGTACACAGGGAGAGCAATCAGCTAAGCTAAAGATAGTGTGGAAGGAGACCAGGGTTCAAATGCCAGCAGAGTCATTTAACAGCAACTTTCTGGGGCTCAGGAAAACCAAGTTTGAGGAGATGCTGCTCCTCTCTAGGAAGCCTCTTCAGTTGTGGCCAGAAGACCTCCCCTCCACCTTCAGAATGGGATCAGAGAAAGTCAAGGAAAAGGAGACTGCTTGCTAAGAGCTTTCATGACCGCTTATTGTCACTCTCCTGGGAGATAGAGGGAAATAACTCTTCCAGAAGCCATGGCTTACCCTGAAGGAATTTACTTAAACTTGGGAAATCTCAGAATTTTAGAAGATAACTAACTGAAAGTTTCCAAAGAGACAAGAGATTGCTACAGAAGGCATCAGAGAAAACATGATATTGCCCAAATTTGTTTCTAAAATGGTTCCAGACAAATTTCCTATTCATTAACCAAATAACACTTTAAAGAGTTTTCATACAGAAAAGCCTGCAAGTTTGAGCAAGTAAACCATTCAAGGTGTATAAGGGGCAAGTTAATCACCCCTCTGCCCCAATGCTAATTTTAAACAATATTAAATTTTATGTGTTCCTTCCGTATCTTTCTCCAAGGTCATACACCTACTAGGGCTTCTTTTTTAAATCGGAAATAGGGTCATACTATTGATACACATGACACTCAGCAACTCGATTTTATTTACATGTAATGTATCACAGACATCCTTCACCAAACAATCCATAGTAGCTGTACCCTATTTTATTCATCCTACTGATGGACATTCATGGTGCTTCTAGTTTATTTACTGTAGTAATCCTGCAATAAACATCCTCACACACAGATCCCTACATGCTGATCTTTTTACTTCTGTAAGAAAGGATTCGAAATATGCAACTGCTGGTTCATATGGCATACACGTTCCAAATTTTCACCAAAACTGTCTGCTTTCCCTAAAGGCTGCACCAGTTCATACTCCCCCCAAGAGCCTGAGGGTTGCCCCCAACCCACCTAATGGAGGATGTTACCAATCTTTACAACATGAATTAACTGAACAGAAAACTAATATCTCTTTGTTTTTTAATTTGCATTTCCCTGACCATTATGTACGTTGAGGATCTTTTCACATGTTTATGATCATTTGTACCTCTTATCTTAGGAATTGCCTGTTCACATCCTTTGTATATCTTTGATCATGCTGGACTGTTCAAGTACTGTTTAATCTCACACTAATCCCCTCTCGCTCCCGGAATCTATGAGATGTGTCAAGTATAAAAGAATATCACCCTCTAGGAACTCAGTGTGTGGGGTGAGGCCAGGGGATGATTTCTTAGCTTGAAGTATATGGTAAGCCCTCAAAAACAATTTCTGAATAAGTGAATAGCAGGCTTAGAGAATTCTGTTTGTTAAGAGTGCAGCTAAAAGAGTAAAAAGGAAACACAAATATTCACTACTTGTTCTGCATATTCAGAACAGCATCACTTTGGCTGAAATTAAACTGCTGGTTAAGGGAGAAGCAAAACCATGGTCTTGGCACTGACTCTGACAATGCACTGTGAAACGGGTGGCAAAAGAGCCCAGTCTTAATTCATAGCTCTGGGTGGTACATAAACAAAGGCTCTCAAAACCAAGTGACACCTGCCACTAAGCCACAGGCTGTTAGTTTGGTCAGTGGACAGGAGAAGCCTACCTTAAACATTTTGTTCTTTTTTTGTTTTTTGTCTCCAACGCTATCCACGATTTTTTAGCCTTTCAAAATCTGCTTATTGGGGAAGGGGAGTGAGGAGGGCCTGCAGGGCGTTTTGACAGAATTCAGATTCCTTAACTCTTTTAACTTTAGGCAAAACATCTGGTTATACCCAGCATTTATCCCCATTATTTGCAATAGTTCTGTTTGGCTTATGTCTTAACTAGTCTCCTTATTAAATATAAAAGTAATAGGATTAAAAACTTCTGGGGGAAAGTACTGTAATTAAAAAGGCACCAGTTGGGTATGGTAAGCTGTAATTCTGGTCCTGCTTATTAAGTTTTCCTTCTTGGCTTCAATTTTTTTTTGTATCCATAAAAATAACTTTGAATTATTTAACTCTTTTTTAGTACTTCCTGTATTGGCTAAACACCACCCCAAATCTCCAAGAAAACATTATGACTCAAAAGTTCTGGAGTAGTAATGTCACAGAACACAAGTTTTAGATACTGTCCCAAGAGTCAGGCATGACACACACACTACAACACACACACACACACACACACACACACACACACACACACAGAGCCGGGTAACTTGACAGGCAACTCTCCAAAATGAATAGGCATTTACTCACCTCCTGAAGTTACAAAATCTTCTTAATAGGAAAAAAATTGCAGAAACTTTGATCAAGCCATGAGGTTACAATAAGAATCTGGCAAGAGGCAACAAAGCACAATTTATAACACTTTGTTAAGAGAGGCATAAAAAAATAAATAAATATTGAGGTAGTATACTTGGGAATGAAAACTGAAGGGTTTGTAATAAAACTTCTCTTTTTTAAATCTTTTATTTTAGCATTATTGAGAAAACTCCTTTAAGATTTTTATTATGTAATGTTTAGCACATGCACAAAAATATGTGACACATATATATAAAGCACAATCCTGAGATGAATAAATACATCTTTAGATTTTCTTTTTTCCTGAGCATAGTTGGTAAAGATTTAAATTGTTCATCACCTGTAACCATCCTTAACTGTTCTTAGGAACAAATGATCTTCTGGGAGCCAGGAGTGGAGGAATGGGGGAATCAGTATAATTTTGAGCTATAAAAGAAACTGGGCTAAAGCAAAAAAATAACACACACACACACACACACACACACACACACACACACACACACACACACACACACCTATTTCTAAAACCTGACTTTGCTTAAAAATACTCTAGGGAACAGTGTTTGAAAAACTCTGAACAAGTAGATTTAACAGTAAGTGAATTCAAGACCCATATAAATAAACCTTTGCCTAGAAAGAATTTCCCCAATAACTAACTGAACAGGATCATTTTAAAAGTGCACCTTCCCTTTGGAGGTAGAAGCACAACAGCAATGCCAAAAACAGAAACTCTGATAACTCTCTAGTATCTCCCTGATGACCTGAGTGGGTACAAAGGCAGAGAGAAACCAGTGACTTCCCTGATCTGAGGAGCCCTGTGTTTCTGGGGTTCAAGGTACCACTTCTGACTGGGAACTTTACAAAAGGGATGGAGGCTTTCAGCAACTGATTTGATTCTCTCCTAAATTAATTATGCTAATTCCAGATAAATGTATCTTAGGCTCAGGGTGTTCTCCACAATTCTAGGGCTCAGTGAAAACAAAATTAGCATTCGTGCAGGTATCCCTCCTCTCTCAAGGCCATTTGTCTTGTCACACCACCGCACCTCCAGGGTTTTTGCATGGATAACCCAAATCAGCCAACAAGGAAGATAAAATCTTGGAAACCCAATGGCTGACATTCCCACTAGAGGCATTTATTGAAGTGGACAGACACAAGAGCAGCCTAATCCCTGACAACAAAGGGCACATCTCCGAGATGAAAGCCTCCCCCCATCCCCTACATCCCTTCTGTGATCCCCTGAAGCCTCTCCAATGACAAAGCCCCAAAGTGCTGACATGACCTCAATAGTATGGCATCATTTCTCTCGCTAAGGAGAACGGCTGGCACGTTCCTGCCAGCGAGCTATAGGTCAGCCAACACGCCCTTCCCCTGACCCTTCGCAAAGCAGAGATCACAATCTATTTCAAAAGTAGATTCCCCGCCGTCCACTCCTGAGGAGTCGCCAACTCCAAGCTCTGGAGGAGGGAGGCCAGCGCGCAACCTGAAGAATGCCACAACTCAGCACCCCGGGTACTATCAGAAGCCACAGTAAGTGGTACTAAGAGCACCAGGCTGCTTGTAATTTATTACATTTGGGGGGTCCAATTCTCCGGAACATCACCCCTACTCTCCCGTCTTTAATTGTGTCTTGCACAATGCCAACACTTCAGCTCATTCCTCTCTCACCGTCTGGAAATAGCCAGAGGTTAGTTTTCACCAGAGACAGGGACTGTGAATCAATCGCCTTTCCCCAGGTCACCTGGGCTCTTCACGGGCAGCAAAAATCCAAGTTTCCCCACGCGTCACCTGAAGCCCCAACTTCTGGAAACGCCCCCCCTCCCCTTAACCTCGCCCCCACGAGCTGGCACCGCGGCGAGAGACGAGCACGCAGCCGCTGGCGCTGCTGCTGTCACGGCCGCAGCCAGGGAGGCGAGAGGAGGCTCGGACTGGTGTTCCGCCCCGGAGCCCCCGCAAGCCAGGCCGTCGGCCCCGACGCGAAAACCGGGCGCCTCCTCTCAGCGGGGAATGAGATCCCGCTTTCTGCGGAGCGCCCAGGCGGATCCCGGCGCCGGCAAAACGCTCCGCACCGGTTCCCGGCCGGGGGACGCGGCCAAGCGCACGGCTCCCGCGGAGCGTCCAGGCAGCCGCGGCGGCAGAAGAGGGGCGTGTTCCTTGCGCCTCGGGGCCCGACCACCGCGTCTCGGCTGGACCGGGGAAGGAGGCGAGCCGAGCGTGCAGTCCCAGACGGCGGCTCTCGGCCCTCAACCCCGGCGGGCCGGCCTGGCGATGCGCTGCAGCCTGCGCGCCCTTGCGGGGACAGGCGCGGTGCGCGCCCTGCGGGGCCGCCTCACTGCCGGCCTGGGCGCGCAAACTTTCCGAGAGAAAACCGCCCCAGCCTCTCCAGCGGGGGCGCCGCGCTCTCCCCCGGGCCCACCAACTGTTCGCCCCCTCCCCTCCGTAGCCAAGACCCACTGAAAATATGGCGCCCTCGAACGTCGCTCCTCGGTCCCCTCAGGGAATCCCGAAATGCCCGTCTCCAGGACCCCCGGCTCCCGGTGGGCGCGAAATTTCAGCTCCTGGGGCCGAGGAAGGAGAGGGCGCCCCTGGACCAGCGCGAGGCCAGCGGCACTGAATCCCAATCCTCCCCTAGCTCTAGGTCCCTCAGCGGCCAGCAGTTTGCTAGTGGCGAGATTGCCAAGTAAAGGGGAATCGTGGAATCTGCAGGTATGAGAGTCCGGGACTGGCAAAGGAGCTCCACACCGGCCGGCTGTCTTGGCCTGGAGCCCGGCCGGAGACTTGTTTGCAAAGTGGCGCTGGAGTCGGGGCGACCAGTGCTGGAATGAAGCCGCTCCGCCCGCGCCAACTCTCCTGGCGCGGGGACCCGGCCGGGGCCGAGGGGACACTCCATGCAGGCGGGGCCGCTTTTCAAAGCCCAGTTACCGGAAACCCAGCGGGAGCCCCGGAGGGGACCGGCTGCCCACGGCTAGGAATCCGCTCTCGGGCGCCGGCTGCGAGGCTGTTTGCAAACCGCGGCGCCCGGGTCCAGTGCAGTGAAACATACATGTGCGATAGACAGGTGCATTAATTTTATTTTTATTTTCTGCAAAAAGCCCTCCTAGAACATCAAATCTGGGAGCTTTGCGGGGGTTTTTGCATCACTCAAGAGATGCAAAAGGAAGGGGAAAACCACCCACATTTTCCTTCTGTAGAGGGGAGGGAAAAGACACGAGAAATTCATGCAACGTGCATGCAGCTGGAGGAAGAGGAAAACCCGAGTGAGTCGTGAGCCTTACCGGCGGATGCATTTACTGTCTCACTGCAGAGCGCCTGCACCGGAGTGCAGCCGGCGACCCCCCCGCGCGCCCGGCGACCGCTCCGCTCCCGCAGCCGCCTCAGCCGCTGCCGCCGCCGCTGGCTCCAGGCGCGGAACAAGAGCCGAGGGCGAGCGCGAGCGCACGGGCCGGGCGCGCCGGGAGGGCAGGAAGCGCGTCATCACTCGGGGACGGCGCGGCCCCGCGCGGCTCCGGTCCGGCGGCGGTGCAGCGCGGCAGCCGGGCTGGGCCGGCACGAGGTCCCGCGGGCCCCTCCTGGGTCTCTAGCCTGCTGTCCGGTGGTGGGAGGGTCCGCGAGGCAAGGCGACGCGCCGGACGAGCTGTCGCAGAACTCGGGCTCTGCCATGCAAGGGGGGGAGGGGATGCGCCGTCTTGGGGAATGGGGCCCCTAGGTCCGCAGAGCGTTTCCCCTGACCGCTGGCCCGCCGCTGGAGGAAGCGAGGTGCGGTTCCGACGGGAAGACCGTGGTGGGCTCTGGGGTCCTACTGCGACTCTGTCGGCGGGAACCCGAAGTGGGATTGTCCCTCTCTATAAATGTCGCACACGCCGACACTGAAACTTAGCTGGTCAGAGGTCATTTAGGGATTTAGAGAACGGCTTTAGGGAAGAGGGGCATATTCTATGAAGTTCATAAGAAGAAATTTTTCTCCTGCCTACCGTGCCCTTAAATAAAGTCAGTTGTATACCTTACAGTTAACACATCCCTTAGGAAATGTAGGATGACCTGAAACCATTTGAAGTTTAGGAAGCGAGGAGACAAATCACAAAACACTGTGTATTATATGATCCCATTTTTAAAAACTACGATGTGTGGAGAGAGGCAGAAAAGACTGAACACATAAACACTAAGATGTTAACTAGGTGTCAGTGATTGGTGAAATTGTGGGTGATTTTTCTTTTTCTGCTTAGTTCTAATTTATGATTTTTCTGTAAGGAACACATTACTTTTGTAATTCAAAAAAATTTTTTTAATAAAAGATCTTGCATTTTTTTTCCATCCCAATATAAAATGACGAGTTAACCCCTTTTCC
Source organism: Lipotes vexillifer (assembly GCF_000442215.2). Taxonomy (NCBI): domain Eukaryota; kingdom Metazoa; phylum Chordata; class Mammalia; order Artiodactyla; family Lipotidae; genus Lipotes; species Lipotes vexillifer. Next base: position 781,272 of record NW_006786541.1, read on the forward strand.
CAAGAAATAGGTAGCAAATCTCTTTAGTTACTCATAAATGAAACTACTACAACTTTTTAGTGTTTCTCAGAGCATGAAACTGCTGTCCTTATGAAATGAAGATGATGTAAATTGAAACTATCTTGAAGAAGTCCATTGGGACATTGGACAAGCCTGGACACTCTATAAAAACAATAGCATGTTATCGTCCCAGTTGATGGACTTGATTTTATCATGACCCCAGAGATCTTTATAACAGAGGATAGCTTTGTAACTTATTGCAGAGAATAAACTTTATAAATCAAAAAGCACGGGTAGAGAACCAATTAACAGGCAACTTGAGAAAGTTCTAAAAGTTGCAGGGCACTGACTGTTTCTAACTGCCCAGGAAAAATGGTTCTGTTCACCACAACTTTTTAAACATTCCCCAGTCTAACAATGACGGGTACTGGCAAGGAGCCACCTCAGGGGATGGTAAAAAGTAAATGTTTATTGATTTCTGTAAGAGACTGGTAATAAGCTCATTAAATTAATGCCACCTAAATTGTCCCTTGGTTTACTGACCATATTTTTATAGTTCACATGACAGGTTTATGTAAGAAGCTCTTCAAGACAAAGAGAAAAATTGATAGCAACTAAAGTCATTTTCCCCTTCCACTTAGTCCTCAGTTCATGGGGCCCAATGGCTTCGCATCAAGCATCTCAAAATCGGATTTTTCCCCAACTTGGATTTCAAGATTTTCCATCACTTAATTCACCATTCTCAAAGTATCCCATGCTCTTCCACTGCCTGCCAACGAGAAGCCGTTTAATATTAGAAGGTAAACTGCATGAGAGCAAGGATCTTACCTGTATCTCTGTGCCTAAAAGAGGGCCTGGCACTTTGTAGGTGCACAATAAATACTTGTTTCATGAAAATAGCACATTTGTTCACTGTCTACTTGGCTAGTTCCTGAGATATTGGAAAAATCACCTCTCCTGCTAGACTGTCAGTGTAATCCTGAGAAACTAACATCTTGTGGAGTTATACATAGCATTTGTTTAGTCCAGTAATTTTACTCTTTTCAAAATAGCTAAGTCTGAGACATTCAGAGCAGTGAGGTGCAGATGTCTGAATATCTATGCATTATGTATCCAGTTAGCACTATTTTGTGGTTCTCAGAGATCAATCAAACCCTTTCCCCCAATGAGAACATCAGTCCTAGAATTCTTTGCTTTCGTCTGGGCTTCTAACCAACTGACTTTGAACACTTCACCTATTTTTATAGTGCCTCAGTTTCTCTAACCTCAAAGCCATTTACTATTTCTTTAGAAAAACCAACCTTAACCATTCTAATGCCTAGCAGTATATTTTTCAATAGCTAACCCAACAGAAGTAAAACTGGTCTTACTAGTAATCTACAGTAACTGCTCTGAAATTGAGACTCCTTCTCTAGACCTTAAAAGATAGTTATTTCTGGGCTTCCCTGGTGGCGCAGTGGTTGGGAGTCCGCCTACTGATACAGGGGACACAGGTTTGTGCCCCGGTCCGGGAAGATCCCACATGCCGCGCAGCGGCTGGGCCCGTGAGCCATGGCCGCTGAGCCTGCGTGTCCGGAGCCTGTGCTCCGCAACAGGAGAGGCCACAACAGTGAAAGGCCCATGTACCGCAAAAAAAAAAAACAAAAAATAAAGATAGTTATTTCTAAATTTAGAGTCAGCTATTAGTAGTCTCTCTCTTTACTAGTTACAGTGATCATAATTCATTGTAGACCAGCAAAAAACCTGATCTAACAAGTTCGCATTTTTGGACTTTGTCTCCACCCAGCAGAGGAAAACATGGTGGCAGTTTATCTTGGAGTGTCTAGGGCCTGTGATAAAACTCATTCCGTTAAGCAGTTTACCAAGTCTTCGTATTGTCCCAGTTCCTGCCAAGCAGATCATTAGGAACTGAAAAAATATACATTTGTGTGACTAAAAAGTACAGTATTGGGGGAAGTGAATCAAAGAGGTAGCTTCCAAGTCACTTACAAATATATCTGGAACTAAAACTTATTTTTTCCACAAGCTGGAGCTATAAAGACCAAACCAGACTTGCTTGGTGCTAGAGAGTCAAATACTAAGAAATTGCTCTACTCACCCATTGCCCTATTAGCCTTAACCTCCTAACTTCCTGTTTGCACATGTATATACCACAGCAAACCCAACTGTGTCCAAGAGCAAAAAGAAATTCCACCAAATATTTTGTTCTACTTTTGTTTATAAGATCATATTTTGTGCTATATCTTCTGGGGCTTCCTTTATACAATACACCAACAGTTCATGATACTTTCCCCCCTTTCAAAATTGTCTTACCCACTCCCAGAAACAAGGTACATATGGGAACCATGTTTTCTGAAAATTGCCTGTTACTCAGAACTGAAAACCAGACACTTGGGCTTCTATTCTCATTTGACATTTTTAGGTTTACAGAAATCTCTCCATCTGCTTTCTAATTATAAGTTCTAGAAGAGAATACTACATAATAATCATAGAGAGAATATTATCTGAGTTTCAGTACAGCATGTATGTAATTGATAAGTTACTTTTATTGTATTTGAAGGGCAGATATTTGACATTTTGTCAGAATTAATATGTTTTAGTTTTGTAGCTACCTGTAAGCATGGGGCCTTACTGTATTCCTGACATTCAGTATGAAGTGGTAGATGCAGATTTAAATGTCTTCTTTTAGAAGAGGAGATTACTCACATGGATTCAGGAAACAATTGTTATTATTGTACCCAACACAGGACATGCTTGAGATTAATTTTTCTTTTCCTATGGTATATAAAACACACCACTGAAGGTTCTTTAAATGTCTCTGAAAAACATGCTGTCTAGAAGAATTCCAATAATTATGATTTTAAATTGGATTTATCTTTAATCCAAATCACATGGTTAACATCAGCAATATGTGAGGCAGGATCTTTCTCTTTTGGTTGCTTGATAACTGAGTTGAGAAGACTTATTTGGGGTTATTATACTTTGGTTAAAAACATTTTAAAGTATTTTTATTGTGGATTATCAAAAGTCTTTTACTATTAAATATCTAACTTTTAAGTCTCCCTGGTCATTTGGGATTTTTTTAATGATATATATATATATATATATATATATATATATATAAACATATTTTCATGAAATGTTCTCTAATACCAAGGTATTGTAGAAAGACTTCTAAACTAAAAAAAAAATTTTTTTTTCAATCTGTGATCACATTTAATTTCCCCTCTATCACTAAAATATGTTGAATAAGAATGGCTTCTTTGACTCTGGAGTTGTATTTACTTATACGCGCCACAAAATTCTTTTAAAACATTTTGTTTAGGCATCAGACCAAGTTTAATTTTAAAATAATATGTTTATTGTCATGTAGGAAATACCATTCTAAATCAACCTCAAATGGAATAGATTTGTTCCAAACAAATAAGATGATTAAATCATGCCTAAGTCATTAATTGTTTTTATTACATAATTGAAAGTGATGAACTGAAATATAGTTAATGTAGGTGGAAATTACTTAGATATTTATAGTGTAACTTCAGAGAGGTAAGTGATGGCTTTGTGTCTACATCAAAGACAAAATAAATATATCCAGCACAATTGTTACTTGCCTATTTCTGTAAACCAATTTAACAAATATTTATTGGGTTAGTGCCAGGACTCGTTATGAACAAAACACTCTCCCTCCCAGCTATGCAGAATCCAACAGAACAAAATACAACCCTTGCCTTTCCGGAAGGTTGGAAAGATTAGAGAGTACACACCAGATATTCAAATTGATCCTGTTGATAAGAGGTCTTTAAAGGTCTCTTTTAATCAGTCACTTCCCTCAGAGTTACAGGATCCTAAGGTTTAGAATGCACCCCAAAAACACGTTTTTTCCTGACAAGACCAGTCCTAGGCACAAAGGATTAGCTGTGGTCCTTGTAGCCCTATGTTCTGTTGCCCAGAACAGCTCAAAGCAGATGTCTTAGGATGTCAGCCTGGCCTCATTTAGTGTTCATCTGAACCTTTAAGATCAACTAAAATGCAGGAGTTCTGATGAACTGATCCATACATCATTTGCCTCACCATGTTTAATATACTTTTACTTTCCTACCAGATCCATCTCCTAGAGCGTTGTCAGGTTAAGAAGCTTTCATTGTTCTCACTTTGCCTCAAAAGGTGATTCCACTGAGATTTATCTGGCTTTTAGCATTATCATATTATTCTATCTTTATTTTGATAAACTCAGAATTTTCAGCATCAGAACCACCTTTGCAAAGACTATAAAGTTGGCATAATACAGAGTCATGTACAGGGTTAGTGAGTTGGAAGGGAGCTGGAAAGAGAAGGAAAAAGAAGGAAATATCCATTCAGATGATTTGTAATGCATCAGCTCTTAACATTATTCTTTAAATATTTCCCCAATTCAATAAGAATAATATTAAAACAAAAACCTCCAGCATCAACTCAATTAGCTTAGTTTTTTCTACCCAAAGGTGAAATAGAAATAAGGGGATAACATTTCATCTTCCCTAATATCAGAAAGATTATGTGCAAAAGCATCATTTTGGTCTCCTATGAAATTAAGTGGTTTTAATCTTTTTTTAATGTATTAATATATGGCTTAGAACCACAAGGCCACTATGGAAATATAGGGCTCTTTACAATAATCAGTGGGATGAAATGGTATTTTAATGTCATTTACCTCTCTAAATCCACTCCATGCCATTCTAACTTTTATTAACGATCCTTATTGCTACAGCAGTTAAGCACAGAGTACCCAACATAGAAACTTTCTGCATTCACTGGGCTTCAAACATACTGATGCATCTCTTTCTTCATTATCCATATCACTTGGCACAGCTAAATAAAAATCTTAACTAACCATAAAGACAGTCAAAATTAGATAATGGTTATTCTGAGGTTCCTTCTTTTATGCTTAAAATTTAAAATAAAGTATTAATGACATTTTGTGAAACCCTATCATTTTGATGATGACAAGTGTCTGACTCATCTTTTTGTCTCCTAAGACCCAGCGCCCATAGCAGCAGCCCCTGAATATATGTTTATTAAATAAATTTCTCTACTGTTATTTAGATAAATTAACTCTTTCAGCTGAATGTGGCCCACAGATGCCCAGTTTACAACCAATAGATGACTAGGGAATTGGGAGGAATAAAACTAAACTCATGAGGGCCAAGTCTGTAAAAACTAATTTATCTCCTTTTGTAACGTCTGCATCCTCTCTTCAAGAAATTATTTGAATAGTCTTCCTTCCATCCCTGTCTCCCAGTCACCTAGTTCCTCTCTTCAGAGGCAATCGTTTTTACCAGTTTCTTGGGTATCCTTTCAGGATATACAAGCATAAACATATGTTCACTTTTTTTCCATAAATGGTAGTATGCTATTCTGCTACTTGCTTTCTTTGTTATTCTTTGTAGGTAGAGTTTTTTTTTTCTTATTTTAATACAGTATTATGAAAATCTTAAAACATATAGCAAAAGTAGAGAGCATTGCATAATGAACCCCATGTACTTCAACACCCAAATTCAACCATCTCAAGATATTACCACTTGCTTTGTCTGTCTTTTATCTGTATGTGTGTATTTTACAGGAAACCTCAGACATCGTGTCATTTCATCGCTACTCCCTAAATACCTACTACTCTCTAAATCATGTGGACATTTTCTTATGTAAGTACAATGTCATTATCCCTCACAGTAAAATTAATTCCTTAGTATCATCTAGTGCCCAGTCTATACTCAGGTTTCCTTAATTGTCTTTAAAATGACAAACAGGGCCTTCCCTGGCGGTCCAGTGGTTAAGACTCTGCACCTCCATTGCAGGGGGCGCGGGTTCGATACCTGGTCTGGGAGCTAAGATCCCACATGCCTCACAGCCACAAAAAAAAAAAAAAAAAAAAAAAAAAAAAAAAAAAAAAAAAAAAAAAAAAAAAAAAAAAAAAAAAAAAAAAAAAAAAAAAAGACAAACATTAGGTTTGTTTTCTGTATTTCTTAAGCCTCTTTTCATCTTGACATCTAGAGTAGTCCATCCTTATTTTTCTGATAAGTTGATTTGAAGACAACTTCTCACTGTCCTGGAGAATGTTCCACACTCTGGATCTACCTGTTACTCCTTTGTGGTGGTGTTTATCTTGGTCCTCTATCCCCCTATTTCTTGTAAACTGGAAGTTGTTTCCATCAGCTTAATTAGGTTCCGGTTTAAATTTGGGGCAAGCAGACTTCATAGTTGGTACTGCATGTCTCATACTGCATCACACAAGGGGGCACATAATGTCAAGCTGTCCACATTTCAGCGAAGCTGACACTGACAAGTGGATTCAGGACGTGCCATCCTGATCCCGATGTTGTAACGTTCCCACAAGGCTTTTATCAAGGATTTCACCATTGATGACTGTTGCCTGAATTGATGATTCATTAAGGGCTGCAAAATGGGAGTATTCTAGTTCCAGCAGTTTTGTGTGGTGAAAAGTAACTTCTTTACCGGAAAAGGTTCACAAGATGTTAGAATTCATTGTGAATTGGAAAATTCACAACCAAGTTCATGGAAATACATGATCGTAGGAATTAGCACCAAGAAATTTCCAAATCCCTCTAAATTCCATTCAAATGAAAATTAAAAACCTGTAGCTTCAAAATCTTTGTTTGTTTTTAAGGTTTAAAAAGTCTAGGTCCACTTAGGAGGAACTGGTCTTGTCACTTGGGCCGAGGGCGGGGGAGTGTTCCACAGTTATATAACATTATAAATATAATCTACTGGGAATGTCTCCCATATGCGTTAGAGAGCTCATGATATCTATAGAAAGAATATTCTCACCCAATCTGAAATTAATTATAGAATTATTCCCTTTATAGAATGTTAGAAAGATGGAAACAATCCTCTCTGGGGAGGAAATCTCCAGGGAGATGAATATTTCCAGAACTGCAGACAAGGCCAAGCAAAGAACTACTGTGTGGCTTCGTGAGGCCAGAGAGAGGGAGGATTTCCAAGCACTGGGCATTTCTCTAAAACAAGGGTTGTCTCTCTTCCAAACCTAGACTCAATAGGCTTGTCATTCAAATGCCTGGGCCCCCCTCCAAGAGATCCAGATTTACTAAGTTTCTTCCTTTAAAAGCTTCCCAGGTGAAAATGATGCAGTGGGTCCAGAGACCACATTCAGGGAAAACCCCACAATAAGTACCAAGGGTTCTGAGTCTCACACCTGTGCCCACTGAACATTGCCTAGTAGACCTGATGCACTGTAACACTATTTGGCTCTGAAGCGTTTCCTTCAGAATTATAGTTCATTACACTACACTGTGAAGATGCATGCATTTCTCTATAACCTTTGTGCAAGTTAAAGAGAGCCCCCTTAGCAATGCACATCAGTGCATCCTGCAGCAGTGGCTGATCCAGGCCAAACAGGGCTCTGCTTGCCATTGAGTTGAGTGTGTGCTGCAATGACTGCTTTTACTCCACGTGCCCCGCTTTCTGCCAGTCTTTTTGTGCTGGAGAAGTTTTGACCCCCAATGTCTGATAAAATGTGTCAGTGGTAGTGCAAGACCCATCGTGGAGGAGCAAAGGCAGAGCCAATGTGGGAGTGAGAACTTAAGCTGTCGAGGGGCTCAAGGCCTTCCTGGTAAGTGGCCGAGGAAATAAGAGCAGTGGACAATTACAGATTGGTGAAGAGAGATTTTCTGGAAGGAGAAATGTATTGAGGCGTGTACCAACAACGTGGATGGGCCAGCAAGAAACTAGGAAGGGAGGCTTGAGGCTTCAGAGGAGGTTGGAAGAGAAGTGAGGAGAGCCCACCAGTGCATGAGGTTGGGGACTTCCACCTCCATGCGGACGCTGTGATACATTCATCACTGAGTTAGTGAGACAACCTCACCCCAGCCCCCCCACCATTTCCCCACAAAACAGCTTACTTCTGTACTGAGCTTTGGGCTGGATAATGAACCATTTAAGAAGGAAAACCTCCGAAGTGTCAAAGATGCGGACTTCCCTGATGGTGCAGTGGGTACCACTCTGAGCTCCCAATGCAGGGGGCCCGGGTTCGATCCCTGGTGGGGGAATTAGATCCCGCATGCATGCCTCAACTAAAGATCACGTGTACCACAACTAAGACCTGGCACAGCCAAAATAAACAAATAAATATTTTGTAAAAAAAAAAAAAAAAAAAAGCCTCAAAGAAGTGAGTGTGCCCATGCCTGTTACTTTCAGGCTCTCTGTAGAGACACTGAAGGGGCTTGGAAGAGCAGTTCCCCCTAGAATGGGATAGGGTAACTGAACAAAGCCATGGAGGAGGGCTGGAGAGAAACTGCAGGATGGAATACTTTTGTTTGTTTCTAGAGTGTATTGAGGAGCTCGGGTTCTAGGGAAGCGAGCTAAGACTAGAAGAACCACTGGAATGACTCGATCGCAAAGAACTGGGAGAGTGTCCCAGGTCAGAAGGGTCAAGGGGCAAAGGAGAGGTTGGAGTAAGAGATGCAGAGGCCTGGGATCAGAAAGAAGCTAAGCTCTGGCCTACTCGAGGGATCTGAATAGGACGTGATATGGAACGGATGGGATGCCTGGGTTCCCTCGAAATATGTATGCTTCAAGAGACAAAGGACAAAAAAACAGAGAGAGAGATGTTTCAATTCATCAAAACTCTTCATTATTAAGAACTTCCTAGCAAAGTGCTGCGTCACTCAATTAGGTGTACTTGTAGTATCTAGTGCTATGGCAGGCGCATGGAAATCTCTCAGTAACTTTTTTGAATGAATAAGCAAATAATGGGTGGGACTCAATCCAAATGATGTTTTACATCAAACAAAATAAATGGACTCTTTGTAGCACAGACAACTCTAGCGCCATCCCACCACCGATGTCGCCAGTGTGGTTTTCAGCATAGCACCCTACTTGACCCATATTCACGTCTCTGTCTTATCCACCAGATCAAGCTTCCTGATGGCTTGGTTCCTGAGGGATAATGTTTTACTCATCTTCAAGCCCTCAGTTCTTATAAGGGTACTTAGGACAAAGTAAGGGCTGAGCAAACATCTGTTGAAGGAGTGACTGGAGGAATAAACAGCCAGTAACTTACCAAAGGACTCAGATCTTTAAAATTGACTCAGTTCAGTGTCATCTAAGCTGCCCTTTCTGTTACCCCCTACAATGCACCCCACATGTTTGTAAAAGTAACTTACATGGAGGGGCAAAAAAATGAGCTGGAAGGTTCTGGAAGAAAAGGAGACCCTTAGCGGGCCATGCTGTCATTTGGAAGACAGCAAGCACTACTAGAGACTACAGTTATGGTTTACCAAATAACCCTGACAGAGGCTGGATATCACCAGTGTGGTCTGGTGTTGACTCTGTTTTCCTACCCATATGTTCTTTGGTGTTTTTGGGGAAAAGACTCAAAAACCATTTCTCAGTTTTGCAAAATGAGCATAGCTGGGGCTGGCCATTCCTTCTGAAGGGGTGATGGCCTCCCACATGGCCACACACAGACCGGCAAGTGACGAAATGTGAAGTTACTTGTAAGCCAAGGGCCATCATTTCTAGTCCCATTTCTTGACTGACAGTTGTTTAGATTAAGGCCAAAGATGTTTGTTTGACTCTAATTCTTCTGCAGGTGATGACCTATTTCAGGGGTTCTGTTTCCTGCCTTACCTGCATCTAGTCATAGTTACACAAGATCAGTCCTGTCAAAAGTAACCACTTCCAAAGTGAGGGAGGTTTACTGAGGAGGAGAATGAGACCTGAGATGGCAAATCAGGAAAGCTAGGTGGCTCCACGGCGGGTGTGTAAGCTTGGACCTGTCCCTCCACTTTTCACGTCAGAGAAAGTCCTTTGTAAATTGAGCTGGTTGAGTCCAATAATCCATAATCCCACTTCTAGCTTTCTGTCATTTCTCCGCACATGTACAAAACATATAGTCAGTGCCATTCACTTGGCACTTATTATCTGTTGCCTCGTACTGTGGTTAACGCACATGTCTTGTACCCTCAATGAGAGTGTAAGCTCCTTAATGGCGGAGATGCACCTTTTATTTTGTGGTGGTTGCTGTGGTGCATCCCCTGGGGCACTTCTTTCCCCAGTTGCTGGAAGTGTTGGTAGCTGATAGCTCTCATCTTAGTCCCTCTCCGCCCCTCCCAGTATGAGGGAAGTGAGTGTGTGTGTGTGTGTGTGTGTGTGTGTGTGTGTATAGGGAAGAGAAGATAGCCAGTATCCAACAACTGGACGCTTGATGTAGGGGGACCAGTAATAATGGTCAAGGGGGGACAACTCTGAAGAGCTGCCCCAGCAGCAGAGTATCCCTGCAGATCCCTGAGGTCTTTTTGTGACTGCAATGCAGTCCAGCCTCTTCCTCCATCTATCCTGCTTTCTTCACTCCCTCACAGGTGTGGTTCCTAAAAGCATTTCCCAGCCGACCCCCTGCTACAAATCCGAGTCTCAGAGTCTGCTTTCTGGGTGTTGTAACTATCTTCTTAGCTACCTTCCCGTCTCCTCCCATGTACCCACCACACCCCCTGTGCAAGGTGGGCTAAAATGAACTGGAGTCCACAGGGGCCACAGCAGGGCGGGAGAGAAGCCCATGCTGGGAGAAGCCCTGTTCTTTGTCTCCACAAATACTGAAACTGACAATGTTTCTCCCAGGGTCCAAATGTCCACAAGCAAAGCCAAGAACAGACGAAAGGCTCTCCGCGGGTAAGGCACCGGGAGTGATTTGTTTCTGCTCATCTCTTTTCTCGTGTATGTCTAATTCCTGGCAACAGCTAGAGTGGAGTAACTGGGTCCTACATAACTTGACTAAGACCAACTGAATATTTAAAAGTTGGCCGGGCTCCTTGTGCTTCTAAAGCCAGAGAAAAAACCTTGGTTTTCAAACTGCTTCCTCTTCCAAATGAAAGCCAGGAGGAAACTGATCACACAGGGATGGTCTGGCATCCATCAGTATAGATGGTGTTAAGGTGTTTAGCAAAGCTTGCTGTTCCCTCCCAAAATAAAAGAGAAAATTGCTTTAGGCAACCCCTTGGCTCCCCACATATTCTAATGCATTTACTTTGTTGCTCATACGAGCACATTGTGTCATTTTTTAACTAGGTTAATTCAGAATCTACACACACAGACACACCCACAAATCTTAACTTGTGGAAACAACCGACTGCATTATATCATCCTGTGTTCACATAAACCTTTCAAACGAATACTCGCTTTTAATATGCAATATCATTTCCTTTCTGCTGTACGCTTTCCTTGGATAGCCAGGAGTATCTGTGCCTGATTTTTTACCCTCGCTTTTTTGGTTTGAATCTCAGACATTTGATATGATTTATAGAAGCACAATCTTTTGAAATGATAAGACAATGAACTGCAGATTTGGGGCATATTTAAATAATTCAAACATTGTCTGAGACGTTGCGGCTCCAAGAGGAAAGAAGAACAGTCGACACCAGAAAATTTCCTGCTGGAATTCTGCCAAGGAATAGCTGGCCGTCCTGGGGAGGTCCGTCATTATGGGACTTTGCTGTTTGTAAATTTAATAAACAGCTCACATCTGCTTATAATATTATGGAAGCCTATGCTAGCAGCACTTCTTCCATAAAGCACATGGTTTGTTTTAGAAATTGATCGATGCTTTCTGTTTGTGGGATTTGTCGAAGCGTACCGGGGAAACGCAACACCTGTATTTACACGTGAGAGTCTAGGCCACCACATCCGTGTCCTGCTTGTGTCTAAATCACAGCGTGACACAGCTGGAACTTTGGGAACCATCTAGTCCTTCCCCAGCACGTACGACCAAGGCCTAGAAGCGGGGGAGGGACTCGAGGGCAGTTCACCCGGAGTTAGTGACAGAGTCAGGGCTCAGAGGGTCTCAGAGCCCTCCCTCCCTCCCTTCCTCTCTCGTTTCCTCCCTCTACCTCCTTCCCTCCTTCTTTCCCTCTTTCTTGCTTCTTTTTCATGGGCTCGGCTTACTTATACTCCTACATGTGGGGCCCGTTCGAAGCATCCTTGGTCTGGGCGTGGTCCCCCTCACATCTGATCCCCAGGCACTGCTTCCTCCTTCCCACACAGGCAACCCCTCTGATGTGTTTCATGTGCATCGTTTTCATTTTTATGAATCTTGAAAAATGTCTATTCCTCCTCCTCGCTAGACACTGTGCTTTGAGATCCTCCCATGTCGTTCCATGTGTGTGTTATGTGTATGCATTACGTGTGAGAACTCAGTGTGCTGCAGAGACCTCCAGGGCCACAGATTTTCCTGCTATGTCACCCTGCCTCCCTGTCACTTTGTCCCACCGTGGTTCTATGGCAGCAAGTCTCAGCTCACTTGCTCTCTCTCAAGCAAAAAACACACACCCCTCCCTTTTATAAAACTTATAAGTCAGAACAAGTCCAAGGAATATAAACGATTTAGCAGTGGCTTCAGTAACCTTTCACCTCTAGATAAATTACTGGTATGATTTAATACAATACAGACGGAAAGTATTCAAAAGCTGTTTTTATGTGATCAAAATGGGCAGAGTGCTTTTAAAATGTTTTCCCAGCACTAACTTCAGTTCTCAAGAGAAAAATATCTTCATTGTTAAAAAAAAAAAAAGAAAAGAAAAGAACGTTGGCAGGAGGATGGGGGGAATGGGACCATTTCTCTGAAGGGCAATTCTGCAATATGTATCCAAAGCCTTTGATCTACTAATTGCACCTCTAGGAATTTATCATAAGGCAATAATAAGGAGTGGGTGCAAAGATTCATCAAAGAATATTTGCTGCAGCATTACTTATAATTGTGAAAAAAATGGAATCAATCTCAATGTGCCACAATAAACGATAACTCATTCTACTGATTAATATAGTCTACTAATGAATTCATTCAACACATATTTATTGAGTTAATGCTGTGTGCCAGGCACGGTGCTAAAGGCTGGGGATACAAGGATGATCAAAATAGACAGGGTTCCGGGCTTCCTTGCTGGCGCAGTGGTTGAGAGTCCACCTGCCGATGCAGGAGACATGGGTTCGTGCCCCGGTCCGGGAAGATCCCACATGCCGCGGAGCAGCTGGGCCCGTGAGCCATGGCTGCTGAGCCTGCGCGTACGGAGCCTGTGCTCTGCAACAGGAGAGGCCACAACAGTGAGAGGTCCACGTACCGCAAAAAAAAAAAAAGGGAAAACACTGAGCCATTAGACCTGATGAACTGGGAAAACTCAGACAGAATAAATGATAAGAGCAGGTTACAAGAAAAAACATTATTATTACAATGTGCAAAGTTTCTTTTTTAGATTTATAATCTCAGAAAACTATTTAAAAAAGAACAAAGGTATTCCCATAAGTTAAGTACAAAATAACACATGTGATTTAAAAAAAAAATTACTCAAGGCAGCACCCTGTCAGCAGAGCAGCCAGATGCACCCTTGTAGGCAGCGATGACACCCAGAGGCCGTTGTCCTTGGGGCAGGTTAGCACTGACCCCATCATTATGAGCCAAATAAACCTTGGTTCACTGAGCTGGGAGCTGGGAGGTCTGAGTTCCACTAGGACATCGTGAGGGCAAAGACAATCTTCGGTCTGTTTGTGACTCCATTTCCTACCTATAAAATGAAGGTGCTGGACTTGGGGGTCCCCACTAGTCCCCTTCAGTCCTGAAGTTCTTCCTCTTCTCATGATCCTATTCCACATACTGTCATTTTCCTATTTTCTTTTCCCCATATTGTGACATGTTTGTGTTTTTTTAACTCTCTGAGTGACTGAATTGGGTCACTGCTCCATAAATCCAATTGTCAGTATGTCACCTGTGGAAATGGCTGGAAATACGTGATTGCCCATGCTGAGAGCAGCAAAGCTGGGCTGTACCCGCATGTCCTTAGGGTTTTCTTCTCCAAATTGCGTGTGTCACTAATAAACAGTAAAACTGATTCTGCCAATCACACACTGAACAGTCGAGGTTTTTATTTTATATCCCACATACTCTTCTTATTAAAAACGTTTACTTATAAAGCTAATTTTCTCCTAAAACTAGATTAACAATTTTCTCCTTCTTATTTTAGAATTTGCAAGTCGAATGCTCTTTCACAGTAACAGCATAGTATTTCATCAAAACCCACGGAAACATTTATCATCTTCCTTTATAATACAATTGTTATTATTTTGTGTGTGTGCGTGTGGTACGCAGGCCTCTCACTGTTGCGGCCTCTCCCATTGCGGAGCACAGGCTCCGGACGCGCAGGCTCAGCGGCCATGGCTCACGGGCCCAGCCGCTCCACGGAATGTGGGATCTTCCCGGACCGGGGCGCGAACCCGTGTCCCCTGCATCGGCAGGCGGACTCTCAACCACTGCGCCACCAGGGAAGCCCTATAATATAATTATTTCAAAACACACTCTCCAATGGCCACTGTGCAATGATTAGACTTTGAACTGTTAAAAATCAAACGTAGTTGCACTTTAGGAGATGGACAGTATGTAGGAGGGCTTGGAGCAATTGACATATCTGCCGGAAATGTCTGATGGACACTTGTCAGGGTGATATTTCACTCTCCTTTGCTGTCCAACCTTTGCCTAGTATTTCTGGACATCTTTCCATTCATAATTTTAACCAGTACAATATTTGATTACACATATTATGTATATTAACTCATTTTTTCTTAAAGTGTAGTCTGCAGAACTTTGACAATCAAAACAACTCATTATGCTCATTAAAAACATAGATTCCTAGACTCAGGGGCTTCCCTGGTGGCGCAGTGGTTGAGAGTCCGCCTGCCGATGCAGGGGACACGGGTTCGTGTCCCGGTCTGGGAATATCCCACATGCTGCGGAGCAGCTGGGCCCATGAACCGTGGCCACTGAGCCTGCGCATCCAGAGCCTGTGCTCTGCGATGGGAGAGGCCACAACAGTGAGAGTCCCACGTACCGCAAAAAACAAACAAACAAAAAAAGAAAACATAGATTCCTGGACTCAATCCTAGACCTACTAAGTCAGAATCTCTGGGGCTGAGGCCTTGGGATCTGAATTTGAGAGTAGCCTCCTCCCTCCAAGTGACTCTTACGTGCACTAAAATTCGAGAACCCCTGAACTGTATTACTTTATAATTAAAATTAGCCACTCTCAAGTATTTTGTCTTCTTACTTATAATCCTTTGGTCCAATATATCATAATTCCCAAGACTTATCCTTGAAACTGTCTTCACAATTAACCTTTCCTCCTGGAAAATTGGCAATTAACTTCCTCTCTGAATGTGTTTGTGGCTGTAACTAGTTTTACCCAGGAAGATCCCAGGACAGGATCTCATTTCTGTCCACTGTTACTATTTGAAATTGATTTTAAAGACACTAAGGTCCTTATGAAGACAAAGCTGACTTTATTCTGTTGTAGATTCTGGAATTAGAACGTAGTA
Organism: Lipotes vexillifer; assembly: GCF_000442215.2. NCBI lineage: Eukaryota > Metazoa > Chordata > Mammalia > Artiodactyla > Lipotidae > Lipotes > Lipotes vexillifer. The sequence goes on from NW_006786541.1 coordinate 796,635, forward strand.
TTTTTATGTCAAAAAGAAAGAAAATGACTCTGCTCTTCATTCCCATTCAAGTACTTCTCCAGTATATCCCAGCGGCTCTAACTCCAAGTGGGGTGTGCCCCCAACCAACACCAGACTGCTTGAATCCTATTTATGGAAAGAAAGTAGAAGAGAGAAAAGACAGCAGCAGACCTCAAGCCAAAGAACAGATTTTAAAATTGTTCTTTTAAAAAACAAATACTTAATGTAAAATATCCTGGTCTTCCCTCTCTCACCCCAATCTCCCAACTCCCTATTCTGGGAATAAGTTCGGTGGTTAATTTTCTGACCAAATCTCTGTCATTATTAGTCACATATTCAGGTGACTTTCTGTAATAGTTACCTGTAGTTAGGTAAGAAGTCAACCCAGGTTTGGTGGGTTAAACTATAAATATTGATTACCTCACAGTTCCTGTAGGTCAGGCATCCAGGAGCAGCTGACCTGTGTGTCTGGCTCAAGGCCTCTCATGAGGTGGCAGCCAAGATGTCAGCCAGAGCCACAGGCGGACACTGGGCTTCACTGTGACTGAGGATCTGCTTCCAAAGTGGTTCATTCACATGCTTGGCAAGTTAGTCCTGGTTGTTGGCAAGAGGCTTCAGTTCCTTCCCATGTGGAACTCTCCATAGGACTGCGTGAGTGTCCTATGGCAGCTGGCTTCTCCCAGAGGGAGTGAGTCCAGGAAGCAAGACAGAAACCACCATGCCTTTTAGAACCTAACTTCCCCGGCGGTCCAGTGGTTAAGACTCCACGCTTCTACTGCCGGGGACGCAGGCTCGATCCCTGGTAGGGGAACTAAGATCCCACCTGCCATGTGCCACGGCCAAAAAATTAAGGAAAAAAAAAAAAAAAAAACCTTACTTCTGAAGTCATGCTTCATCATTTCCGTACTCCCCTATTCCGTGTGGGAAGAGTATGAACACTAGAAATAAAAGAATGGGAAGGGAAAGGCTCCTTTGTTGCACGAGGTTAGTGCTGGGCCAGGAAACAAGTAAGAAGGGCCTGTTTAGAGAGGCGTGAAGGGAACATCAGGGACATAGAGGCACTTTGGAAGTTTTTCTCAGTTTCTGGTTCTCAGTTTTTTGTTCCAAGGTGGTTCAGTGGTTTTTTTCTAACCTTTTACCAAGAGTCACACTAGAATGCTATTAGGGTATTTAAAAAAAGAGGAAAGCCAAGTCAAGAAAAGTTACCTCTTTGGTTTGCCCCTGTGGCAAAAGGCTTCTGGCAAAAGGGAAAATTAAAGTTGTTTATTTCTCCAGAGAAATACATTTCACATGTAAAAATGCAATAGTATATCCAATATACAAGTACCTGGGTTTGAATAAATAATCTAGGCTTGCCTGAATATTTTATTGTTCAAGATTGAGTAGGTGTGGGTTATCGGCTCTATGTCTTGGGCAAGGATACTGACCCCCACGGGCTGCAGTTGACTCCCTCATACGCTGGCTGGCAGCTGTGTTCCACCAATGAGAGGAGCTAGTAGGAGACTAGAGGGCAGGAAGAAAGAGAGACCAGGGCATTTCTCCCTCTCCTTCTCTTCTTGAGTGGCATCTCCTTTATGGTTCCACTTCCTGCTAAGTTGGCCCACCTTGTTCCAGTTTAACTCCAGTGATCCCAGCCCCTGGGTCCTGGTTACACCTCCTCTTTCTGTTTTCCTCCATCCAAGGGATGGTAGAGGCTTCCAGAAATTGGGAACCTCTTGGAGGCTTCACTGTCTTTTGTTTGGTTTCTCAACTCTCATCTTCTGAGCATTTCTATCACCTGTGTAACTAATTCCCTATATTTAAGCCTCTCTATTTGAATACCTAGAGTGGTTTCTCTTTTCCTGGTGAAATTCTGACTATTGCAACTAAACACTTGGCAAAAGAGAGAGAGAGAGAATAAGAATCTAAGCAGGTTGGGCAACTCCACTAGCCATTCGTCTCAACGAGCCAGTGCCCTCGAGTGAGGGTGAGTGGGGGACATGAGCCCTTCAGTCAGGCTCCGGTCCTTAGCCGCCCCCATTGGGCTTAAAGTTGTAGAGGGTTTTGGTACATCCAGGCTTCTAAAGGCAAGCTAACTTATTTATATAGTCACCAAACCATGTGTTCCGTACTTTGTGGTGGGGAGATGTTAAGCAGATGTCATTTGTCCTTTCCTGATGACTACAGATCACCACCCTACCTGCCCCCACTGCCATGCAAGATAAAGCTCTGCTGAGAATCACAGGACAACATGAGGATCAAATAAAATAGTGTGAGTGAAAGCTCATTATAAACTGTAAAGTTTAAAACAAATATAGGGCATTATTATTACTTATATTCCAAGGCCAGGTCTTCCAGGAAAAATGCAAGTTAACACCACCTTTTTATGGGACTGAAGAAATTACTTTGGAGATTGTTCCAGGGTCCTTCATTGTTTTAAAGAAATGTTCTACAGGGGAGACAAGGAGAGGGCATTTAACCTAAGTTAAGAGTTTTGAGACAAAAAAAAAAAACAAAGGGACTTCCCTGGTGGCACAGTGGTTAAGAATCCGCTTGCCAATACAAGGCACATGGGTTCGATCCCTGGTCTGGGAAGATCCCACGTGCCGCGGAGCAACTGCGCCCATGTGCCACAGCTACAGAGCCTGTGCTCTAGAGCCCATGAGCCACAACTACTGCGCCTGCGACCCACAGCTACTGAAGCCCGCGCGCCTAGAGCCCGTGCTCCGCAACAAGAGAAGCCCGCGCACGACAACAAAGCGTAGCTCCCGCTCACAGCAACTAGAGAAAGCCCGCGCGCAGCAACGAAGACCCAATGCAGCCAAAATTAAATTAAAAAAAAAAAACAACAATCAAAGAGTGATGTTCTTTTCTTTTCTATAAAATTCATTGGAATTTATAGAATCATTCAAAGGCCACATTGCTCTTTGTCTTGGAGGTGAAATTGGTTTGGGGCTAAGTATGAAACTTTTGACTTTACCTTGCTAAATGCTCAAAGCCAAATGAATGTTTCTTTGTATTCTCTTACATCTTCCTTCTCCAATTAACCCTAAACTTAAATTAGAAAAGGAAAAGAAGTTTAAATTCCACTTTCCTCTTTTCCAAGTCAGAAAGGTGATTTTTGACAACCACAGGATTTTCACATCCCTGCACTAAATCGTAAATTATACTAATGTGAACTAGACCCCTACAAATTTCTTCCTCTGAAAATACAGATCTTATGGGCACCTGTTTTGAACAAGTAAACATTTTTTCTTAAGTTTTTGTTCAAATCTTTAAATTGCTTTACTGGCTTCTCTTTTAGGACCAAAGACTGAACCTTCTTTTTGATTCTAAGAGGTAATGAAGCTAATGAAACATTCATCCAAGCTGGCCTGTCGGTTACTAATTTCCATTTTACAGACTAATAATAATGATGACAATAAGCCCCATAAGATTGCTGCCTTGGCTTTCTTAAATTAGAATTGAGAAGGAGTTGCTACCCAAACATCATAAAATTTGTTCCCTGGATGCTGCATGTAAAAAATTTGTCTCTCTGTTGACACATACCCGGCTGGACCCAGAGAGTGATGAAACACCCTTCTTCTTGCCTGATCTTTGTTTTGGCTGCTAACTCAGCAATAGATCTGAATTTCTGTCTAGGTTTTCAGCTTTTAGACTATTCCAAGCGTCTCCAAAAATGTAATAAAGAGCTTCAAATCAATTTTTTGAATAGTCTGAAATGCAGTTTTTTCAATTGAGACAAGCATTGATCGATGTTGCTAGATTCCTGCCAGCATGTGGGGGGGTGGTGGGGAGGGCAGTAGGGTGGGGCTGGGGAGGGATGGAGAAGAATGGCGAGCGACAAGAGGGATTTGTTCTGCGTTACACAGGGCTGAAGTCTTATAGTACATGCCATGTAATCAGGCTAAGCACAAATAATCCCCATGAATAAATTTACAGCGAATTGACCTACATTTCACATTAGATAAAGCACACTTAAGCCATTAAATGAATTTCTCCCTCTGGTTCATTAGTTATCAGCATGCTCTGATCCTTTATCCATTTGTCATATAACTCAAGAAAGCTGAATATGGGAAAAAGAAACTAAATCATGGCATCCATCCCTTTACCTGGGCAGGACATGTTCCCCATAGAGGAATTATTACAATGGTGGGGATTGACTGGTTCTCCTCTTGATCTTGGCTAAATGTCCGAGAAGCTACCCTTGATGTATTGGCCTTACGGCACTCTGCTAAGCACTGCGCACATTAGCCATGATGTGCGCATGCTGGCACTCACCCCGGAGTTCTAGTGCTAAGAGCTGAGATTCAGCATTTTGAGAGCCCTTGAGAATGGATCTAGTGACAATCCTGAGCATCAGAGTTGATGATTAAAGAGGTTGGCCTTAAAAAATTCTCACTTACAGGCCATGCAATTTGGATCCAAAAATGGAAAAGAATAATGAAAAGGCATCTGATAAATGTGGAAGGCTCCAAGTCATTTCCTTAGAAAACCTTTCTATTGAAAAAGAGATTAAAATGTAATATTTCACAGTGTAACAACATTTACTGAATGATGATTTAAAAAAATACTGCTTTATTATTGTTAAAAAAAAAATTCTTACTTGAAGCTCAAACACCTTCTCTTTCCTCTCTGAAGCTACTCACTGAGTAAAGGTGGTGTAGAGAGGAACAATGTAGGGCTGCCTCGGGTAATATTTACCACACCAAGTGGACCTATTTTTTTTTAATTGAAGTATAGCTGATTTACAATATTGTATTAGTTTCAGGTGTACAGCAAAGTGATTCAGTTATACACATATATGTATATATCCATATTCTTTTTTTCGATTCTTTTCCATTATAGGTTATTACAAGATACTGAATATAGTTCCCTGTGCTATACAGTAAATCCTTGCTGTTTATCTATTTTTTATATGGTAGTGTGCATCTGTTAACCCCATACTCCCTATTTATAACCCCCCGCTTCCTCTTCAGTAACCATAAATTTGTTTTCTGTGTCTGTGGATCTGTTTATGTTTTGTAACTAAGTTCACTTGTACTATTTTTTAGATTCCACAAATAAGTGGTATCATATAATGTTTATCTTTGTCTGACTGATTTCGCTTAGTATGATAATCTCTAGGTCCATCCATGTTGCTACAAATGGCATTATTTCATTCTTTCCTATACGAGTAATTTCCATATATATATATCTCACTCCTTTATCCATTCATCTGTTGATGGACACTTAGGTGGCTTCCATGTCTTGTCTATTGTAAATAGTGCCACTATGAACATTGGGGTGCATATTATCTTTTCAAATTAGAGCTTTTGCCCTTTCTGGATATATGCCCAGGAGTGGGATTGCTGGATCATATGGTAACTCTATTTTTAGTCTTCTAAGGAACCTCTGTACTGTTCTCCATAGAGGCTGCACCAATTTACATTCCCATTAACAGTGTAGGAGGGGTCCAAGTGGACATATCTTGTTTTAAGTGGCCTTATTTTATTTTATTATTTTTTTTACATCTTTATTGGAGCATAATTGCTTTACAATGTTGTGTTAGTTTCTGCTGTACAACAAAGTGAATCAGCTATATATACGTATATCCCCATATCCCCTCCCTCTTGAGCCTCCCTCCCACCCTCCCTATCCCACCTCTCTAGGACAGCAAGTGGACCTATTTTTAAACGGCATTATCCTTCTTGGTGAGGAACTCGTGGTGTTTCATGAAGTTGCTGGTCTGGCTTTGGAAAGTCTGAGAGACAAATCAACACGAACATTAGCAGCTGAGGGCATACATACATACATACATACAGTAATGCTCTAGGGTAGAGACAGGAGCTCTGCAAAGAGAAACAAGAAACCAACATAAACAGGACTCATTATGTGTCATCAGTGGCTGCCCTCAGACTTCATGGGATCTTAGCTGTCATTAGTTAGAGGTATAAACAATGGAAGGAAGGAGGTACACCGGGAAGACCAAACCCATGATATTTGTCCATAATTTTAGCTACTACTGTAAGAGGTACACAGGCAAAGTGGAGCATGTTCAGAAGTGACTAATACAAGAGATGCCACATAAAAATTTGATTCTATTTAAATAACATATGCTAAGACAAGTCCGGAGCTGGGGAATAGAGATACAGAGATGAATGACACCCTCCCTGCCCTGGAGGAGATCACAGCTACTAATGGCTGAAAAAATGAAGATTGGTAGTTAGGTAAAAGGAAGACCCTAGGTGCTCAAATTCTTGAAAAATCATCATCTAGAAGAGGGATTAGTCCTGTTCTCTGTGTTACTAAGGGTAGAATTAAATCCACTGGGTGATGGGACTTCCCTGGCAGTCCAGTGGTTAGGATGCTTCCACTGCAGGGGGCACGGGTTCGATCCCTGGTTGGGGAACTTGGATCCTGCATGCCGCGCGGTACAGCCGAAAAAAAAAACCCCAAAAAACAATGGGTGAAAGTTCATTTTAGCTCAGTATGACAATATCAGGTTGACATTTTTAACAGTGAGAGGTATCTAAAGGGATAATAGCCTAAAGAAATTGTGAGGTCCAAGTTCTTACGTGTTTTATTTTAATTTTTTTTATTTTTTGCGGTACGCGGGCCTCTCACTGTTGTGGCCTCTCCTGTTGCAGAGCACAGGCTCCGGACGCGCAGACTCACCGGCCATGGCTCACGGGCCCAGCCACCCCGCAGCATGTGGGATCCTCCCGGACCGGGGCACGAACCCGTGTCCCCTGCATCGGCAGGTGGACTCTCAACCACTGAGCCTTACATGTTTTAGAATAGGCCTGATGACCTGTTGGCAGGAATGTAGGGGTAGTGAAGGCTCTCATTCACTATTTACCCTACTATGAACCCGTACACCAGGTACCCTACTATGTCCCAAATTTTATGGATATACTGGTGAACAAAACCAAAGATCCTTTTCTCAAGGAACTTGTGCCTAGCGGGAAGAGACAAATATGAATTGAATAATCACAAAAAAATACATGTAGAACTGTAACTGGGAAAAGTATTTGGATGGAAAGGCACATGGCATTACAAGAGAAGGTAAAAGAGTGCTTGGCCTTGTTGGGAAGGTCAGGGAAGACTTTGACGAGAAACTCTCAACAGAGCTGAGATCCAAAGGGTGAGTGGGGGTAGAGAAGGCCATTTCTGGAAGGAGAACAGATGGTGCAAGGTCCTATGGTGGAAAAGAACCACTCAGATGATGGAGTTTCTTGATGACCTTTAAGGTCACTTTCTTTTTAAAACATTTATTTATTTATTGAATGGGTAATATGTTTTGAAATTTTGAAACAAAATTCAAAAGTAGGAAAGAGGGGTCTTCCCTACTGGTGCAGTGGTTAAGAATCCGCTTGCCAATGAAGCGGACATGGGTTCGAGCCCTGGTCCAGGAAGATGCCACATGCCATGGAGCAACTAAGCCCATGTGCCACAAATATTGAGCCTGCACTCTAGAGCCCGTGAGCCACAACTACTGAGCCCGTGTGCCACAACTACTGAATCCCACGTGCCTAGAGCCCGTGCTCTGCAACAAGAGAAGCCACCGCAATGAGAAGCACACACGCTGCAACAAAGAGTAGCCCCCGTGCCGCAAATAGAGAAAGCCCACGCACGGCAACGAAGACCCAATGCAGCCATAAATAAATAAATAAATGAATAAATTTATTTTTTAAAAAAGTAGGAAAGGGTACGGAGTGAAAATAAGTCTCTCTTTTCACTCTTGACTTGCCAGAGACAGCAACTGTCACAGGTTTTTCTGATCCTTCTGGAGGTATTAGATGCATCAACCAATATTCCCTTTTTTTGCCTCCACAAAGTTGTAGCTCTCTATACACCATTCAGCATCTTGCTTTATTCTCCAAATGGTAGCTCTTGAGGCTTGAGAGAGCCTCCTTTAGAGCTACTTTGCAGGTTTTTTAGTAGCCATTTTTACAGCAATCCATCAAAGGAAGTACCATGGGTTATTTAACCTCTTCTTTACTGAACCCATTTGGGAAGATGGCAAGCAATGTAGCAATCAATATCCTCGTATATACCCAATTTTGCACATTTTTACTATATCCATAATGCAGATTTTTGTTTTATTCCTTAAAAAATCTTTCATTTCTCTTCCAATGACAAAAGTAATACATGCTTATAGGGAAATATTTAAACATTGCAGAAATACGTCACGCAGAATGTGAAAGTACCCAAGAATTCCACCCTTCATAAATAACCACTATGATTATTAGCTTACCTAGATGATTCTAATCTAGAGTAACTGAAAAAGAAGGGACATGGCACAAAGATCAGATAGTAGATGCCAGGAAATCTCTGTGTTTTGGGGTGCCTATGGGAGAGAAGTTGCCAGATAGGACTGATGCATTCCTCTATAATATTAAGGGTTTGTAATCTGGCTGGGCTCCATGGATGGCTTTGGAATGAGGATTACTTTATCAACATAGGTGAATTTCCAAAGAAGAGGTTTATAGCTTTCATCAGATTCTCAAAGGGATGTGTGACCACTAAAAGTGAAGAGCAGATCGAGTAGAGAGAGGCCATCGGGTAAGTTTCATTCTTGTTTAAGAATGATGTTAATCTTGGCAGGGGACTCTTCTAAGAGTTCCTAAATTCTTATAGAATCTGGACAAATTATTGAGCCTCATGTATAAAATAGGGATAATAATAGTAATTCTTAGGGTGATTGTGAGGATGAAATAAGTTAATATTTATAAGCACTTAGAAAAGTCTCTGTCAAGTAACAAGACTTACATACATGTTCATAAATTAACTTTAGTTCCCATGTCCCCTGCCTTCCCAACCTCAACAAGAAAACCAAGGTCTGCAAGTAAAGAACAGCAGACTCTCGACAAGCAGCCCAGACCTCCTGAATAATTTCTACTACCGAATCTTCCCCAGGGCAGCATGCTAACCCTATCCAGGGATCAAAATGTATCTAGGTCATCTGAGGAAGTAACCAGGCAAGAGGGCGTTGAAGCATTGCCATAAAACTCGATGTTAGTTTTGCAGCTAGTAAGGATAGTCTTTTACCATAAAAATGCAAATTATGTGGGATAGATGTAGACATATGTATACACATACATTCATAGCTGTGCCATTTTTCCATAAGAAATTATTTAATTTTCAGCTGAGGGAATTTTTTTTTTCTTGAAGAGCAAGAGAAGAAACTACCTCTAAATTAAAATATCTGAAAACTCCCAGTTAGGATACGGAACCAGCAAGAATTATGATTGCTTCACTCCTTCCTCACCACTACTGCCTTGACAAAAAAATAAATAAAACACACACACACAGATATAGGTATAATTTTACTTACAGAATAATGCAGTTGAACTGTGTTATCTAGGAGGCACTTTAAATATTCCAGAGGCTTGAGGACTGTTGAAAAAGCACCTGCACACTGGAATCCCAGATCCTTTCTTTTTCTCCTTCTGTCTCACAATGCAGTGCAATAGGGTCCCAGCCTGACTAAATTTTAGGCAGGGGAATGAACCCAGTTCTGTCTCCCAAGTACTTACTGATCACCTAGACTGTGCCAGGAATCTTGCATAAAGCAAAGAGAACTCAGATGGAGTCTCTGTTTCTGTTAGCTTGCCTATAAAACAAGATGCTTGAATTAGGTGATTAAGTCATCTTTTCCCAGTTCTGAGTTCTGTGATTCCTGTGATGTTGAAGTAAAATCAAGCAGTTGTTTGCAACCAAAAATTCTTCAGAAGTACTTATCAATAGCCTTCTTATAATCAAATTGCTATATAAATTCCATCCCCTCAAGGTGCTCCCTCCAGCACTTGAATCATTAATAATGCATCATTCATACTAACAGCATATCATTAATAACGATGTGCTTTTTGTACAGGGCTCTGTAGCACCAAGAACTCTTCACAACTGAGGGTCAGAGAGCACTGGTAATGTCATCCCTATTTTTACAGGTAAGGAAACTGAGGCTGAGAGAGTTTGAGGGGGCAGGGGAAGTGCTTGAACTGGTGAAGGCTCCTTCTGCCTACACTGCCTCTCCACTTACGAAATGCTACTGTCCTTGCTGTGTGTCCAGCTCATTCCTCCCTTCCACACAGGCAGAGCCAGCCCTTCGTGTTTCCTTTATGGTACCCACACACCTTGTGCACATCTAGCGGACAGCCGCTTCACTCTGCTGCAGGCCACATCCCACATCTGTTTGCTGAGCTTGGGAGGCTGCTCTTGGGCGGATCTGGGCTCTGTGGACAGGCCTAAGAATAAGCAGTTAAAAAACGGTCCGACTTGCCTGTTTCCCTGGGCCCGAGCCTCCTGCACTGGCAGCTCTCTTCCCTAGGCCGGAAGCAGGAGCCCCGAGCTTGGTCCACGTTATCCCAGCATCAGCAGGCCCTGAATTGTTCATTTGAGACTCCCTGAAGAAAGCCTGTTATCAGCTGAACTTGTTCTCTTTAAGGTTTTGATCTCAATAAAGATGAATGAGTCATTTTAAGTGCTTCTGTGTGAGGCCTGGAGAAGCATGTAGCCAAGGCCGCAGGGCCAGCCCCTCACTTAACCTTCCAGGAAGAGCTCCCATAGGGACCCACCTGACGCCAGTCCCCGAGGGACATTCCCAAGAATAATGATAATAAAATGTGCTTGTTTATTTTGTTTATGGCAGTGGGGCTATTTTTCAAAGCACAGCCCACTCAAACAGGTTGGGGCAGGCATGACTGAGAGAAGAGAGGATTAGGGCTGGGAACTCAGGGTTCATGGTGCTATTAAGCTGCAAAGGTCAGACTGGAATGCAGATCTCCAAACGCCAGGCCCTGTGGTCTCCACATTCTTCACAGCCTTAGATCACCCTGTAGAGCTGGCCAGGTTTATCTCTGAGACTCTCCCTGCCCTTTAGGCGATCCAGTGCACTGCAGTAGTAGCCAGCCAGGAAACCCCAGCCTCATCGTTAAGCTGAGACCTTCCTCCCCTCAGTGAAAGGCACATGTTCTGAAATTGCCCTTTTCTCCATCACCTCATCCAATCCCTCACTGTCTTTCTAAATAGATCACAGGTCAAAGGGGAAAGTAATGGAATGTACTATATTTGCATATAGATGTGAATTAACAAATAGTTATTTAATGTGCACATCACATTAAATACTTTGGAATCCCCAAACATAGGCTTCTGGGACAGTACAAGTTCAAGAGCTATTGCTGGGTGCACAAAATACATTATAAGGTATCTGCTTACCTCTTAAACTCCATCCTTGGGACTTCCCTGGTGGTCCAGCAGTTAAGGCTCTGTGCTCCCAATGCAGGGGGCCTGGGTTCAACCTTTAATCTTCCTCAGAGGGACGTTGATTTTCCCTATGGTGCCAACATTTTAAAATGTTTTTTTCTTAAAACACCTTTAAGCACGTCTGAGGTAAGGAATAGGTGAGTCAGGACTGATAGTGAGAAATGGGGCAGATGGTTGGAGTAAAATGAGGTTCTCTCAGCCTGGACCCCGACAGACTCTGGTGGTGCAAGAGGCTGTCTCTGAGGAAGAGCGAGGAATCACACGGAACCCGGTGAACCACAATCTGTGGCTCAGAATCTTTGGTGATACAGTTTCAGTCCTGCTGTAGTGGGCGTGTCTGTCGCCAGATGAGCTGGTTTAGAGAAGCCCCACCAGGTCCTCCGGTGAGGCCTGCGCTCAGGCCATGCCCCGACCTCCAGAGCCCTCCAGGTCCACGCCCTCCCCGTCTTCACCTCGCCTCACCTCTGCCCTGCAGGTGAGGACTGCTGGCATCTTCAGAGCATCTGAGAGCCCACAGCTGAGAATGAATAGTACGCCTGCTTCCCCGACAGCTGTCCTGTTGGCCTCTTTGCTCCCGCCTCTGATTCAAGAGCCTGTCAAGATCAAGTTTCCTTTTGGTGATAGACGCTTTTCCTCTCAGTTTTGTTGAGCTGTTTGTTTTAAACAAAGGTCGAAAACAAAGTCAGCGTCCCCTTTTGTGATTCTCCTGAAGGCTCATCACAATTTAAGCCCCTGCAGCTGACCCCTGTTTGCACCAAGATTCTAGAGTCACCACCACAGTGTATGCTAGAGGGGCGCTTCTCAGACGCTGGAGTGGTCCGGGATTGCCCCAGGGTGTTTGTTAAACACACATATTCCTGGGCTACTCCCCACACCTGCTGAATCACAATCTCTGCATGGTGGGACCCAGGTTTGCATATTTTTTAACTAGCCGCCCAGGGGGCTCTGTTGTGTAACCGAGGTCAAACCAATGACTTACAGGGGGCGAAAAGGTGGGCTCTGGGTGGGAGGCCTGGGCTATAATCCTGATCTGCTGAGTGACTTTGGGGGAGTTACTTAACTGATCTGTGCCTCAGTTGTCTCGTCTATGAATTGGGGCTGATAGTACCTCCCTGAGGGATTAATAAAAGGGATGAAAAAGGAAATGTGTGCAAATTGTTTATAGAACAGCACCTTCACACAAGTGCTTAGTAAAATTATTCTCAAGCCCCCAACTGGAGGAGCAGGAACACCCAGGGTCCTACATTGCTGTGTCTCTGACCCCAGAGTCTACCCTTAACCTCCACAGTCCTCTGGGCAGGCACCTGTGTCCTCCTGAAGCATCTGGCCAGTGAGCCATGCTGCAGGATGTCCCCTGCTTGAACTCTCCATCCTTTCTTTCCAGTCTCCCCGTGCAGCCTCTGCACTCTTGTCAGTGTGACACAATACTTGACATAGACTCTGAGTGAGGCTGAACTCTTGCTGGCTGTGTGATCTTGGCCAAGTTAGTTAGCCTCTCTGGGGCTCAGTTTCCTCATCTATAAAATCAGACTCAGAAGGCAACCCAATCATGGGGTTATTGTGAAGACTGTGTACAGGGCTTAGCTCGGTGCGAGCACTAGTCATTGATATATGACATCTCTATATTCATTTATAATGATTAGTCTACACCTTCATCTTTTAGGGCAGCGGTTGGTAAACCACATCTTGTGTGCGAAATCTGACCCACCACATATTTTTGTATGGCCTGTGAAGATGAGACAGTTTTTACATTTTTAAATGGTTGAAAAAAATTTAAAGAATAAGAATATTTCCTGACACATGAAAATTATATGCAACACAAATTTCAGTGTCCCAAAATAAAGTCTTATTGAAATACACCGTGCTCATTCGTTTGTATATTATCTGTGGTTACTTTCACTCTGCAACAGCAGAGCTGGGTAGTTGTAGAGACCTTATGGCTGGCAAAACCAGAAATATTCATCCTCTGATCCTTTACACAAAATGTTGGCCAATCCCTGTTCTAGGGAATAAAGGGCTTATTCCAAAGCTTCTGCATAGCCCTAGCCTGGGCTGTAAGTAAGGAGGAACCCTCTGAACTTGAGCCGCTGGCGGTAAAGAAGCAGCAGTAAGGCTCCCATGTAATTGCCGACCACATTCGAAGGAGTGGTTATGGGGTGTCACTGCAATGTCGTTTTGGACAGTGAGGCAGCTCACAAAGAAAGTGTGGGCAGAAAAGGTAAAAAGAAGGTCAGGTTGTTAGCTGGGATTCAGAGAGACTCACCGAGCATACTCTCCCAGGAGACACACTTCATCACCCGGCTTCCAGAACTTCTCAGCCTGCCTTGCATCTAGTGGGGCCATGTGATTAACCCCTGGACAAGGACCTGTAAGCACAAAAGCTGCACCAGTTTCCAGAACACTTCCTTAAAAATAGCTTCACTCCCTCTTGACTCTCTCTTTTACCCTGTTGCCTGGGAGATGGCTGGAGTTCTAGCAGCCACGTTGGACTATGAAGGTAAGGACCACATCCTAGGGATGGTGGAACAGTGATGTGGAAGCAGGCAGGATCCCGAGGACTTTGAGGAACAAGGTCCCCACTCCAGGCCTGAATTGCTTACCTTCAGACGTTTACAAGGGGAAGAAGAAAACTTCTGTTTGCTGAACTCACTCTTATTTTGGAATTCTTATCATGAGTCAAACTAAATCCTAGGGCCTCCCTGGTGGCGCAGTGGTTGAGAGTCCGCCTGCCGATGCAGGGGATACGGGTTCGTGCCCCGGTCTGGGAGGATCCCACATGCCGCGTAGCGGCTGGGCCCGTGAGCCGCGTAGCGGCTGGGCCTGTGAGCCGTGGCCGCTGAGCTTGCGCGTCCGGCAACGGGAAAGGCCACGACAGTGAGAGGCCCACATATCGAAAAAAAAAAATAAAAAAATAAAAAAAATAAAATCATGGGTGAAATCAATGTCATTTTTTTCTCTCTGAAGTTGACCTTGCTAATATCATTCCATAATCTGAAAATCATTTTCTATCTTATTATTCACTGATTTCAAGACATCACTAAACAGCTAATCCATGTGGTACTACTTTTTGCCAATTAATTTTAGTAAAATTTAAAAGTAAGATTATAGGAGGAGGCAGACAACAGTATGCGGACTCTCAGCCACTGAGCCACAAGGGAAGCCCCTGCCAGTGATTCTTGACCTTCATTTTAATAGACTTTCCCTGTGTCCTAGTGTGGGGAGCTCTGGAGGAGGAGACAGCTAGCCCTGGTGATTGAGGAGGTGGGGCAGGAGGGCAGGGACCAGTGCAGGCTTACTAAGGGCCCTTCACCTTAGCTGATTTCTGTGCTTACCTCCCTCAGCCTGGGAGAACGATGGCAGTTCCTTCCCTCAGCTTAGCATCGAGCCGGGCACATGCAAAGAGGTTTTAATTAATTTTTATTTTTTATTTCTTAAGCCAGCTATTTGCATTTTCATCATTTATCCTCTGATAGTTACCCAAGTGCTGAAGGCAAGCCTTGCCTTATACGGTGGGTCACTTCCACCTCTACTTTAAAACTTGTTTTGCCCAACGTCTCACATTGCCTGTAAAGCAAAGAGCAACATCTTTAGTCCAGCCATAAACCCCTTCACCATCTGGCTGAAGCCAACCTCTTCATTTCATCCCCTACCTCTCAGAAAACCAGAAGTGCAGCTGCTGTGAGGTACTTTAATAAAATGTCACCCTTCCAGCAGCATCCTGTTCCACAGGGTATTGTACAGATTGGCCACTAGAGGGACACTTCTCAGAGTTGAAAATGAGAGAGAGAGAGAGAGAGAGAGAGAGAGAGAGAGAGAGAGAGAGAGAGAGAGAGAGAGAGAGAGAGAGAGAGAGAGAGAG
>NW_006786541.1:811729-837306 GCF_000442215.2 Lipotes vexillifer
GAGAGAGAAAGAGAGAGAGAGAGAGAGAGGGAGAGAGTGTGTGTGTGTTGTGACTGTGTGTTTGGGTAGAGGGTGGGCTTCAGGGCTTCATTAGCAGCGTCCTCACCCAAGACCAGGTGGTAGAAGATGCTGACCTGGACTGGGGCCTTGAGTATTAATTCAGGCAGATTGGATCAAGCCCTGGGGGCCAGGAGGAAGTGGGAAAGGGAACACTGGAAAATCTGGCCCAGACCTGCCTTGCTGTCCTAACACTCTCTACAAATCCAGGCACTGCATAGACTAGGATACATTTTTTGAATTAGGACTCAATTCCTTAACTTTCCGAACTCAGGAAACAAATAGATTTAGATATCAGATATGACAGTATCCCTCTCTATCTCAACGCACTTTCCAAACTCAGGAATCAAATGGATTAGAATGGTGAGGGATATTTACACTTGATATTTTAGGAGAAAATAATACATTGGGAAGTAAGATAAAATATTTTCCACTTGATACCCAATGAGTCAGTATTTAATAAAAAATATAATTATTAGGCTTATAGAACTAAATTTATTTCTGGAGTCATGTTTATTAAAAGATTGCATTTTTTTAGGCTGCATATTTTATTCTCTAGAACCAGAATGATGACAAGATGGTTTACAACTGTCATTGTTTTCACGGCCACATGTTGGCTGCTCCAGATTCAAGTTCAATTTCCTCAAAAGATGTTCAAGACCCTCCAAAATATTACCCATGTTTTCCTATCCAGCTAAGCCATGTCACTGCCTACCGACATATGTCTGTTCATTTCTTCCCTGGGCTATCCGTTCCCGTGCTAGGAACTCACCTCACCCGCTCCTTTGTCTTCCAAATATAATCCCTTCTTTAAGGAGAGACATTGCTCTTCTGAACTGTAATCCTCAGAATCCTCAGAATGGATACCTAACACTGTAGAATAACACCTATTTGCTTTCCCAAGGTGCATGCACGTAAGCCTCCTTCTGTAACAAAACTATGAGCTACTTAAAGGTGAGGACAGGGCCATTTCTTTCTTTTCTTTCCTTTTCTTTCTTACTTCTTTATCCAGGGTCAGGTCAGTAGCAGACTTTCAACAAGTATGTCGGAATCCCTGCTAAATGCGTCACTTGTTCAGACATTCAACTTAGAAGTGCACCAGGACCAAAGGGGTACCAGAGATAATAAAACTCCATAAAATGCAATTTCCTGTTTTGTGTAATGTCAGAGTCAAAGATTTCTACCATATCTCCTAGGAAATATAGAATGAATCAAAACTGAAAAATGTAAGGAAGCGGAACTGAAAAGCTGCTAAGGATACAAAAACAAAGCACGAGTTTTCCTGGCTGCAGACCGAGCCCCCCTTCCCAGGTGACCAGTGGTAGAGAAAGGCCAGCCTTTCCCAAATTCAGAGCAGTGGATGAGCCTAGAGCCTGCCCCACCTGTGCAGGTGTGGCCTCTCATTCCATGCTTTCCTTTGGTTTCTGTTAACATTTGAACCCTCTGCAGGTGAGAGGCTAACTGGAGGGTGCTCTCTGGAGCAGCCAACCAAAGGGCCAAAGACCAGATAGCAGGTCCTGTGTCTACAGCAGCACTCTGTGGCTTTGCATGGGGGTCGGTGGCAGCAGTGGCGGGGGCAGTGTCCAGACTACATCTCTCACACTGTCCTGCCAGCTGCTCTTGGTGGTAGTCTGCCTCTGAGAAGCACCGGCAGAAGCCAGAAGCAGGAGAAGAAAGCGGCCTACATCATCTCTTGCTCTTGGTGGGGCCTCTAGCAGCATTAGCAGTGGCGAGCAGGGTGGTGAGCAGCCCCATCAGTGGCAGCAAGTGGCAAGGAGTCCAGCAGGCCAACAGCAGTGAGGGCTGGTGGGCTCCAGCATCCTGATGTCTGGGTCATCCCTCCTCCCTGTGTTCCCCCTACCCCTTCAATATCTTTGCAGCCAGCTCTCTCTGCCTGAAATAGGCAGAGCAGGTACTGATTTCCCACCTAGACCTTGCTAATACAGATGTCAGATTAAACAGTCCAAAACCTGGATGCTGTGGACAGGACAAAGGGCACAGGTGTAGACCCAAACTGGGCAGAAAAGTGAAGAAATGCAAGGTGGAAGGCATACTGGGCCAGGAGGACAGCCACCTGAAAGAAGTTTCCTCTGCTGTTCACAGGCCAGTGAGCGAGCACTGGATGGTCGGCCAGGTGTCAGATCAGCCCAAGTATAATATCAGGGACTATTCCGAGAAGAGGTTCAGAAGAAAGAGGGAGGAATGGAGAGGACACAGAGGCAGTGGGTGAAAGAGAGGGGCCGCTAAGAGGTGAAGGGGTGGCCAGATTCCCAAAGACACTGCCGTTTCACTGCATGGCTTAGAGCTGGCCTCGTAGCACAGAGTGATGAGAAAACTGGCTTTCAGGCTGAAGACCACACATTGGAGTTAAGGTGGATTTGATAATATCTTAAAGTGGATTTGATGAGACTTTAAGAAATCCAGACCTTGTTTGGGCTGTAAGTTTGGTGTTACCCCAAAAGAAGTTCTTTCCTTTCTCAGTGTTTCTCAGTCCCTAGTTTGGACTTGCTTCTAACAAATAACATGCTGTAAAGGTGGTGGGATGTCAACTCCAAGAACAGGTTACAATAGTCTGTGATTTCTGTCTTGCTAGTACCGTCTCTCTTTGGCTCTTCTCACTTGCTGGTTGTAACGCCATCGTGAGCTGCCCTATGGTGAGGCCCACGTGACAGGAAACTGAAGGTGGCCATCGACCAAGCCCACAGGGAACAGAATCTTTCTAACAGCCTCATAAGGAGATACCCTCCCAGCTGAATCCTGAAACGTCTGCAGCCCCAGCTGACATCTTGATTATAGAGGGCCCAGCAAAGACACACCCAGATTCCTGACACATAGAAACCACGCAATAATAAATGTTTTTGTAAACCTCTGAGTTGTGGGGTAATTTGTTACACAGCTTAGATAGCTGATACAGATACTCTACCCTGAGTCTAGCGAAGATGAGGGCTTCTTGCCCCTTCCCCCTCTATCCACAGATCCAGAGCATGGGCCCCATTCAGCAGTGGATGGACGGAGACAGATGACCAATGACTCACTTGAAGACTGACCCCAAGGAGAGGCAGGATGCTTTGAAAGGAGGAGAAACATAGGAAATAAATAAAGATGGAGCAGTGAGGGTGCAGGGAAGGGGAAAGTGGAGGAGACGTTTCAGGAGGAAGGGTCCCTGACAGCTGAGAGCTAGGCTTACACCTGTTAGAGGGGCTGGGGTAGAGGTGAGCATTCATCAGGCCTGAATCTCAGCCACAAATCTCTCTATATAGAGAGAAAAGTCTAAAAGGGTATATGCCAGTCTCTTCACAGTGGAGACCCCTGGCAGATGGGATTAGAGAGGACATTTTTCTTTCTACTTTGTATATTTCAATCTTGGTTAATGATTTTAAAAGTTCTTATACTATTTTTATAATCACAAAAATGATATTATTGAAACTATAGAAACCCCTTGAAATTTTTATTTGGATTGCATTAAATCTCTACATTAATTTGATAAAGACTTATCTCTAGAACAATTTGTCTTCTCATCCTATACATGGTATACAGTGTTACTTTTATTTGTTGTATTCTTTTTTGTATTTATTTATTTATTTGGCTGCGCCAGGTCTTAGTTATGGCATGCAGGAGTTTCCTTGTGGCATGCAGGATCTTTAGTTGCGGCATGTGGGCTCTTAGTTGCGACATGTGAAATCTAGCTCTCTGACCAGGGATCAAAGCTGGGCCCCCTGCATTAAGAGTGCAGAGTCTTACCCACTGGACCACCAGGGAGCTCCCCAGTGTTACTTTTATAGTTTTCAGTAACATTTGGTTACCCTGGCTTGTGCCGCGCGGATGCATGTAAGAACAGAATAACTCTAAAATATATCAAGTGCCTTCTCTGTGTTGCCCATTGTTTATTCATAGACCTCACTGTAATACTAGGACTAAGAAATAGGTATTTATAGATGAGGAAACAGGCTCTGGACTTGCTGGGAACTGGGCTCCCAGTCTGGATCCAGATGAAACAGAATCATGAGCTTTTCTCCAGGTTCCCTGTACTCTAAAGTACATAAACTGGGTATAGACGAGATAAACTGTATGATATCCATTACACAGTTCATGCAGCTCTTTGAGCAACTAATTTCAACCTAGAATATACTACAAAAGCATACATTAGTATGAAGTTGTAAATTGTCCCTTAAAATATTAAAACTTAAGTTCATTCTAATGACTGTACTAGCCTATGTGAAATACTCATTTCAAGGATCCAGAATTTTAATCAGCATTAAAAGTAATCATCCTCAAGCACTTTCAAAATGTAACATAAATTTTTCCATTTCACACACCAGTAATCATTTTTCTTTAAAGTTATTTGTTTTTAATGGGTATAAAGATTTTTTCTTTTGGAACAGGCTTTCTTTTTTTAAAGATTTTTATTGGAGTATAGTTGATTTACAATGTTGTGTTAGTTTCAGGTGTACAGCAAAGTGAATCACCTACACATATACATATATCCACTCTTTTTTTAGATGGAACAGGCTCTCTTGAAGAAAGCTAGGGCCAGACGAGTCTCTTTTCTCTTGGAGGCTCTAAGCCAGTTTCAGAGAAGCTCTTAGTGGGGTCAGGGAGAGCAGGCACTCTGGAGTCAGAGGGAACTAGGTTTGAATCCCAATTCGGCCATTTATTACTATGTGTCCTTGAGTAAATTATTTAACTTCTTTATCAGTCAGGAAAATAGAAACCCACTGCCTATTTTAACAGAGAGAATTGAATATAGGGAATTGATTAAATTGGTGCTGAAGGACTACAGAAACAAAAAGGCAACCCAGTGTGAACACAGAGTAAAACCACAGGAAGCAGCAGTTTTGCCCCTCTGTGGCTGGGGGGACAAAGGAGAAGCTGGGGTTCTCAGAATCTAGAAGCTGCCAGGAGTGACCCTGTGGAGTGGGAGCCCAAATCTTTGAAGGGAAGGGCCATTGCTGGGAGGATGCTGAGAGGAACAGGAAGCCAAGGGAAGGGGCAAGTCCCTTTTCCCCCTCTCCTTGCACCCCCTGTTGGCAGAGCCTGAGAAGGCAAAGCATAAAAGAGGTTTGCAGAATCCCAGACCCCAGTCACAATGCAATGTAGAGGGTAGCTGAGTAGCCCACATCCTAAGCTTCAGCTTCGTCAACAATGAATTAGAAATGATAAGAGTACTTACCTCAAATCTTGTTATTGAAACCAAGCAGGGCCCTGTGGGGCTCCTGGGCACAAAAGCTTTTTTGTGTTCCCCCTTTCTTGTTTGCAGGAAATAGGCTTCATTCAGCCTCCATGGTCTTCCCTGAGTTCCAAAGGTAAGGTCCAAACAGTTGCTAATCAGGGAAGGGAGGGGATGCTGAGATAAGGAAGGAGAAGTCAAGAAACAGTAGTGCAGCCTTGGGATAGGGTCCTGGTTCTCCCCTCAAGGGACATACATGACAATAACTTTGAGCTGTTTTGCAGATGCTGAAACCCCCACTAGGTGGGATAAGTTAACTGTCTGCTGCCCACAAGCACATAGACCCCAGACCAGCTGCAACCAGAAGGTTGAAGATGCTGACTCCCAATTACCTCACCACCAACCAATCAGAAGAATGTCCACGAGCTGATCACACCCTCCTCTTTGAACCATTACTATGAAACTCCTCACTATGGCCTCCAGATTGACCTAGGTCCTCCAGACGGACCTAGAGACTGTCATACACAGTGAAATAAGTCAGAAAGAGAAAAACAAATACCATATGCTAACACATATATATGGAATCTAAAAAAAAAAAAGGTTCTGAAGAACCTAGGGGCAGGACAGGAATAGGTGCAGACATAGAGAATGGATTTGAGGACACCGGGCAGGGGAAGGGTAAGCCGGGACGAAGTGAGAGAGTGGTATGGACATATATACACTACCAAATGTAAAATAGATAGCTAGTGGGAAGCAGCTGCATAGCACAGGGAGATCAGCTCGGTGCTTTGTGACCACCTAGAGGGCTGGGATAGCAAGGGTGAGAGGGAGGAGATATGGGGATATATGTATACGTATAGCTGATTCACTTTGTTATACAGCAGAAACTAACACACCACTCTAAAGCAATTATACTCCAGTAAAGATGTTAAAAAAATTAAAATATTCAACTATATGATAATGGCTAAGTAAGTTATGGAACACCCACTCAATAGAACTCACAAATTCATTAATAATTTGAATTAACATGGGTCTTTCTTAGGTTATAATGTTAAGCTGAAAAACAAATGTCCAGAATTGAGCAAACTGATGGACAACTGTACATAAAAAAGCCTCTGTCAATAGTTTTCTTCATATGAAGCGAGTTTCAGTAATTTAGTTTTCCTTCTCAACTCAAGTTTTCTATAATGAACATTTGTTTCTTTCATGATCAGAAAAATAAAGCAACTTTTTCTATGTATATTCATAAAATCCCACTCTGCACAGTAAATAATTTATCTCAGTAAAAAACAAAAATCATTTCCCAATACACATTGAAAAGAAATATCAAATGAGATTTTGAGTCTTATCTAGTGATTTAAATCAATGAGGATAGCAAATAAGATCATTCAGACCCAAACTCATTTTGTCTTCAATAACAATTTGTTTAAAACTAAAAAAAAAAAAAAAAAGAAATGCCAATAGTTATCTTTGAGTGTGGGATTTATAAGTAATTTAAAATTTCCACTTTGTTAATCTACGTTTTCTAAAATTTATACAAACATATTTAGTTATCAAATTAAATTTAAGAAGTATGATTGTCTTCATCTGTTTGTGTGCTATAAAAAAAAGTACCAAAGACCAGGTAGCTTATAAACAACCAACATTTATTTCTCATAGTTCTGGAGGCTGGGAAGTCCAAGACCAAGGTGCCTACAGATTCAGTGACTGGCGAGAGCCCAGTTCCTGGTCCATAGATAGCTGTCTTCTCACCATGTCCGCAACAAAGCGGAAGGGGTAAGGGAGTTCTCTAGGGTCTGTTTGATAAGGGCAGTAATCCAGTTCATGAGGGCTCTGCCTTCATGACCTAATCACCTCCCAAAGGCCCCACCTCCTACTACTACCATCACATTTGGGGACTAAGTTTCAGCATATGAATTTTGTGGGACACAAACATTCAGCCTATAGCAATGACTTTATAGAAAGGAATGGAAAAGCTATGGGGAAGCAGAGTCTCATGTGGGGTAGGGAGAAGGGTGTTGGCAAGCCCAGTTCCCAAGTCTTTGCACAGACATAAGATAAAATTGCATAATTTGTCAATATCTATTTGTTGGTTGACTTGTTTAAATCATAAGGAAGAAATCAGAGGAGGAAATGTCTGAGGTGCACATAAGCAAACTATCCTTGAGTCTTTACCTTCATGTTTCACTGCAAAGCATCTTATAGGGCTCTGCATATAGTCTTAGATAAAACACATCCTTCATGTGTTTATCTAATGAGGAAGAGAGAGAAATTTTAAGTGGTAGCCCTTCAAAGAGAGGGCTTATAAAATGCAGTATAAGTTAAATATTTGTATTCTGGCAGGGGTTTTTATTTTTCTGAAAGAAAAGAAAGAAAAACAGAGAAACCTCACCCACTGTGACACTCCCCAAACGAATTTTAATCTTCACTCTTCCAAAGAAAAAATTTCCACAGTTTAGTTCTTTCTCCATTACATTTTGAGGGCCTTTGATCTCCTCAAATCCACCCTTTAGGAATAACCAACTAATTAATCTTCTCCCAGAAGCAGATGCTTTGGAAAAAATGATAATTAGGAGGTGAGCAAAAAAGCTTTCATCTCAAATATTTACTAATGAGTAAGAATGTTCATCTTACCTCAAAGACCGGAGACAGACCCCAGAAGACCACAGAGTTCGTCCACCCCAAGTCTGGTTGGCTGCACAAAGCTCTTCTTGAGTTTTTTCTTTTTCATCTAAATTTCTCATTATAGCATTATGTTTTGGTAAGCGCTGGATTTTTGAAGTGGTCTTTGTTTTGAGTTAAGGTTTGCAATTCTAATTGTAACAATCAAGCCAGGCAACACCACGCTGCCAGATGAGAATGATCACATCGACTACCATACCTAATTGGGCAGCACCTGCTAACCAGTTGGGTGGCCCCAGGAAGAGCCCTGTCACTCCCCCAAGGCCCAAAGATGGGGTAAGGGTAGGGTGGAGATGCAAAGGGTAGGGGGCAGGGGGAGGTAGAAAATGATGTAAACCATACAGAGTGGGAGGAACTCCTAGCCTCCTGAACATTTAAAAGATTAATTATTTTTTGAATAGATAATGCATGCATGAGGCACAAAATTGAAAAGGTACAAAGGGACATACAATGGAGCTAAATGTACTTCATGCAGGCACGTTGCCTGTGGCTATGCACGTAGTTCACTGCACAACTCCTGGGAACCGTATTCCCATAGTTTAAAATTTTTATGTACTTGTTTTTTCAAGATAAACTCTGTTTTCCTACTATATAAACAATACATCTTCTTGAAAACACTGAAAAGTCCAAAGCACGTAAAAATAAACTGTCATCTGAGCCAACTAGCGATAACATCTGCCTGCATTTGGATGCAGTTTCTCTCAGTTCTTTTAAAAACACACACATTTGCTAAGTGCATTAAACAACACAATTGCATTAACTAATTACATTTGTCCTCCCATCTGCTAGTCACTTTAGTGTCCTCCCAAAACCCAACTGTAGCCAAGGCCCAGAGAAGACTTTGTTTCACACAAATAAAATAATATTTAGATTGGGGATGCCTCACATAGTCCAACCTTTCAATTGTCCTGTCCTGATACATGCTCCCCAACTCCAGTCCTGTGATTGTCCAGGAGATGGAGGTGGGGCTTCAAGGTAGGGTTAGCACACCTCAGGACTTTCTGGCAGTTTTAAGCAATGACTGGACAAAACCTATCCCTTCTTAGCCTTCTGGGGTTTTAAAAGGGAGTGGCTACCAAATGCCACAGGTCCATGAAAAGGTTTTGAACTATTCAGATCGTGAAAACAAAAGGACAAAGCAACATTTTTTCAATATAAAAGGATTGTCTTTCATAACGTCCTACTTTTTGGTGTTAAAATAGGTTTTTCTTTTAGAGACAGTGAAAGTGTAAAACCGATTTTCTTAACAATAGCCAAAAGTTGGCAACTCTATATCAGTGTCCAAATTATTTTTGAAGTTGTAATGACCTGTGAAATCATTGAATTCCATAGGAACCTCTTAGAGGTTGAAACCATTCCAGGGAAGGCTCTTATGTATTCACTTGCCAGGCTCACCCAAGGCACTCCATATATGTTTGTCAAGTCACTGCTCACAAAGCCAGTGCCGGTGAGGCTGGGATGGGGAGAGGGGAGTTAACTGGGCTGAGGCTCCCTGAAGCACTAGGTCTGAGAAAGTTATTCACATTTGCTGCAATGACATTATTGCCCGCCCCAAAAGAGGTGCTTTAAAGTCTTTATACCTCTGAATTGCTCCTGAGGACATTATAAATATCAGTATTCTCATTGTATGAAAGAGGAAATGAGGACTCTCAGAGATTAAATTGCCCCAAACCACACAGCTGCAGAGTTTAGATTGGAACCCAGGCTAGTTGGACGTCAGAGACCTGACATCTCCCCTAACCCACATCCAGATCACAGACCACCATTTGAGGACCCCTGAAATTTGAAATCTTCTATATCCACCTCCCTCTTCTCCTAAAACAAGAAAAATGTTAAAGGAGAAGAAAGGGGGGTGCCTTCTTAATTCTCAATACCACTTTGGTTGATGACTCTGAGCGCCTTAGACCTGAGTCATAATGGCTCCATTTAAAAATCAAATTGAAGAAAAATCATAAAGAGCTAATCCAATTTTATGCAAATGTAGCAGATGAATTATCTCTATTCACCCTAGGTTTCCTTTCTGCATTTTTCCCCTCTCTAAATTTACTGGCTTGCACCCAACCAGCCTCAATTTGATTTAACAGAATCCCTTAAGGCTGAGTCATAAATGTTTATTCACAATTGTACGTGCAAAGCACACAGATTTGAGCTTCTTGAACTTTAAGGTGCAAACAAATCACCCACGAATCTGGTAAGCATGCAGAGTCTGATTCAGTGGGTCTGGGGTAGGGCCTGAGAGTCTGCACTTCTAACAAACACCTAGTAGATGCTGAAGCTGCTGGTCCTTGGATGACCCATTGAGCAGTGAGACTTTAGGCAATAATAATGTTCCTAACTAGGTACCTTCTGAGCTGTGCCCCACAATTAAAACTTCTTTCAGGGAAGATTGTCTATCATGAGCTCTACCCCGAGCTCTGTGAAATGAGAAGCTGCAGGCCCACTGAGAGGAGCTTGGAGCCTCAGCAAACAATTGTGCGGTATCTTTTAATTTTATGTAAGGAGACCTTCCCGGCTTTCGAAACCACATTAAGTCAGTTGTCAACTTGAATTCTACATAAAGATGGCTCTTAGTGGAACCTCCATGTTCACATTTGCCTCAAATACATAATTTAATTGTGAATTAGAAGAACCTAGGGGCAGGATAGGAATAAAGACGCAGACTTAGAGAATGGACTTGAGGACACGGGGAGGGGGAAGGGTAAGCTGGGATGAAGTGAGAGAGTGGTATGGACCTACATATAATACTAAATGTAAAATAGATAGCTAGTGGGAAGCAGCCGCATAGCACAAGGAGATCAGCTCAGTGCTTTGTGTCCACTTAGAGGGGTGGGATAGGGAGGGTGGGAGGGAGATGCAAGAGGGAGGGGATATGGGGATATATGTATACATATAGCTGATTCACTTTGTTATACAGCAGAAACTAACACACCACTGTAAAACAATGATACTCCAATAAAGATGTTAAAAAAAAAAAGAATGTGTAAGCTAGGCTTATCCATCTATGTGGTGGGTTATAGTTTAGATAATTCTTGTATTTGTGCTAGGCCTTCTTTCTTTTTTTTTTTTATACTCAAAGTTTAACAGTTTATTCAATATTTAAATAAATATGTCACACAGCAAGTACAATTGGAATTAACTGGTTTGGAGAAAAACACAGGTCTCTGGGTAAGAAAACTACTCAACTCTTAGGAGCAGAAACGTGCTAATGTGCATGAAAATAGTGGCCTGAAGAGTACAAGGCCTTATTTCTTTATTTAGGATTACAGAATTAGATTCTGGAAAGAACTGCAGAGGTCATCTAGCATCACTTTAAAGAATTGTGGGGCTTCCCTGGTGGCGCCGTGGTTGAGAGTCCACCTGCCGATGCAGGGGACACGGGTTTGTGCCCTGGTCCGGGAAGATCCCACATGCCGCAGAGCAGCTAGGCCCGTGAGCCATGGCCGCTGAGCCTGTGCGTCCGGAGCCTGTGCTCCGCAACGGGAGAGGCCACAACAGTTGAGAGGCCCGCACACTGCAAAAAAATATAATAATAATAATAAAATAAAGAATTGTGGTCCAGAGAAGGTGACTGACTTGTCTGAGGAGACACAGCATACAGGCTGTGCCAGAAGCCAGACCTCAGCCAAAGGCTTTGGGAATATGGGCCAGGTGCCCCAAACCAATTGGTGTAGGCAGTCCAGGGCCCTCAAGCTCTCCACTTCTGCATCCTTAAATATTTCCTATGAGGTATCTTTGACATACCCACCTACATCTTCTTTATGTACTTTTTAAGAGCCTACAGACTACAAGGGGTGTCAGGAAGACCACCTGTTTAGTGGTGAAGGTCGGGACACAGTACCAGATAATCTCAAGCTTGGCTGCTGAGGCTGGTGTCAGCGGCTGCCATGTCTGAGGTCTCAGAGGTGGGAAAGTCTGGGAAAGAGAAGACAGTAAAGGAACCCATGCTGCTGCCTAGGTGAGTAGAAAGCATGCATGAGGCTGGCTGACCACATGCCTGCACATTTTAGCCTCGTGAACTTTAGCACACGAGGAATCAGTCAAACGAGCTTCCACTCGTTATGAATTAGCACATTCCCAGAACATGAGCAATGGTATTCTGGTAGGTTCTATGTTTAGCACCACATGTCAGGATATCTGGCAACTACTTTTCAGAGTTTAAAAAAGAAAGTGCTTGCGAAAGAGAATTGCCTTGTGACTGAAGCAACTTTCAAATAATTTTTAACCCTCAGACTATTTTTTTTCTCTTTGGCAATTATATAATTGTCTGCTGCTTGTGAAATAAATACTAAGTTTTTCTTCCTCCCTCCTTCCTTCCCCCCTTCCCTCCTTCCTTCCCCCCTTCCCTCCTTCCTTCCCCCCCTTCCCTCCTTCCTTCCTCCTTCTTTTCCATCTGTCCATCTGTTCATCCATCTTTCTTTAGGTAATTTGGAATTGTCTATAAATATAGATGTGCTGGGAAGCAAAGGTTAACCTGCATGACATGCGTGGAGCTACAGGTTTTAGGAATAGGGTGTGCTGGTAAAACCAATCAAAGGAAGAGGTTCTGCGCTCTTATTTAATTGGGGAAATGTCCTAAATGTTACATGTGGAATCTATCTCTTATAGATTTACAAGGCCCATTATTATATCGAAATCTCTGAGAAGTACTTATGTAATAAAACATTTACATTTTGTTTAAACTTAAAATATGAT
The DNA here is from genome assembly GCF_000442215.2 of Lipotes vexillifer. Lineage (NCBI taxonomy): Eukaryota > Metazoa > Chordata > Mammalia > Artiodactyla > Lipotidae > Lipotes > Lipotes vexillifer. Next base: position 824,328 of record NW_006786541.1, read on the forward strand.
CTATGGAGTTGGTCAGCTGAATGTTTGAATTGTTTTCTTCCTGGGCTCTGATAAGTACCGAAATGAACAGAGTAAGTTAAGCATTTAGAAACTTTAGAGAAATTTGACAGAATAATGTTTGTTGACCATAACAATAAAAGAAATCGAGTCTCTGTGTGCCTTTTAAATTTCATTTATTTGGTGATTTGTTTTATTATATTTGACCAAAAAATGGCCTGAGAAAAATTGGAAATAAAAGAAAAGTGGGGCATCCCTGGTGGCGCAGTGGTTAAGAATCCGCCTGCCAATTCAGGGGACACAGGCTCAAGCCCTGGTCTGGGAAGATCCCACATGCTGCAGAGCAACTAAGCCCATGCACCACAGCTACTGAGCCCACGTGCTGCAACAGCTGAAGCCCATGTGTCTAGAGTCTGTGCTCCGCAACAAGAGAAGCCACCACAATGAGAAGGCCGCACACTGCAAGGAAGAGTAGCCCCCACTTGCCGCAACTAGAGAAAGCCAGCGCGCAGCAATGAAGACCCAACATAGCCAAAAATAAAATAAATAAGTTTAAAAAAAAAAAGTGGTTTTTCATCACAGAGAGTTTGAGAAGCTTTGGTTTAAACCAATTTTTCCAGAACTATTTGACCAAAGAAACCCTATTATAGGCCACCCTCTTAGTAGCCTGAGGAACTAGAGTTTTGCAAACTGTATTTTGGGAAATGCTCTGCAGAAATTTAACCATACATAATTTAATCTTTAATAATTTCAAAAGCACTTCAGGATTTTGAGTGCTTCAAGTTCATAATTTAGACATAATTTTTACCCTGCTGTATACAGCTGGGTTATAGTTTTAATTACTAAACATGTGTACTGCACAGATGACCAGGCTCCAGTATTTGCTGCGTGAAGAGCGTATAGGGCACATTAAGGGTTAGAGACAGTTCCTGACAGCCTGAGCAAGGGGTGAAATTTGCAAAAGGTAAAAACGTTTAAAAAAAGGAGAGACATGAGATGAAGTACTTAGTGTAGTTAAAATTTCATGCTTAGTCAAATCAAGTGCTCACATTTTAAAGAAATTTAAGACTGCAATACATTATGAAGATTTTACTTCATTTTATCATTCCTTCAAATCTGAGTTGAAAGGATTTTCTCTTTTTAAGATGTCCTTATTTCCCCCAAATTACCTTAGTTCAATGATAATTTAATGTCTTATTTTTTTTTTTATTTTTTTTTTTGGCCGTACGTGGGCCTCTCACTGTTGTGGCCTCTCCCGTTGTGGAGCACAGGCTCCGGACGCGCAGCCTCAGCGGCCATGGCTCACGGGCCCAGCCGCTCCATGGCATGTGGGATCCTCCTGGACCGGGACACGAACCTGTGTCCCCTGCAACGGCGGGCGGACTCTCAACCACTGCGCCACCAGGGAAGCCCTAATGTCTTCATTTTTAATTCAAATTTGCAAAGTTAAAGGAAACCAGTTTCTGTGTTGATGATGAGAGGAAAAAGAAATGGCTTTACTTAAGTACATATACATACATACATATAAGTATATACTAATATACAATATATCTATATAGTATGTACGTGTATATATAATAATTATACAATATAATGTATTATATAGGTACACATACATTACATATAGTATATAATATATTATATTTTAATATCCATTAAAGACCACCCTTGAATATATTTTAAAATCCACTGACAAGACCTCCCTCTGCCAAAATTTGTACAAAGATGTAATTGATCACAGACTAATGAAATAGACAAAATAAAGGTAGCTAAAGGTGGTAGGTGAATGGGAGTGAAAAATCTTCATTTCATAAAACATATAGTAATAGACATTGGGTTTTAAAATGTATTTCACTTCTGAATGAAATTTCACTTCTGAATGGGTTGAATAACAGTTTCCCAAAATGTGCTCCAGAGAACAGTCTGTCTTTACGTAGGAAAAAAGGGATTCTATATTCATAAGAGTCTGGCATTTAGAGGGCATTATACCACTCCTCTCCAAGATTCACAAGACTCACAGTGTCTTAGCTATCGGGGCTGCTATAACAAAATACCATAGACTGAATAGCTTGTAATCAACAGAAATTTATTTCTCACAGTTCTGGAGGCTGCAAGTCCAATGTTGGGGTGGAAGAAAACTTTCCTCTACCCTTCTAGGTTCTTCTGGCTGATCTAAGAATTGAATTGACGTGAGACAGATTAACGGGAGAAAATCAAATTTAATTTCGTGTATACGGGAACCCCATATACACAAGAGGTTCAGAGACTGAGAGGTAAAATGAGGTGTACATGCCACCCTGAGCTAAGGAATGGGATGGGGCCTGGGGCTTCCAAGGACAGAAGGGTCATTCACAGGACGATAAGAAGAAGAGATGTTCGGTAATTAGCTGTTTGCCCTGCCATATAGATGGGGCCATTTAGATAAAAACTCATCTCTAGAAATAATTATTTTCTGGAAAAAATCCCCAATTTAAGTTCTTCTAGGTTGCTAAGGGAGGGACAGTAGTTTCCCTGGAACCGCACGGTCTTGATTGCCTTTAGCTCAAAATAATCCTCATGCAAAAGTGACACATTTGGGGGAGGCTTGTTCTGAACCTCTACACCAATATCAAGGTGCTAGTACGGTCAGGTTCTGCCTAAGCCCCCTTCCAGATTGCAGACTGCCAACTTCTGGCTGTGTCCTCACTTGGTAGAAGGGGCTAGGGAGCTGTGTGTGGCCTCTTTCATAAGAACAATAATCTCATTCATGAGGGCTGCACCCTCGTGACCCAATCATCTCTCAATGGCTCCACTTCCTAACACTATCTCATTGGGCGTTATGATTTCATCAGTAAATGTGGGGACAATACAGACTTTCAGCTGATAGGAATTAGCATATAAATGGCTCTGAGACATGCTGCAGTAAAGATACCTGCTTAATTTTGTTTAAATAAAACTTTGCAAAATTTAATTGACCATGGGATTAAAAAAAATGTTATCCGTAGTTAACTACCATATTTTAGAACTTATTGTGGCCCAAGCATTTTGCAAGAATTATTTTCTTCAATCCATTGCTTCAAACACACACACACACACACACACACACACACACAATTTCTTTTTTAAAAATTGATATATAATTGACATATAACATTGTGTAAGTTTGAGGTGTATAGCATGATGATTTGATACACATATACTGAAAAATGATTACCACAGTAAGCAGTAAGCTAACCTCCATCATCTCATATTACCTTTTCCTTCTTTTTGTGGTGAGAACATTTAAGATCTACTCTCTTAGCAACTTTCAAATATGTAATACAATATTGTTAACTATGGTCACCATGCTGTACATTAGATTCCCCAGAACTTATTCATCTTATAACTGGAAGTTTATACCCTTTGATCAACATCTTGCCATTTCTCCACATGCTAGTGCATGGAAACCACCATTCTACTCTCCGTTTCTATGAGTTTGGTTATTTTAGATCACACATATAAGGGAGATCATACAGTGTTTATCTTTGTCTGTCTGACTTATTTTGCTTAACATAATGCCCTCAAGGTCTGTGTATGCTGTCGTGAATGGCAGGATTTCCTTCTATCTCATGACTGAATAATATTCCATTGTATGTACATATATCATATTTTCTTTATTCATCCACTGATGGACATTTGTTTCCATGTCTTGGCTATTGTGAATAATGTTGCAATGAACATGGGAGTATAGATACTTCTTTTGAGATAGTAGTTTCATTTCCTTTGGATATATATCCAGAAGTGAAATTGCTGGACCACATGGTAGTTCTTTCTTTAATTTTTTGAGGAACCTCAGTAATATTTTCCATAGTGGCTGCACCAATTTACATTCCCACCAACAGTGCACAAAGGTTTCCTTTTGTCCACATCCTTCCCAGCATTTGTCATCTCTTGTCTATTTGGTAACAGCCATTCTAACAAGTGTGAGTGATATCTCATTGTGGTTTTTACTTGCATTTCCCTGATGACTAGTTATGTTGAGTGTCTATTCACTTACCTGTTAGCCATTTGGATGTCTTCTTTGGAAAAATATCTATTCAGGTCTTCTGCCCATTTTTAAATTGGATTATTTGGTTTTCTGTTATTGAGTTGTATGAGTTCCTTGAATATCAGATAGATATATATTTGCACATATTTTCTCCCACTCCATAGGTTGCCTTTTCATTTTGTTGATTGCTTCTTTTGCTGTGCAGAAGCTTTTTAATTTGATGTGGTCCCACTTGTTTATTTTTGTTTCTGTTGCTTGTTTTTGGTGTCATATTAAACAAAATCATTGCCAAGTCCCACGTCAAGGAGATTTCCCCTATATTTTTTTCTAGGAGTTTTACGGTTGCAGGTCTTACATTTAAGCCTTTAATTCACTTCAACTTAATTATTGTGAGTGGTGTAAAATAGGGGTCCAATTTTGTTCCTTTGCAGATGATTATCCAGTTTTCCCAACACCATTTATTGAAGAGACTGTCCTTTCCCCATTGAGTATTCTTGGCTCCCTGGTCAAATATTAGTTGACTGTACATAGTTACTCACACTCAGTTTCATCACTATCCCTACACTGCCAGTGCTGGTTCTTTGGATCAAAAGAAACGTTAGGTGAAAAGATAAATATTTCATCACATATTATGCTTATCTCCTTATACATTTTACTCTATAATGTATTTGACTTCTTGATATTTTAATTATAAACATTTCCTTGTGCAGTATAAATTGCATAAGTAGCAAGTATATGGTTTCCCTTAGCCAGTCCTGGCAACACAACACAATTAACAGCATCTACCCCAGAAACTGCTTTTCTTCACAAACTGTCTTGGGATTAAATCACAGAAAGAGGTAGGAGTAAAGAATTCTTTGGTGCTTTCCATGTTTGTATTTAAATGCTCATCCTAATGTGATAAATAAAAATAACCAGAGTCCTTAAGGAAATAAAAGAAAAGCACAGAATAACGTCTTTGTGCTTTTGAAACCGTGCACCTCAGGTTGGGACTTGAACCCGGCCAAAACCCAGACTGGGACTTGAACTGTGAGACAAAACCCACAGTCTTCCAACTGAGATCACACACCTGGTTTCAGGACTTAATGAAGCTCAGGTTCTTGATGTCTCGTCGCAGAAAGAATTCAGTGAGAGACAAAGTGGTAGGTAAGAAGTGGATTTATTTAGAGAGAAACACACTCCACAGACAGAGTGTGGGCCATCTCAGAAGGTGACAGTGGCCCCAGGGTATGGGGTTGTCAGTTTTTATAGGGGTGGGTAATTTCATAGGCTAATGAGTGGGAGGAGTATTCCAGCTATTTCGGGAAGGGGTGGGGATTTCCAGGAACTGGACCACTGCCCACTTTTTGATTCTTATGGTTGGCCTTGGAACTGTCATGGCACCTGTGGGTGTGTTATTTAGCTTGCTGATGTGTTAACAGTGAGTGTATACTGAGGCTCAAGGTCTAGTGGAAGTCGACTTGTCCGACATCTTGGACCCATTCGGTTTTAATCAGTTTATGTCATGTCCTCAGGCTATGTTATTCTTTCAAAGGTTGTGCTCTGCCCCCTTCCCTCTTGTTTCACTTTGAGCTGCAGGGTAATAACTGAAGCAGTACAATATCCTGTGTGCCAAACGGCCTCCTGAGTATCCAGCAAACCTAAGCCAGTTTCCACTCTGATCTCAGGACTCCTATAACTTTTCTAGGGTAAGGTATAGAACCACAGCCCCATCAGGGGAAAGGTTGCTTTCTTTTTTCCTCTTTTTTTTCTTTTTCTTTTTATGTTGAAGTTAAATCAGCTGTTGGAAAGAGGATTTTTAAATTTCGTTCATGTAGGAACAAGCTTTAGCACATTCTGAAGCTCCAAAATGTAAACACAACTTGGAATTTGAATCTGGATGATTCCTAACAGGACCCATGATTTGGATTTGGCTGAAAATTCTCAGTCTGATTTTCCAGGACAGGCTGATGACGGCTGCTGGCGCACACTCAGGCCCGGCCTGGCAGGGCCTGTTCCTAACCCCTCCTGTTGCCCTCCCTTTGCTCGAGCCTTTGAAATGCCCACAAGCTAACAGCTGCTGGAGGCGCAGAAGGGCCTGGCAGGGACAGGTGGCCCCACCTGTGTCTCCGTGGTGCCAGCTCCAACAGCTGGTAACCCGGCTGGGAGAAGGGCAGAGGGATGGAAAGATAAAAACGAGAGTGGGAGGACGGGGGGGCCACGGTGACAGAGTGGGAGATAGAGGCAGAGGAGAGGAATGAACACGGGGTGAAGCCTGTTCAGCAGCTTTAGCGTGAGGGGCTTTGCTCCTCTGAGGGATTTGCTGGAATCACTTAGCACCAGCGAAATCAGGAAGCCTCACGCAAAAGTGAAAGTGAACAATAATTCTCTTTGAAAAATATGGCCACCTAGGTAGTATTCTTAAATCCTCTGATCCTGCAATCCCGAGCAGGGTTTGAAACTTGATGACCTTTACTGACTCCGCCAGAGGTAAACAGACCACACGCAGGCTCCAGGCTGGGAGGTGAAGCTCCATTTGGTGCGCCCCTCAGGTGGGCAGAACATCCCAGGAAGCCGCAGCTTCAGAGAGCCATGCCGAAGGCCTTGCGGGGGAAGCCACACAGCCAGGGGCGGCAACACAACTGAGGGGCAGTCTGAGCAGACTCAGGCTCTTCAGGGTTCCCAGCCCAATCACCTAGAATTCTCCTACCACTTCTTTTCAGGTAAGGCCCTGCAGGGCAGGGTGGCACAACTCTGGTTCTCCCCTGTGATGCTTTTGCGAGCCCCTCCCGCAGGCTCCGGGAGCTATGACTTCAGGTACCTGTGACTCACATGTGATTCTTCTTTGGAGGACTGCCCTGGGCTACGGGAGACGCCTGGCCACCTGCACACAGAGCCTGAAAGGCCTGGAAATTTCCGCCTGTGCGGCCCTTAGCCAATGACACTGGAACCCTTGCCTCAGATCTGGACAGACTCTGTCCAGACTGAAGCCACCTTCTGTAGGATTTTGTTTGAGCTCGCACCTGTAGGGCAGGAGATATAATTTTCCCTCTATCCTTCTAGTTTCTTGGCTGAGACTCCCCTGTAATAAAATACAGATTAACGGGAGAAAAACAGTTTAAAGTACATGTGGACATACATACCTATGAGAGCCCCACAAAGATATGAGACTCAAAGAAGTGAACAGACCAGGAAGCTTTTATACCTTTTAGACAAAGAAATGATAAATTTGTGAAGAATTGACAAGGGCTTCGGGCTAGGGATAGCAATGTGGTGAAGAGGTAACAAAGTTTGTTTTAGATAGACTTCTTGGCCCTAAATTCCCTGTCTCTGGTGATAAGGATGCCTCCCTCCCTCCCGGCACAGGGAGGGCACCTTTCACGTGGGAGATTTATCTCCTGCTTTCAGGGAAGAAGGGTGAGTTCAGAGCGACTTCCTGTTTCTGCCGGGTTCTCAAATTCCTTTATCTTAAGGTAGTCAGTGTGCTAAAACGCCATATTTGGGAGGAGCGTGTTCTGAACCCCACCCATACCTTTCCCTCTCCTGTTTCCCCATCTCTTTACCAGTTTCTTCTGGAAGCCCCTTTTTCATAAAGGATTTGCATCTGAGTTCTCCTCTTGGCGCCTGCTTCTGAAGAAACCGACTTAAAATGGGCAGTTTTTTTTTTCTGCTCAATTTTTATTATCAATGCTTTATTGATTTATTTTTTAAATTAATTTATTTTTTTGGCTGCGTTGGGTCTTCGTTGCTGCGCGCGGGCTTTCTCTGGTTGCGGCGAGCAGGGGCTACTCTTCGTTGAGGTGCACGGGCTTCTCATTGTGGTGGCTTCTCTTGTTGAAGAGCACGGGCTGTAGGCGTGCGGGCTTCAGTGTGTTGTGGCACACAGGCTCAGCAGTTGTGGCTTGCAGGCTCAGTAGTTGTGGTACAGGGCTTAGTTGCTCCGCAGCACGTGGGATCTTCCTAGACCAGGGCTCAAACCTGTGTCCCCTGCATCGGCAGGCGGATTCTTTTTTTTTTTTTGCGGTACGTGGGCCTCTCACTGCTGTGGCCTCTCCTGTTGAGGAGCACAGGCTCCGGATGCGCAGGCTCAGCGGCCATGGCTCACGGGCCCAGCCACTCCGTGGCATGTGGGATCTTCCCAGACTGGGGCACGAACCCGTGTCCCCTGCACTGGCAGGTGGACTCAACCACTGCGCCACCAGGGAAGTCCAACGGGCAGTTTTTAAAATCTGGGTGTCCCTGAGAAGAGTAGCGCCTTTAAGACATGAACGGGCTGGCTCTGATTATTTAATAAGGGCAGTCCCATTAAAAAGCTTCCCTTGATAAAACTGAGCTTCATATGGGTGAGTTTCAGCCATTCGTTTACCCTTCTCTAGTCTTCCTGTGGTGGGGCATTCTCTCAGGAACAGCCAGAGGCTCTGATGGCTTTGTGGATTGGAGGCTAAAAGGACACCTTTGCCTAGGCTTGCCTCTGCCCAGGGGCACTGAACACAGGCAGTGTCCCTGGTACAGGGGAAGGGCTCAGTCGATTATCTGGGGACCACTGGGCTGGCCAGTCAGGGTTCTAAGCTATGATTTCAAAGAAAAAGGGCTGCCCGCATTTCTGGCTACCTTTTACCATGACTCTGATTCTCTGTATAATGAGAATGCAAACTGGGAGAAGTTGAAGGCTATACCATCTGTACTATTTTAATGATTTTAGCAATGTTTTATGTTGTCTTAAAAGTGTAGTCTATAGCAGTCATGCAAAAAAAAGAAATCCTTGCAAATGGTGTTTTCCTCTAAGCACCCAGGTATTTGGTTTTTAAATATATGATATTGCTCTATTATATATGTGTAAAAGTTATGTATAAACAGGCACCATTTACTGACTATAAAGGGAAAACATTTGATTTGAGCAAGACAGGAAATATAAACGATTTATACCTTGAGGCACAAGTGAGAAAGAATGGTAGAAATTGTAAAGTTGGAGTAAATGAAATCAATTCACGTTGATGTTCAGTAGCCTGGGACCAAAGCATAAAGAATGGGATATGAATTTAACGTAAGTCCGTCCTAGGGCTGAAAATACAGACTTTTGCTTTTAAAATGTGAGGAAATCTAGACTAAGTTAATTTTAAAGTCCTAAGTGGATATAACTTACACTTTGTTGCTCAATGTGAGGTTGGAAAAAAGGTAAGGGTGTTAATAGGATATGAGAGCTTTCAGAAAATGATTTTTTTAATGTTATGTATATATTTTAAAAATAAATTTATTTATGTTATTTATTTAGTTTTGGCTGTGTTGGGTCTTCATTGCTGCACGTGGGCTTTCTCTAGTTGCGGCGAGCGGGGGCTACTCTTTGCTGCGGTGTGCAGGCTTCTCATTGCGGTGGCTTCTCGTCGCAGAGCACGGCTCTAGGGGCGCGGGCTTCAGTAGTTGTGGTGCACGGGCTTAGTTGTTCCATAGCATGTGGGATCTTCTCGGACCAGGGCTCAAATTCGTGTCCCCTGCATTGGCAGGCAGATTCTTAACCACTGTGCCACCAGAGAAGCCCCAAGCTGCACACTCTTGAAGCAGGACATTGATACAAAGGAAGGATTTTTAAGATGATGACTATGAGCTTGACGGGTCTGAAAACCACGTCGAGTTACCAGATGGTGGAAGGTACTAGGGAAGCTTCCCTTGGAAGAGATTTCCAGATGAAATAACAACTCTGCAAATATGTGAGAGACTGTCATGGAGAAAAAAGATCAGGCACCTTGAGGAACTTCAAGTAGCAGAACTAAGACCAATTCATGGAAGGTACAGAGGCTAACTTCAGCCCAGTATAAGAAAATATTTTCTAAAAATAGAACTACCATATGATCCAGCAATCCCACTCCTGGGTGTATGTCCAGAGAAAACCATAATTCGAAAAGATACATGCACCCCAGTTCATTGCAACACTATTTACAATAGTCAAGACATGGAAGCAACCTAAATGTCAATCAACAGAGGAATAAAGAAAAAGTGGTACATATATACAGTGGAATATTACTCAGCGATAAAAAGAATGAAGTAATGACATTTGCAGCAATGTGGTTGGACCTAGAGATTATCATCCTAAGTGAAGTAAGTCAGACAGAGAAAGACAAATATATGATACTGCTTATATATGGAATCTAAAAAAGTGATACAAATTAACTTATTTACAAAACAGAAACCAACTCCTAGACTTAGAAAGCAAATTTATGGTTACCAAAGGGGAAAGGTAGGGGGAAGGGATAAATTAGGAGTTTGGGATTAACATATCCACACTAATATTTATAAAACAGATAATCAACAAGGACCTACTGTATAGCACAGGGAACTCTACTTAATATTCTGTAATAACCTATATGGGAAAAGACTCTGAAAAAGAATGGATATATGTATAACTGAATCACTTTGCTGTACATCTGAAGCTAATATAACATTGTAAATCAAATATACTCCAGTATAAAATAAAATTTCAATTAAAAATTAAAGAAAACAAAAAGAGGGGCTTCCCTGGTGGTGCAGTGGTTGAGAGTCCGCCTGCCGATGCCGGGGACAGGGGTTCGTGCCCCGGTCCGGGAGGATCCCACATGCCACGGAGCGGCTGGGCCCGTGAGCCATGGCTGCTGAGCCTGTGCATCTGGAGCCTGTGCTCCGCAATGGGAGAGGCCACAACAGTGGGAGGCCCGCGTACCGCAAAAAAAAAATAATAAAATAAAATTAAAAAATAAATAAAAATTTTTTAAAAAAAGGAAAATATTTTCTTGCAGAGTTGAATGGAAAGGGAACGAGTTACCTCAACTTGGTGAGCTCCAAAGATGGTGAGGTCCAAGGCATGTCAAACACAGGCTGGGACCATCTTTCAGGAATGTTTGAAGGGAATGCCCTGCTTTGAGGTATATTCCAAATGTGCCTGAAGGAACTGTCCGACTGAAAGATTCCATACCCTGATACTCTGAGTTAGTGTTATCATTAAAGATCGTTGTTGTTCTCTAATAATTAGATTTCTCTAAGACTGGAGGAATACTCCCACATATAGATAGGTGTGATTTCTGTCTCATTCGCCATGTGGCTCTAAACTATTTATCAGATTTAGGTCATAAGATACAAATCCTTGAGACACTTCGTATAAAAAATGGCTCCCTGATCAAATCATTTTTAATTGAAGTAGAGTTAATTTACAATGTTGTGTTAGTTTCAAGTGTACAGCAAAGTGATTCAGATATATATATACACACACATATATATGTGTGTATATACATGTATGTGTATATGTATGTGTGTGTGTGTACACACACACACACACACACACACACACACACACACACACACATGGTTGGCCAAAAAGTTCGTTCGGGTTTTTTCCATAAGATCTTACGGGAAAACCTGAATGAAGTTTTTGGCCAACCCAATATATATATATATATATATGTATATATTCTTTTCCAGATTCTTTTCCATTATAGGTTTTACAAGATATTGGGTACAGTTCCTTGTGCTAGACAGTAGGTCCTTGTTGTTTACCTATTTTATATATGGTAGTGTGTATATGTTAATCCCAAACTCCTAATTTATCTCTGCACCTTTCAAATCAATTTCTAAATACTGCCTGATTTACTACTCTGAGAGAGGACACACTAGAGGGTCAGAGAAGATATTTGTTTTAACTTTAACTCAGCATTTAAACTTAGTTGCCAGTGGAACCCTACCCTTTTTTTTGGAAACACAATAAATATCTCTTCTCCCAAGGTTCCTTGATAATGAGTCCTGCTTTCCAGTCTTTTTCCTCTCTCCTGCCTCCAGGGTCATCCTCATTTAACCTTTTTTCTTCAAGACCGCAGCCTCAAACACAATTTTCTAAATCGACCACAAGGTGGCTCTGCTTGTCTTACAAAAACTTCTGCTGGGCAGGGCCTTAACACAGGAAGGGTTTAAGTCTGTGCTACACAGGGCAGTCAGGACTAGGGAAACCTGGGGTGTTACCTGTGTGCACGGGTTAAGTTAGAACTATTGTCTCCTGATCCAGATGGGGGAAGTTTTCAGAAGACTGTTGTACGAACTGGAGTTTTCTGGTTGTCCCTTCCAAGTTTCTGTTTTGAGGGTACATTTCCATAGAGTTCATGAACAGGACGCTTTTCTTCCAGGTCAGTGACAAGCAGAGCACCTGAAATCTGGGAAGAGACTTTTCCTGCCAAGCCACTGTTTTCAACTAAGCATATTTTCATTTGCTTTTAGGTCTTTGAGAACAAAGCCATGTTGAAACAGGAAGATGTTGGCACTGAGCTCTTTTGCATCCTAACCTCCATCCAGCTTAACCATCAGTGCTGAGGAATTCATTTTAATTAGCAGCAGCAGGAGCAATTCAATGGTGCTTCTATCCTGATTGCGTCGTTTCCGAAGAATTGCTTTTTGCAGGTGTATGCCTTTTTAGTTAACGGGAAAAATAATTATTGTCCTTAAGGCCAAGAAAGGGATATTTCTCATTGAGTTGAAAGAGCTTATAAGGTAAGCTGTGCTGTGGGTGGACACGAAGTGTTAGTGATTTCCACGGGCTGGCAGTATCCTTGTGGTCACCAATTCTAAGAACGTCTGTGTCCATAGATGTTACCTTCAGGTATCTTTAGGAAAAACCTCTTTATATCAGCTTGTTCTCAGTTACCCACTCTGTTCTTCCTTTTTAAGTCCTCTCTCACTTCAGGTTTTCATTCATTCACTTATGTACTCGTTCATTCAAAAGATTTAGGTGGCGCAGTGGTTGAGAGTCCGCCTGCCGATGCAGGGGACACGGGTTCGTGCCCCGGTCCGGGAAGATCCCACATGCCGCTGAGCCATGGCGGCTGAGCCTGCGCGTCTGGAGCCTGTGCTCCGCAATGGGAGAGGCCACGACAGTGAGAGGCCCGCGTACCGCAAAAAAGAGAGGGCTTCCCTGGTGGCGCAGTGCTTGGGGGTCCGCCTGCCGATGCGGGGGGCGCGGGTTCGTGCCCCGTTTCGGGGGGATCC
>NW_006786541.1:837395-857492 GCF_000442215.2 Lipotes vexillifer
AAAAAAAAAAAAAAAAAAAAAAAGAGAGAGAAAGATTTAGCACCTACTCTTTGTAAACCACATATGCTAAGTGCTATAGGGGATTTGAAGATGACTTCCCTTGACATGGAGGTTGGGGATGGGTGAGATAGACAAATATATAAAAAGTAGCAAGTTATGAGCCAAAGGTTCAACAGGACAGGGGATGTATGGAAGTTTCAGCCTCTAGATTCTAAACTAGAACCCTGCATTCTGATGGGGAAGAGATTTCTTTAAGATCTTCTCCCGGAGGGTTATCTGGAAAAGGATTTTAAAAGGAGGTTATCTGGGTTAACTTTGCTCACTCACCATTTGTCATTTTAAATTGTCTACAAGTTTTTAAATAATTAGAAAGGAAAGGAGGATCAGTGGTTGTGACACTGTTTATCTCCAGGGTCCAAGAAGGGTGTTACCAATATGAAGGTATTAATACCTAGAAGAGGAATTGGAAATGTAAGTGACAGACGTGTAGGCTGCTATATTGGTTGGCCAAAGATATTTTCTTGATATTTCTGCCTAGCAGGATATGTTATTTGACATAGAAATATTTTATCTTTTTCCAAATGGCATATTTTATTCCAATTTTTTTATTAGTAAAAAATGTGAACATATAAGAATAGTACAATGAACGTGCATTTCCATAATACCAAGATTCAACAGTGGCTAACATTCTGCTGTATTTGCTTTATCTCTCTGTATGTGCTCCCCCAAGTTTTTTTCTTTTAGCTGTGTTGTATGGCTTGCAGGATCTTAGTTCCTCCACCAGGGATCGAACCCATGCCCCTTGCAGTGGAAGCGCAGAGTCCTAATCACTGGACCACCAGGGAATTCCCCCAAAATATATTTTAAAGATGCTTCCCCTCAAACTAGGATCTGATGAAATCTCATGCATTATATTTGGTTGTTATATCTCTTTAGTCTCTTTTGATCAAGGAGAGTCTGCCTTTTTAAAAAAAAATAACATTGACTTTTTGAAGAGACCATAACAGTTGTTTTACAGATTATGGAATGTCCCACATTCTGGATTCATCCGATGATTTTCTCTTGACGCCTTAAAATTTGCTCTACTATCCTCCTGTATTTCCTAGAAACTGCAACATTAGGTCAAAAGATGGCCTTGTACACAGTCTCTCTGGCTTAAATTTTCTAGACAGTACATCTTAGTCCTTCAGTCTTCTGCCTGGTTAGCAGAGAGATTCTGGGGTTTTACCTTCACTTTAAAGACTTTAGCCAGTAATGAAAGGTAGATAACATCAAATGCTGGCAAGAATATAGAGAAATGGGAACCCTTATACATTCCTGGTGGGAATGCAAAGTTGTGCAGCCACTTCGGAAAACGTTTGGCCGTTTCTTAAAATGTTAAACACAAATTTACCATATAACCCAGAAATTCCAGTCCTAAGTATCTACCCAAGAGAAATAAAAACATAAAACATATGTCTACGCAAAGACTTGCAAATGAATGTTCATAGCTACATTACTCATAATGGCCAAAATGTAGAAGTGATCCAAATGTCCATCAACTGATGAATAAACACAATCTGGTATATTCAGACAATGGAATATTATTCAGCAACAAAAAAAAATTAATGAACTACTGAAGTTCCTCAAAAAATTAAAACAACTAAAACTGCCATATGATCCAGCAATCCTACTCTGGGTACATGTCCAAAAGAAATGAAAGTGGAGTCTCAAAGAGATATTTGTACACCCATGTTTATAGCAGCATTATGCATGATAAACAAAAGGTGGAGCAACCCAGGAGTCTATCAGTGGATGAACAGATAAAATATGGTGTGTGTGTGTGTGTGTGTGTGTGTGTGTGTGTGTGTGTGTGTGTGTAAATAAATAAATAAATAAATAATATATATATATATATATATCAGAATGTTCTCCAGCTTTATAAAGGAAGGGAATTTTGTCACATGGATGAACGTTGAGGACATTATGCTAAGTGAAATAAGCCAGTCACAAAAAGAAAAATACTGCCTGGTTCCACTTACATGAGGCATCTAAAGTAGTCAAATTCATAGAAACAGAAAGTAGAATAGTGGTTACCAGAGCCTGGGGAAAGGGGAAATGGGGAATTGTTGTTTAATGGATATAGAGTTTCAATTTTGCAAGATGAAAAAGTTCTGGAAATCTATTGTACAACAGCGTGAATATACTTAACACTACTGAACTGGACATTTAAAAATGGTTAAGATGGTAAATTTTATGATATGTGTTTATTTCCACAATTTTAAAAAGAATGTTTTTGAGAGTGCTAATTATATAAATGAATCAGGACAGTGTTAATTTTTGTAAAACACTGTGTTCAGAGTTCTGTGCTGCATTTTATACATTCTCTAAAGATGCATTTATAAAAGATCTTCCTCAGAGTGTTAGCTGTGTGGATGAATCAGGGTAGCATTATTTCTGTGAAACACTGTGATGACTGGTCCATTCTGCACATTATATACTCCCTAAAGACATATTACTAAAAGATATTCCTAAGACTAACAACAAACCAAAAAATTAATGAACTACTGATACATGCTACAACATGCATGAGCTTCAAAAACATGCTGAGTAAAAGAAACTGAATACAAAAGATCACATATTATATTATTTCATTTATATGAAATGTCCAGAATAGGCAAATCTGTAGAGACAGAAAATAGATTAGTTGTTACTTGAGGCTGAGACAGGTGTAGAGATTAACTCCAAAAGGACACAAGGATCTAACTAAGGGGATAAAAGTATTCTGAAACTGGATTTCGGTGATGGTTATACAACTTGGTAAAAGTTATTGAATTTAACTTAAAGTGGCTTAAGTTAAACTGGTATAACTTAAAATTATACTTTGATAAAGTAAAAAGATTTTTTTTAGTCTATCTAGCTCACTTCAACCCCTACCTGCGCCCTGTGTTCAAAGATACCCAGTGCCTCCCAATTTGATGAATCTATGACCAAAATTGTCCTGTCTCTTATAGGTCTTTTTCACCTTATTTTTCAGCTTTCTCAGGTCTGCTCAATCACTTATCACTTGTCCATTCACTTTCTAACATCGCAAACATTACTAACCTTCTTCCTCAGCTGTCATTCCCACTCAACCTTCGGATGAATGCCCTTTTCATTCTGAGTCTGGCTATGGTTCTGCTGGTCACCTCCGGGAATTTCCAGAGCCCATCCCACATCCACATTAGTAGTTGTGGCCTCTGGAATCGTTGGGGTCACATAATGCGTACTGAGATCAGTTCAGCTCACAACAGCCTAGGAAACTTTATTGGCTGCGTGGTTAGCTATATTGCTAGCCTTGCTCAAATGAGTACCCTTTGTCACAGGCTTAATGTAGCTGCAAGCCCATGTGCCATATTGAATACTTCTCATAATCTCATCCTAGTTAAGTTCCCCTTCCATTATCATAATAATCCAGACACAATAAGCAAGGAGACATTATTGAGAGGGAAGTGGGGATGTGACCTTAATCCCCAATTCAGACATATGTGTTCTTTCAGGTGTCATCTGATGATATTTTCTTCTTGTGGATATATATGATTTATCACACATACCTGCCTATGAGCATTAGAAATGCCTGTGAGTGTACTTGGTAGCTCTTGATATCTTGACTTCCAGGATAATTGCTTAAACATGTAGGTATCTTGCCAAGAGCCTTGCATCAATTGATAAGATAAATATTGGAATTAAAAAGCCTTTAACTCAGATAGGGTAAAAGGAACAACACAGCTCCAACTCCTAAACTATGCTTTTAATCACAAAGGAAGTTGCATAAATATTTCAGTTATAAGGTTTAAAAAAAGAATGTAGATTATCATCGGATGCTTTATACACACACAATGTTAGAATGCTGTGAAACGGAGACTAAGGAAAGATAAACACTAAATAAGGCAGGTTTTATGCTGTATCTCTACCCCCTTAAAGTGAGAGCTTTGTTTGTATCTTTTATCTCAGTCTAACTTTCCTCACCATTTCCGTTATTTAGTCATGTGATCTTGGTCAGCCATATAACCAGGGATGATATTATAAATGTTCCAGCTGATATAAGGCAGAGTCTGGCTCATCAGAGGATGGTCCCCAAACTTCTGGCTGTGCTAGGCATTAATCCTTCCTTGGTGGATTGCGGTGAGGTCAAGGAGGTCCTGGGGAGGGTCTGGGACATCTGGAGCAAGAGGAGCACTTAGGAGTCTTGGGGCAATAGCTATTTACTACTTGGTTTAGAATCGTTTCACTATTAAATGAATGGATATGACTGCACTAGTGCATAATGGCTGCCTATAATCTTTTTGAGATTATGTTCCTCATCTGTTAAATGGGGATAAAATCCACTCTGCCTGCCTAATAGTGTTGTTGAACCACGTTTGTAAATATTCTCTGAGCACAGTAAAGCCCTGAATAACAGAAGTATGAGATTAGAGTTTTTATTTTGTGGGTAAATGTGCTTCTGGTAGGGGAGGTGAGGCACTTGCCCAGGGCGTGAGGGTTCATAGGGGCTGAGGTTGTAAGAGGGACCAACTCTAATCTGAGGGTACCCAGAATTTCAACAAACCTAAGAGCTAATGATGGACAGTGGGGTAGGCCTTCCAGAAGAGAGCTTTCAAAAGCTACTGGAGCCAGACTACAGGCTCCAAGGACTGAAGCTCTGGGAAAAGGAAGAGGTGAACAAGAACCCCCCCCCGCCCCCAGGAGCTGTTTCCCAGGACTTCCCTTCACCTGCTCCCTGAAGTGTGATTTGGGGTGAGTGGATAAGGGATGGAGAGTAAAGGCAAATGATGTTTCAACTCTGACACCATCAGGGGTTTTCTGCCAAAGGGAATATGATTAAAAGTGTGTGGCTCATAACAGGTACTTCGTGCACGTTTGATAGTTAATGCTAATTGCCTATGTGATGTATACTGAAAAATATTGTGTGGAACATATTTAAGTTAAAATTATTTAAGTTAAAATGTATTTATTATTTATCTGAAATATCAGAAGTATCTAAATTACATGCCTGTTTAATTACATTTCTCTGACGATTTGGCTCTCCTTGGTGGATCTTTGTTTTATAGAATTTGCTTATTAAATTCCTTACGGCGGGCTTCCCTGGTGGCGCAGTGGTTGAGGGTCCGCCTGCCGATGCGGGGGACGCGGGTTCGTGCCCCAGTCTGGGAGGATCCCACATGCCGCAGAGCGGCTGGGCCCGTGGGCCATGGCCACTGGGCCTGCACGTCTGGAGCCTGTGCTCCGCAACGGGAGAGGCCACAACAGTGAGAGGCCCGCGTGTCGCAAAAAAAAAATTCCTTACGTTAACAGTCTAAATTCCACTGCATTGTAACATAGCTTCTATGGTGATCACATCTAACTCACTGCATTATTTTGTGTATTAAACATTCATTAATGAGCAAACACATTTAACATTAATGTTATGAGCTAGTTTGTTATGAGCTAACATTAATGTTATGAGCTAGTTTGAGCATGTACTGGCATATAAGCAACTCTGCGAATTGTTCTTCAAATTTTATTTGTTGAAACACACAATACCATCTTTCATGGCCTAAGTTTCTTTTCCATTTTTTGGACTGCATTGCATCTCTTGACAAATGACTTTTTTTTAAGTAATTTTTTAAAATTAGTTTATTATTTATTTATTTATTTTTGGCTGCATTTGGTCTTCATTGCTAAGCGTGGGCTTTCTCTAGTTGCGGCGAGCGGGGGCTACTCTTCCTTGCGGTGTGCAGGCTTCTCATTGCGATGGCTTCTCTTGTTGTGGAGCACAGGCTCTAGGCACGCGGGCTTCAGTAGTTGTGGCTCACAGGCTCTAGAGCACAGCCTCAGTAGTTGTGGCACACGGGCTTAGTTGCTCTGCAGCACGTGGGATCTTCCTGGACTAGGGATTGAACCCGTGTCCCCTGCATTGGAAGGCGGATTCTTAACCACTGCGCCACCAGGGAAGTCCCAACTAATGACTTTTTAAAATGTTCACTGACTTAAAAAGAGTACTATCGTCAAAATTTATTCTGATGATAGTTCCCTCATTCAACACCACATATGAAAATTTCTCTTGCTCCCATGCTGGGAGAATATTTAGTAACTCCATGTAAAAGAATTCCACAGGAATGAAACCATTTCAAAAGAGAGTCATGGTAAGTGCCATAATAATTATCCACTTCAAGTAGGAATTTCTTCACCTATTCATAAATAATGTTCCTTTTAAGGACATCCTTGACACTTAAAAGGCTAATTTTTTTTTTTTTTTGGCCAATACTTTCTTTAATGCATTCAACAAGTTCCTTTAAGTAAAGGAGTTCTATAATAAAGCTGTTTGTTCTTTCAGCATACATAATTCTACTGCTAAAGAGATATTGAAAAATATGAACAAGAAATAAGTAGGCTTCACTCCATGGATTATTGGGGTCTTTTCTTCAGCATTTAACTATTGTTTCAGTACTTCAAATAGACTGACATTCTTACACCTGCATTTGTTAAAGAGAGACAACAAGGTTTGAATAACAGAATTGAAGAATACTGAATGACAACTGTGTCAGGGGTCTGCCAGACCACCTCCATACTCAGAAATGTGCTAAAAGAACTCATGGGACTCAGCGTTTAGTTGTGTTCATGACTAAGATTTGTTATAGAGACATGGCAAGGATACATAGCCAGGTCAGAAGGGGAAAAGACACATGTGGGGTCTGGAAGAAACCCTGCTGGCTTCCCTGCGCTCTCTTCCTCTCACGGGGTCACAAAGAATGCACAGCGGTTAAGACTCCGAGCTTCCCCTGCAGGGGGCACGGGTTCCATCCCCGGTTGGAGAACTCAGATCCCGTGTGCTCCATGGCACGGCCCAGAAGAACAAAAATCCCCTGGCAACATGTATGCAATGTTTCTGCTCAGGGAAGCCCATTAGTGTCTCAGTGCCCAAGTTTGCTTCTTCTTTTTTTTTTTTTTTAATAAATATTTTAGAATAGTTTTAGGTTTACAGAAAAACTGTGAAGATAGTAGAGTCCCCATATACCCATTTTCCTCTATTATTGACATCTTACATTCATATGGTATGTTTATCACAATTAGCAAACCAATATTGATACTTCATTATTATCTAAAGCCTATAGTTTATTCAGATTCCCTTAATTTTTACCCAAGTCCTTTTTCTGTTCCAGAATCCCATCCAGGAGCCCACATTATAATTAGTCATCACGTCTGCTCAGACCCTTCCTGACTGTGATAGTTTCTCAGACTTCCCTTGTGTATTGATCCAAAGTCACTTCTAATTAGCAGTGGTTTGGGATTTTGGTTAAAGAATTGTTTCTCCCTTTTTTGAATATGAAAAATAAGTGCTTTTACTTCTCAGTTCCCTCTTTTGGTCTTCCCTCAGCTAAATCTGCAGGAGGGACCATAAGGAATTCTCCAGATCTTTACTGGGGAGGGAGCACTGATTTTTAGCCAGTGCTGCCGGTTAAGCAATGGAAACACCAGTAACTGTGGCAGAAGGAAAGCTCTAATTGCCAAACTCTTGCAATTTATTGAAAAAAGCCACATATAAGACATTTAGGGCATTCTGACAAGGTCAACATAGGATGCAGAGGGCAAAATTATATAGGACATGTTCTACATATACAGGCATCTGGTAACCCTATCTTTGGGGTCACCACCCTGGGACCTTCCTGTGGCCCAGGCAAGGCTCCCGCTCACCCTGAAGACGGGGGCAGCCTGGGATCCAGGGTGTGGGTGGTCGAGCTGATCCCGCCCCACCCCGTGGCCTCCACTGCAGGGAGCCTGCCTCCCTTTTTCTGAACTTTCTGGCCCTGGCGCGAACCTTGCTGGCACCCGTGGGCTTTTAATATTTTCCATTCCTGGCTGTTATACAATATTTCACCTCAAAAATGCATCCTCCCCGTCACCAAAGGGCATGCTGTTCCAGTGAGAGGACCCAGCTGGGTGAGTGGAAGTGACCCACCGCGTTCTGGGGCTTGGAGGAGGCCCAGCCCAGCGCTTTGGAGAAGGAGGTGGCAGAAATGTCTCCGCATTTGTGGGGAGACAGGGCCAGCTCTTGAGTCAGCCCGAGGCCCAGGCTCCTGGGCCAGCCTGAGACCTCGTGGTCCCACTCGAAGCCCCCCTGGAAGCCCAGATCCACGGTCAGCAGGGGGGCCACCTGCCTCTCCCATTTGGCACTCCAGTCCCACCCCTCCCACTTGCCCTCTGACCCCGGTCAAGTGGCTTCACTTCTCGGAGCCCAGTGTCCCTGCCTGTATGGTGGGGATGACGACAGTACCTGTCTTTTAGTGTCCTTGTGAGGCTCAAATGCCGCCCGTTTGGACCATCCGGGAGCTTTAAGGCCCACCCTGCGGCGCCCCTCCTCGGCGGTGCTGATTCAGCCGGTGTGGGTGCGGCCGGGACATCGGTGGTTTTTAAAAGCGCTCAGGTGGGCTTCCCTGGTGGCGCAGTGGTTGAGAGTCCGCCTGCCGATGCAGGGGACACGGGTTCGTGCCCCGGTCCGGGAAGATCCCACATGCCGCGGAGCGGCTGGGCCCGTGAGCCATGGCCGCTGGGCCTGCGCGTCCGGGGCCTGCGCGTCGAGCCTGCGCGTCAGGAGCCTGTGCTCCGCAACGGGAAAGGCCACAGCAGTGAGAGGCCCGCCTACCGCGGAAAAAAAAAAAGCGCTCAGGTGATTCTCACTCGCAGCTGAGAACCGCTGCTCTGAGAGGAAAGCTCCTCCCAAGGGGACTCTTGCCAGGCGCCGGCTGCTGCTTTGATGAGCGAGGGCGCCACACGCCCATTTTCCTGAAAATATGACCCCAGGGACACCTGAGAGCCACTGTCGGGGTGGAGGGAGAGCACTCTGAAAAGGCAGGTGAGGGGTCCTGCAGGCGCGCCGTGACTTTCCGAGCCGGCCCTGCCCACAGACAGACGCCTCTGAGCCACCGGCCCGTCCCGGCCACAGGCCGGGGCCCGGCAAACCTGCCCCGGTGTCCCCGCTGCTGGGCGGCCAGGTCCTCCCCAGGAGCACCCAGCCTCCCCTCCGCAGACACAGGCCCCGAGCCCGGAGAGTGAGGCTAGGGGTGGAGGGCACGCTGCTCCGGTCACCTGTCACTGCGGAGAAGGGCCGCGGCCACGGGAGAATGAAGCGAGCAGAGAGCCAGGTGCCTGCTGGGAGAGGCGGGGGGACGCTTGCGGGCCTTGGCGGGGAGAGCCATCTGCTTTCCTCATCCTGAGGAGAGGAGATCTGCAGGAGGTCCCACAGCCCAGAGGAGGAAAACAGCTGGAGCCGGGCGCCTGGGGAGGGGGTGGCGGAGTGGAGAACAGCTCGCTTCTCCCGGGGACGCCTTCACCCCCAGAGCCGGCCTTGGACACAGGCAGGAGGATAGCTTCTCTCCAGGGCAGCGCGGCCCCTGCCCGGGGGCTTCAGCCAGAGTCCAGTTTCCCCAGCGGAGACCGGAGCCCTCGGCCTCCCCGGACCCCAGGTTCTCAAAGAGGCAGC
The DNA here is from genome assembly GCF_000442215.2 of Lipotes vexillifer. Taxonomy (NCBI): domain Eukaryota; kingdom Metazoa; phylum Chordata; class Mammalia; order Artiodactyla; family Lipotidae; genus Lipotes; species Lipotes vexillifer. Next base: position 846,874 of record NW_006786541.1, read on the forward strand.
GACCAGGCGGGGGGTTAGAGAGCTAGGGCCCCCGTGGGCGACTTCGGCCATGGGAAGAAGAGGCTGGACACCCTGTTCTGGGGTTGACTCACAGCCAGGGTCCCAGGCTCCTGGCCAGAGGGAGGGAAGGAGAGGGAGGGAGGCGCAGGGGCGTGGTGCGGAGGCTTCCAACCCTTATGAGGGATGCCTGTGGTTATGAATCCTCAGGGGGCATTTTAGTGTCCCCTGAGAAGAGGCAAGTTAAGATGGGCACTTTTCTTTGCAGTGTGTTGGGAAGTGGTAGTGCTTCTATGTAGCCCCCATTCACTGAGGGCTCAGTCCTTTTGGGGTCCTAATCTTGTGGGGCTAGAGGTTTATTAGGTCCTCCACCTTGAGTGCCCTGGGTTTCTCTCTTATCCTCTTACCTCCATGAGGCTATGAAAACTGAAGTTCAAGTTCATTTTCAAGACTGGGAGGTCTATCACTGATTGGCTGACCTTATGAAGTCCCTAAGATAAAAGCTGATTTCAATGCTCAGCTTACCTCTCTGGATTCTTGGGGTTTTGACCGCAGTATTTCTTACTTTTCCCCCCAGCTCATCAGTGTGTTTAGGAAATTAAAAAAATTTTAGTCAGAATTTGATTTCAGAAGGATGCTTGTTCAGGGTACCTACTCCACCTTACTACCAGAGAGGGAAGTGTTCTCAGTTTTTTAACCTAGAAACTGAGATAGTCAGACTGGAAGAGTAGGTCCTAACATTTTTGGGACAGACTGTTAAAAATTTGATGGAAGTTAGGGTCTGGGGACTCTTTTTCCAGGAAAATGTATGTGCACGCAACAAAACGTATGCATGTTCGTTCCCCTGAAGCTGTTCATGGACTCAAGATTAATAACTCACAGACAAGCTGCTCTCTGCTATCCCAGACCGAGCTAACATGGCCTTGCTGTGTTCTCCGTCCTGGGGAGAGAGTTTCCATGTCTCCTCTTAATAGGTCTGAAGAGCACAGACTTTCCTTTGTGAACCAGGGCTTTCAGGAACTTCAGGACCTGATGGGGAAGGGAAATGGACTTACCAGCTAAGAGTCACATGGAGCTGAAGCAGACCCCCTCTATCTTCATTCATTCAAAAAACGTTTACTAACCTAGTTCCAGTTATCTATTGCTGTATAACAAACTACCCCAAAATTTAATGACTGAAAACAAGAGCAACTTTTTTTTTTCCTCTCTCTCTCATGGCTCTGTTGGTGACTGGGCTCAGCTAGATGGTTTTCCCTTAGGATTTTTCGTGTGGTTGCAGTCACGCAGTGGCTGAGGCTGGAGTCGTCTTGAAGACTTAGTGTCATGTGTAGCAGTGATATTGTCAGCTAGAACCTCTGCTGGAGTTGTCAGCTGGAACCCCTTTATGTGCGTTCCTTTATGTGCAAAGTCCCTCATTTCTCCAACCCATCTACTGTGATACCAAAAGAAGGCCCCCGATCACACAGGGCAGGTGCTATTAACAGCCAGAGGAAGCCCTCCGGAGGCAGCCAAGTTCAATGCCTAAGTTAATCAGGTCGTGGAGGTAGGGAGAGGTATCAGGTTTCAGAGCAGACACCAAGACTTCTCTCCATTTTAAGCCTAATTGGGAACATTCCTGCAATCACCAAGCCTTGTTTTTTCCACAGCAAAGCCACTCGGCAGCAACTACACCATTTTGGGTCATTCAAATGATACCCAAAGTGAGGGCTAGATTTCAACTTTTTAGCTTGACTAGAGACGTAGGCTTGTGGGGAGTACATCAGCTAAGCACTCAGCCAAAGCAGCTTGAGCAGAAAAGAGTTAACACAGCAGGCTTGAGACTGCTGTCCTAGAAAGAAGGCCTGTATACAAGGCTGGCCCTTGGTGGGCATTTAGAAACTTGGATTTTTGGAAGTTGGATTTAGGATTCCTGCCACCCTAACTGACCAGAATGGATATCTGTGCCTAAACTGTTTATGCAAATAATCTGGTTTGTGCTGAGCACCTGCGTTCCTTCTGTTCCTCCGAGATTTTGGCCCATCACAAGCAGAGGGTACCTATATGACTAGCTCCCAGTAAAAACCCTGGGCATCGAGTCTCTAACGAACTTCTCTGGTAGACAATATTTCAAATGTGTTGTCATGACTCATTGCTGGAGGAATTAAGCATGTCCTGTGTGACTCCACTGGGAGAAGACTCCAGACTTTTTGCTTTATGTACCTTCTCCTTCTGCTGATTTTGCTTTGCATCCTTTTGCTGTAATAAGTCCCAGCTGGGAGTACCACTGTATGCTGCATCCTGGGAGTCCTACTAGCAACTCACCAGACCTGGGTTTGGTCTTGGTCTCCCAATATTACCACCCAGTTCTTCTTTTCCTTCATTCTATTAGATCTTATACCTAAAAACATGTTAAGGAGAGTTGGAAGGGGAAAGAAAATTTTCTATCCATCAGTTGCATTATATCCCCTTGTCCCTTTCCAATTCTGCTTCATTCAGACACACTCCTTAAACCACTTATCTTTTCTCATATCTTCTTCTCTCAGAATTACAGAAAGAAATTGTTTCTAAAGAAGCTGACCAACTGTGGCAGAGATGCCTGGATATATTGTTCTACAGACTACAGCACTTCCTGTATGTTGGTTTCTGATAGAGTGAGCCTTGATTTCTCAGTCTTTACTGCCTCCTTTTACTTTAATCTCCCTCTTTGAAATGTGTTTTTTTCCCTGTCCCTCTGCTGCAGTATCCGTCTGTATATTTCATTCATTTTGGAGATATCCATGAATCTGTCTCTTATCTCACAATCTCAATACTTGAATGTTTGTGTATCTTCCCCTCTGACAACTTAATACATTTCAAATTTTTTTTTGCAGGGAAGCCTAGAGAAAGAAACCATTGGAGTACGTAAGTAGAACTACTCAAATCATCTCTTTGTGAACAAAGAATGACTTATTTTTCTCTGCTGGTTCCCAGTGGGTCAGAAATGATTATCTAGATAGTACCTACTCCTGTCACAATCTGTGCTCCAACCAGGCTGCCTGAAAGCTCTCCCATTTTCAACAGTATACCTACCGGGAATCTACATCTTGACCCAACACAGTAATACACACAGGCCAAGATCTCCATCCTTCAACCAAAAACAACAAGAAATCGTTTCAAACCCTGCACTTGACCACTGATGAGGAACAGCCTTCCCCAAATCCCACCATCTTGATTGAAGACTTGTAAACTCCATGCCCTATCCTTTCTGGATGGGCCCTCTGGGTCCAAGTGACTAAGACACAGCCACCAGTATTAAAACAAAGCAATAATAACCTTCCTTCTCATGCCCTACTCCAACAGGAATTGTTGCTACAAAGGCAGAGACAATATAACAACACAACATTAACAGGCTGTCCGTCAATCTTAGCAGTATTTCCAGCACTTCCTGCCAGGGCTCCAAGTTTCTCTGGTAGGGCTTCGAAGGATTTCAGATAGGGGCTTCGAGACTTCCTTTTAGAGGCTTTAGGATTTTATAGTAAGATATCAAGGAGGGGCTTCCCTGGTGGCACAGTTGTTAAGAATCCGCCTGCCAATGCAGGGGACATGGGTTTGAGCCCTGGTCCAGGAAGATCCCACATGCGGAGCAGCTAAGCCCATGTGCCACAACTAATGAGCCTGCGCTCTAGAGCCCTCGAGCCACAACTACTGAGCCCGCATGCCACAGCTACTGAAGCCCGCGTGCCTAGAGCCTGTGCTCCGCAACGAGAAGCCACCGCAATGAGAAGCCCGCATGCTGCAATGAAGAGTAGCCCCCGCTCACTGCAACTAGAGAAAGCCCAAGTGCGGCAATGAAGATCCAACGCAGCCAAAAATAAATAACTACAGTAAATAAATTTTTAAAAGATATCAAGGAATTCCTTGGAGGAACTCTTAGACTTGTTGTCAAAATTTCCAAAGCTTCCATTCAGGGATTACAGGACTCCCTGGCAGAGCCCATCGATTTACTCTGTGAGCTATTTAGAAGTTGCAGGCAGCAGCTCATAGCAGTGTCTTCAAGGACTCAGGGAGTTGCTGATTAGTACTAGTCAAGGAGGCTTCTAGAGAGTTCCATTAGTATATGCTTTTCTTAGCCACCTCCTTTCATTCATTCAGCAAGCATTTAGAGTATATCTACCACATCCTTGGCACTGAACTAAGTCGAACTTATGATACCTAGCATCAATCTCCAAGAGCTCACAGGCAGAGCTGCTCCTAAGGCTTTCCTGCTGGGGGGAGCTTCTACCATCTGCTGCTGCCTTCATCTTCCACGGGGCCCCTGGTCTGTATAGCTTTGGTTCCCTTTCAAGCTCAACAGCTCAGGGATAATCTTTCAGCTCCATGGTTGGGGTGCAGCTACTTATGGAGTCTCTGGTAGCAGTTTTGTTCCAAGTTCTTTCAAAAAGTTTCACAAACACCTCCTATGGAGCACCACTAGGAGAGTGAATAAATCTATTATTACCCCACCAACTGCAATTCTTGGGCTTCTCTGGCGCTTCTCTGGCTGTGCACTGAGACAATAGTCAGGCTCTTCAAAGAGTAAGAGTCTGAAAAGGCCATTTAGCCCAAACCCTAGCTGTACCCCACTCTTCGTTGGCCTAGTAGCCACACTTTCCACCACATTTTCAAATTTGTTCCTGGGAATAGATTCCGCGAGTCACACCAAAAGAGGAATATATTCTCAAATGAAACACATTGCGAGTGGGATTAAGCCTTTCCCATCTTCAAGAGCCTCCCTCAACCAGAACCTTCTTCCAAACAGGTGAGATTTGAACAACTTCACAGCTCTGTTCAAGGGATTGATCCCCATTAAAATCCCCAGAAGACTTCTAGCTTCCACCAGACTTTTTTACACACCTACCTTGAGCAATCAGATCCCCTTCAGAAAACATAAGTGAGAGCAGGTTTTGACATTTGAAAGCAGAGAAAGGTGGTACTGGGCACCTGAGAGGAAGAGGGGGCTTGAAGGGGTATGAAATAACTGCAAATAGAATTCGCTATTGAATAGCTGGCCCTTGGGCCAACTCTGAAAATAAGATTCAAGCAAATACTAGAGGTGATGTGTACAACCAGGGGACACACACTCTCTGAGAGAGGCAAGACCAGAGCCCAAGTAGCATGGCAGGCTTCCAAGGGAGTGATGGGTCATCTCTGCCTTCTAAATATCCAGTACAGGCACCTCCTAAACCCATGATACCACTTTTTGCTCCTTGTTTATCTCCTCACTCTTCCCTCCAATAGACCAGAAAAGCCTTGATGGGGACTTTGAAAGTATATGACATCACAAAGGGTACCAGCAGTATCGCCGGATAGAAGAATAATAACAACCAACATCGATAGGTGTATAACATCTAACTATACAAACATTCTACTTATATTGAACTCATTTTACCTGCCCTACATCACGGTGAAGTTGATACTATTTATTATTTCCTCACTTTACAGTTGAAGAAACTGTGAAACAGAGATTTTAAGTAACTTGCCCAATGTCACACAGTTGGTATAATAGCAAGCCTTGAACTCTGGCAGTCTGGCTGTAGAATCTGAGCTCTAATGCCTGCATCTTTCTTTATTTCTTTTTCTTTTTAAAAAATATTTATTTGGCTGCGCTGTGTCTTAGTTTCAGCGTGCAGGATCTTTTTTGTTTCCCCAGCTGCAGCATGCCAACTCTTGGTTGTGGCATGTGGGATCTAATTCCCTGACCAGGGATCAAACCCGGCCCCTTGCACTGGGACTGCAGAGTCTTAGCCACTGGACCAACAGGGAAGTCCCTGCCTGCATCTTTCCTTGGTGACTGGGAATTTCTCTGACAAGATTTATTTCCAACCTATTTCTTCTTTCTTTCAGTTTCCTTCTATTGTATTAGTTTAGCTGCTAAAGACCACTCTTGGCCCTCTCAGTCCTCCTGGAACAAAATTTTCCCTCACTTTTCCATCCCTGGCCCATTCAGTCGACCCCTTCTAACTTGGTCTTTACTCTGTCCCCCCCTCCCCAAACTTGAAGCGTGGCAAACATCTTTCTCCCCTTCCCTTGGAGCTAAGAACTGAGGGAGAGGTCTGCTTTGGTAAGAGAGTCTCCCCACAAGGTCGGAGAGCCCCTGTTTGGGCAGCAGGGCGTGAGTTCCAGTGTCTGAATCCGCTGCGTGTTCTTGGGGACCTGCACTCCTCCACCCTCCCCTCCTGCTCTTTGACCACCCTGTCTCCTCTGCTATGACACTCCTGGCCTGGGGCTCCTCCCACCCCACCCATTGTCCATTTCTACCTTTTGGTTGCTTTATCTCTTTTTCTCTGCCATGTTCCCCTTCTTCTGATCCATGTTTACCTCTGGAATATTTTTCCTCAGTTTACTTTTTCTGTATGTATTTTGCTGAAGGTGTGTCTGTGTCTGCTTTTATTGCTGATTTTTCTTCTTTTGGGGGAGCCCAGAGGGGAGCAGGAGCTCACTAAGGTTAAAAAAAAAAAAGATACTCCTATTCTCTTTTTTTTTGCGGTACACGGGCCTCTCGCTGCTGTGGGCTCTCCCGTTGCGGGGCACAGGCTCTGGACGCGCAGGCTCAGCGGCCATGGCTCACGGGCCTAGCTGCTCCGCGGCATGTGGGATCCTCCCAGACCGGGGCGCGAACCCGTGTCCCCTGCATCGGCAGGCGGGCTCCCAACCACTGCGCCACCAGGGGAGCCCTCTCCTGTTCTCTTTGAACATGATTTAAAGGCCTTTGCCACTCCTGTCCTCCAACATGGTGCTGCAGCCATAAGGAACTTTACTGTTTCCCTGCATATGCTCTACCCTTTGCAGGTACCATTCTTTCTGCTGGAAAGACTTTCCACCCTGAACCCACTATTCAGCTAACTCCCACTCACTTTTCAAGCATTCCCTGACTACACAGCTGTCTCTCTAATATGGGCTTCTACCCTGTCCTTTTACTGTTAAAGCAACAGTCAAGTGTATTGCATCTGCCTTTTTTCTTATATGTCTCCCCAATAGACTTAGCTCTCTGAAGGCAAAGATTTACTTCCAGACTTACTTCCTTTTAACAAAATACAGAAAAAAGGCTGCCTCTGGCATCCTTCCCTAGCAACTATTCTCACACCACATCACTTTCTGAAATGTTGGCTCACTTCTGCTGATTAGGGGATTCAACAAGCCCAAATATTACCTGCATCCTCCTCTAAGTCTCAAGAGAATTTGACCCCTTGGGGGTGTTTCTTCTGGGCCTTCTCAAGTCAACCTCTGTTATATTTTTTAATAATCATGGAAGGAAGTGAGATTAGGTAGAGGTTTTGTGGAGTCCTTCCAATAACCACGTTGGTGGCTTCACTTCTAGGTAGGAAACTTCGGTGAAACCAATCACATATCAGTAAGCCTTACCCACTGTTCTTTTAAAAACAGAGGCACCATAGCTCAGTCTAAGAGAGGCACCATAGCTCAGTCTTTTCCTCCCTCTCCCAGTGCCCTGAAAAAACATTTGTGGAAATGTTCATTGACATATATGCATGTATATATGTGTGTATATACATATGTACAGGTTATCTAGATATAGACAGATCTTCCACATAGAGAGGCTTCTTTCATATAATGTGTATATATAGGAGTATAGGATAGGGATGCAGATATGAGTCCTAGACAACAGATAATACTCTGGCTTTTCTGGCTGCATCTTAGAAATTGTGAATTTGGGCCATGAGCTGGGTTCTGAGAGGACCCAATCAGTTCCAAACACCTTTAAATCTGAGCCATGAAGTTTATATATTCTCTTAAAGGAAAATGTCTTCTCCGGCAGCTGTGGCCAAAGAACAATTACGTCACTGCCTGGCAGAAGTGATATACCCCAGTACCCTGTCTGTAGTATCTGTTTATTGAATCAATATTCAAACATTGTCCAGTCAATTCACATTTTTTAATTTCTTTGCATGTCCCCCAACTCTGGAGAGGGAAATTTGAGCCATGGCATATTTTAAATTTTCTGTTGCTGGTTTCACCGCCAACCAGAGCGCCCAGCAGGGTGCGCTGTGCCCTGAGAGTCACCCTCTCCACAGCAGTGCCCTGGCTGAGTTGTCCCGCGGACCTTCCTGCGCCCCAAGCCCTTCCCCTCAGGATCTCTCTTGAGGAACTTATGCCACGTCTCATGAGATAAGATTCCTCAGTAGTCTTCCTTCACATGATTTTCCTAGCTATTTTAGACATTTACTCTCCCACATGAATTCTAAGATCATCTTATCTAATTTTGGAACAATAAACAAAAGGATTCTTGAGGTATTTTTAAATCTCTCGTCATAACTATATTTAAAAAATCAAGTTCTTGTTGCATGGCTAATCATTTTTGCTTGATACACTTAGTTGCTGTATCCCTAAGTATAAGTAAGTTTGTGACATATTCAACCTAGCCTCTTAGTAATACTATGATTTCTGCTTTCTTGTTTATATATTTGTATTTGACTGTTTTAAAAAATTGTCAAGCCTTTTGGAAGCATTTTGTTTTAAGTGTATTTCTTGTTCAACAGCGTATAACAGGTTTTTTTTTTTTTAACCCAACTTCATCTTCTTTTAATAGGGAAATTCAGCCCATTCACATTTCACAATAATTGTTATATTGTTATACTCCCTTGTATTCCTTTCATCCTCCTTTATGTTTACCATTTACCAAGTGTATCACCTCTCCCCTCCTTTTTTTTTGCTTTCCTTATTTTTCATTTATTCTTCCCTTTCCCTGGCTAATTTAGACATTCTACTGTTTTTTTCCATTTTGCGTGTCATTACCTCCCAGTTCCTGACACCCATGATCAAATGCATGTTTCTTTTCTAGTAAATAAAAAGATCTAAATATCCCTCCATTCCCCCCACGAATTCCACATGTGTTGTCACAGAGAGAAGACCTTGCCCAGCTACATTTGGCTGGGGGTGGAGGTGGGCAGGCACGCAAAGTGGGCTCAGACCTGAGAGTGGGACTCCAGGAGCCCCATCAAACTCTCTGTCTCCATGGACATACTAGATCTGACAGTTCCCAGTTACCAACACCCAAAAGCCCCACTTTTAAAGCTGGAGATGCCTCTTTCAAGACTTGATGTGCCTGTCATCAGACCCCTTAGAATCGGCCAGATGGGGAATGATTTGGGAGAAGAGGCTAAAGAGGCTGCTCCAGGGCACTGGGATGGGGATAGAAGTGGGGAAATGCACTGAAGGGAAGCTGCGGGGCCCCTCTGCCTGGTAAGGGAATCTCTCTCTGCGGATATGGAAGCTCCCCACACCAAAGCCTGCTAGGCACTGGGTAGGATGAGTGCTGAGGGCCTCAGTGCTCACAGGGAGAAGGGTAATAAGGCAGAAGGGGAAGAGCACCCCCGAGGATCACCGCTGAGGAAGGGGTGATGATGGGGGATGCAGTGGGCATGGAAGGCAGACAAAGGGGCCCTGCTGGGGAGGCGGGACTGCAGGCAGACTGAGCTCCATGACTGGGGCCTTCCTGCTATGGAGGACATGGGATTTTGACTGGGGAGGAAAGGACAGAGTCCTGGGTCTTGTGACTGAAGTGTTTCCTCTCAGGGAAACAGAGAAGGTCTGGAGCAGTCACTTGGCCTCAGATTGGGAGTGGGCAGGCCCCTCCACCGTTGGCCCTCGGCTGGGCACTGCACATTTAGGAGGTTGGTTAGGAGCCTGAATGAGACACACTATGCCCCCTGGGGAAGATGGGCCCTCCAGCTCTGGTCAGATTACTCCAGAGACCTGGGATCCTAGATGCTGGCATACCCACACCCTAAGGGACCGTGAGGGTCAGGGGTACTCTTCCTCACAGATGAGAATAAGGCACATGTTAAAGGAGGCCATAGGCTCCCGGGTCAGCCAGTGGTGGGGAAGCAGGAAAAGGGCTACTAACTCTCATCATCTAAGCACTGACTACATGACAGGCATTGTGAAGTATGATAATCCTTACAACAAGTATTGCTATCACTCATTTAGAGATGAAAAATCAGAGGCTCTGTGTTTGGATGGCTTGTCCAAAGCTGCACACCTGACTGGTGTGGAGAGCTTAGATGACAGCTGGTCTTATCTTATTTCAAAGCCCGAGTCTTAACCTCTAGACTCTCCCAAATTATTTCGAATACTCTGGTAGCCATAATTTGGAATCTGGCCTTACACTTACCAGTGAATGGGGAAGCAACCCAAGGATTGAACAAATAAAATATGGGAGATTCCTCGGTGACAGGGCAATCTCTCCCAATTCACGAGTGTGCAGTGTGGGCCGTAGTCTGGTCCCTTAGGGGGAGGTACAGTGAATCACTCAGGTTCCTCCGCCCCAAACCATGGTTAGAATCCCCACCAACCTTTCCCACATCAGTTCCCCACCCCCCGCCCTCTTCCTTCTGTTAGAACCACGCTGTGTGGGAAAGGCCTGTGAGTTTTAGGGAAAGTTCCCCAAAAGAGCAGACAGATGTCCCTTGAACAGATTGTCAAAGGGCTTGGTTCCCTGTTCCCACAGTCTCATGTCTCTTTAAAAAAAAAAAAAAAAAAAACCTTTTAAAATATAGTTGCACTGTAGAAAACACAGATAACAGAAAGGAAAATGGAAAGCATTCATCTCATCACTAATAAATAACCACTGTCCCCATTTTGGCATCTCTCTCTCCGCCCGCTGCTGG
>NW_006786541.1:857753-881035 GCF_000442215.2 Lipotes vexillifer
TTGTTGCCTTGGGGAGGTGTGTGTGTGAGAAGTTTACATTGTGCCTGCTGTTTAAGCCATTGAAGTGTTCAAAAGACTCAACGATACTAACTTTGTAATTTAGGTAATATAGGGGATGTTTATTAAATCTATAAACAACGAATGAATGCTCAAATAAAAATGTTTTTCAAAGTGGTGTTCATTAAGTGCCTTTTAATAAGCCAGGTACAAAAGACAATGCAGATAAGTGGCCAGTCCTGTTTTCCACTAGCAGTAGCCCTTCGGACCTGCAGGAGTAGCCAGGTGAAGGACATGAGGTGAGCGACTGAGATCTGGGAGAGGGTGATGAAAGCCACCGTAGAACATGCCAGAAAGACCCAGGAGGGGCCAGAAACATGGGAGTGACAGGAGCACAAATGCCTCAGAGGCTTTAGCGCAAGGGGCTGCATGGGGCAGATGGCAGGATGGCCACCTGTGCTCAGCCAGAGCCTCCTTAACCCCAGATGAAGGCGAGAGGGACCTGGGCAAAAGGGCAGGAAGGGGCTTAACTGAGGGTCTCAGAATGGAGTGGAGGAGGGAAAGGGAGAAAAGGCTTCACTTCTGGGGAGGACTTAGAGGTAAGAAATGGGCACCTGCCCCGTCCCCATGATCCAGAAAAGTCTGACACTGTCCAACCAATCCAGATGACAATAAACAACGCCAGAGGGCTGGAGAGGGCAGGAGAAGGCAGTACTGGTCTGCCTCCCCAGGTGCAGCCTGGAGCTGCTAATCTGACAACCAGGGGGCCCACGCAGGATCCCGCGGCTGTGAAGAGAGATGGGGAGAAAGTTACCGCTGGAAGCCACCACAGGGGGGACAGAGCCGCGGGAATGCCACCAGCGGAGCCTCCACACGGCAGCCCCAACGTCTGCAGGGCGCTGCCCAGCGTGAGACGCAGAGAAGGGCTCCGTGCGTCCACCTCCAAGGTCACGTGCGTGCAGGGAGGCGGGGCTGCTCAGGAGAGCGGCCACATAGCACTGGGACATCAGCTCAGCCATTTGGTCAGGCCCCTGCAGGGAAGCTCTGAAAGCCCTGTACACCAGCAGCACCCCTGCCTAGTCGCCCGGGAGACCCTGGCGCGGGGCCCCCGGGTGCCGTTGGAAGGCGTTGGCCGAAGGTGGGCAAACGGCCTCATGCTGCTGCGCGGCCGCCAGCAGGGAGCCTGTGTAGGCTGGAGACTCGAAAACCTCAACTGCTGCCCAGGCCTTGAACTGTAGCAGAGCCATATATTCTTGTGGTGACAGTGGCCTTAGGAAAACAATTCTGTCTCTAGGATGATTAGGTCGGAGCTGCGCAAACCTTCTTAAATAATGCAACTGGCCTATGAGGTGGCCTTGGGGGAACCGCTGGAACATTTCAAACCTTGTCTTGGGCAGGCGGTTATACCGTGGATGTTAAATTGGGTTAAAATTGGTAGTACACCCATAAATACTGAATTTGAGCTGATGACTTTTCTTTAGCTCAAGGCTGGGGATTTTTAGCCAGCTTTTCTGACTGCAAGAGGGGAGCAGACATGCTTCCTGCTGTGAGTGATCGCCTTGGGACCATCGACACCAATTTAGTGAAACCTACAACCGTTTAGGGTTCCACCGACTCAGCCTTTGCATCCACATTCCTGTTCCCACCAGACAAACCTAGGGGTTCCAGCTATCCAGGCCATCCCTGTTTTCCTTCCGTTCCTTTCTTTCGCCTATCAAAGCCCTCTCATCCTCTCATCTCTTAGGATACAACAGTGTAACCCCTCTTCCACTTCTTACTAGACTGGAGGAAAACTAATTCCCCAAATGACTTTTAAGTCACTTTGATGTCTTTGGAGAAGTCACTGAACAGTTAAGCGTGCTGTTAGGTTCAAGGGATTAAACAAAAGACTCTTGCCCTCCGTGAGTTCCCTCCCCAGTGGGAGAGTCCACTGCTCTCTTAATTAGTGCAGGTATTCTGGCTGTAGGTTAAGTGGGGTGTGTGAGCTGCATGAAGGCTCCGAAGTTCGTCTGTTAACGAGGCAAACATTTGTGGTGGTCCTAAGTTGGAGCCCTGAAATGACATTAGACTGGATCTGGGTGTGGGCTCTCCAGAGTTGCTGGGCATTGTGGGATTGCCAGCGGTGGGATTGGGGTGTTTGTTTTTCCTGAGAGCAGGACTGGGGAAGTAAAATAGACACCACCTGGGGAAGTACGGAAGGCTGCCTTTAAGGTCCTGTGGTCGGGGCACTCTGAGAACTTCTTTTAAATTAGGCTAAGCCTGTGTAGGAATGTTCACTTCCATGGTAGCAGTAATTAGAAAAGACTTAATCACCGTCCTCAGGGACCCAAAGGAAAAGAGGGTGGCATGTCACTGCCGATAATCATTCCTGACCTAAGGGACACGTGGAATGAGAGGAAGATGACTTCTTCCTTTCTTCTGTATCTCTGTAAGTGGGCCTGGAGGATAGAAACAATATTGCAGAGGTAATGAAACAGCAGTCCAAATGCAATTTTAAGGGCTCTTAAGAATTTGGGATCCAATCTTGAGACTGAATACCTTTTAGGATTCAAGGTCTGGCAAGTGGTGTCAGAGTAGCGGGAGTCTTTGGTTGAGAAGGAGGCATCATATTCATTGTTAGGCAGGTAGTCACTATAAATGGCATCTCCATGGTCTGCTTAGATCCTCTCCCTGACAGGAAGGACACTGGATGTATAATGTCAGTTATACATCCACATTCTATACTGGAAAGGTCTTTTTTGATGGCTTGCTTCTTTGATCTCTTAGCTCTCCCCTCCATGTTAGTATCACCCAAGCGCCTAAAATTAGCCTGTGCTGTTGTGCTCACACTGAAAACCTGCCCTCTGTGCTGCTAGGCTAGACTAAGTGAGAAAGAGGGTTGGATTTTGGTGGGAACCTTGGGTTGAATTTGTAAGGATTCTAAGTTTTGTCCCTTCCTCTAATTGTGAGATCATCTGAGGGTGCCAGAAACTTTTGGAACCCAGATGAGAGCTGGGAAGAGGGAGTTTGCAGAGGCATCAGCTCTGGGGGAGATGAGACTATGATCAGAAAATGGGGTAGGGACATGAGGTGCATGTCAGTGGCGCTGAGCAAAGACTCTTCCCCAGCCTTAGGGTGTTAGTCGGGGTCTTTGATGTCACTCAAAACAGGACCTGGAGCTGCTGCTTTGGAGCAGTGTGCAGAAAGACAAAGCACCAGGTATCCCCATGTTGAACGAGGAGACATGCCCTTGAAAGCATCAGTTCTTAGGTTCATGGTAACTAGAAGAGCTTTCTGGGCAACTTTGAAGAAACCAGAGAATAAGTTAGAAAACACATGAATGGAAATGCCTTGTCTTTTGTGATAAGCCATGGGAGTAAGGGAATTATTTGTGTTTACTGGACCCATGGGCCTTGCTTTTGTGGGCCTCCTCTTTTTGGCTGTTACTTCCCTTTTCATCATTTTGAGGTATTCTTCTTTTTAGCCTTTCTTTCCTTTTCACTTACCTTAGCTCTGTTGATCCTTACTGTAAAGGAAAAATAAATGAGGCCAAGAAGGATGACAAAACTAGAGCAAGCAAAGGAGAAACCAAGAAAATCATAGAGAATAAAAGTGTTAGGGAATTTAGACTACAGCAACAGAGGAGAATAATTAGGGGAAAAAAGTAAGAGAAAAGTTGATTTAGGTAGAAGTTATATGAAAGGAAAGATAAATGAATATTGAGGAAAGGGCAAAGACTAAGAAGAGGAGTGGGCAGCAAGGGCAGAAACATAAAAGAAACCCATAGAGGAAACAGGGAAAAACTAAACCTCCTTCCCTCTGTCTCAACTTTGCTTCTTTCCTCCCTCCTTTCCTTCCTACAAACACTTGAGTGTTGACTACATGCCAAGTACTATCTAGGTACTGAGGATAAAAGATGAACAAGAGTCCTTCGCTGCTCTAGAAGAGCTCATATGTAGTGGGGAGATAATATCATGGCTGACTGTAGAGTGTGGGGTGAGAAGTGGGTTTCTAAGAACTCCCTTTTCTGTGTGTAGGTAAGGAGGGGGCTAAGAAAACGAAGACCCAGCCCCCAGAATGTGTTTGAAGTTCTCTCTTTGTAATTGCTACTGGGCTGAGGGTGGAAGATCAGCTGACACACATGGTCTAAGCATTCAGACTCTCCTCATGGCTTCTCTTGGCTTGGTATGTGGGGTGGTGGTACAGGCACCGAGCAGAAGTCTGAAGTGAGTCAAGGATAGGATGCTCCCCGTGACCGAGTGATGCTTCCCGTGACCGGGTGATGCTTCCCGTGACCGGGTGATACACCTACAGGCACGGTGGGAGGGGTGACATTATCACCTCTCCTTTCCCTGAAGTACCTCTGTGTGATTGTTCAGCTGCAACTCACCTTGGGCTCTTGCTTGGCTGTCATGCTATGTGCAAAATAGGGTAAAAGAAGTTATGAGAAAATTGGAAAATACAAACAAAGAAGAGTGAAGAAACATCTTTATCCCAAAATAACAAAAAATAAGCTGAAGAAAAACATTTTGGTATCCAGTTTATGGGTCCCTGAAGTCCAGGAAGCCGAAGGGCCAGAGAAAACATACCATTCTTGTAGAAGAGACCACCGGTATTTAAGGGTTGGTTAAGGGTCTTTGCTGAGGCTGCGGGTGGGACAGAACAGAAAGACCCTGGATTTTCACTCCTTGGTGGGAGAGCCTTTTGGGGGGAGGTGCTTTTTGGTAGGTATTTAAGATCTTCCATATCCTTACAGGTGGAGGGTACAGAGAGTTTCCAGAATGGTAGCCTTCTGAGACAGTAAAGGTTTCCTATATATCTAGGTTTAGTTTTATAAAGCAGACACTGAAAAGTAGCTGAGAGTTTCCAGAGTTTGAGGGGAACAAGGTTAGAAGGTTATGACTGGATCTGGGAACTCTTTCCTACACGGTCTATTTTCAAGGCGTTAACTTCTGTTGAAGCGAATTGGGAGAGACCAGAGTCCAAAAGACTCTGGAACTAAGGTACTGAGTTGGGTGGACACTCTAGCCCATAGACACAAAGTAGGGTGAAGGACATTGGCTGTACTACTGTCATTTTACCAAATATTTTGAAGAGTGTCTTGTGTACCAAGTCCTGTAGTGATGGACAGTGCTTTAAGTTGGACAGATACCTTTACTAAAACAACAGCACCACCATATTCTCATTTGCCGTGGGCCTTTGAAAACTTTCAAAAAATTGCCACAGCCCTTGGACAGCTTTTAATTTCCACTCATCCAGCCTATCAACAATGGCAGAAATCACAGAGTTTCCCCATCTTCATTTCTTTGAGCAGATGGCCAAAGGAGGAGTTCTGGGTCATCAAGAGTATGACCAGCGACATTATGGAGATTCTGAAATCTCTGACTTATGGATTGGTTAGGGATTCTCACCCTCCTTTCCCATAGGTGTTCCTCTATGGCCATTTAGCAAATTTCCCAGCATCTTAATCTTTCTATGACGTTTGCAAGTTTTTCTAGCTCTCATATCCCCATTTTGGTATATGTTCTGCCTTTTCCAAGATGTTATTGGCTGTCCTCCCAGCTAACTTTCAGCTGTTCTTGGGGAAGAGATAACTCCTAACTACAGTGAAAAACAAAAACAGAAAGAAACCTGTGTGTCTTACCACTTCTGGCATCTGGTTTTGTTTTCTTTTGTTTTCCTTTAAATGGGGTTTACTGTCTGGACTCCAAAGCCTGCGATTCTAATGACATTCTTTCTGGTATCCCTGCCTGGGAGTAATGCCTGGAGAGTACAACCATAAATAGCATGATAGGCTCCAATCTGTAGTCTCTTATAGTCCCCTCATACTCGTTGTTCAATTTTTAAAAGAATAACTTGTTCAAAGGGGTTGCCCGTGAGTTTTCCCTGGGTAGAACCTTGATTCCCAAACAGAAAATATTAGATGTGAAGATGTTTTTGAACAGGGAACAAAAAGCCTGTGTTCTAGTCCTGGCTGCCGACTAGTAGCCATGTGAACTTTGGCACATCGCCAGATTTCTTTGGGTTGTGGCTTACTCATAGGTAAAATTGGGATATTAATCCTCAATTGGGTTGAGGATTAATCCTCAACAGGATTGTTGTGAGGATTAAACGTGCTCTATAATCTGTCCTACTACATAAATATTTGCAAATTTTTGTTAGAATTTAAGAGCTATTTAAAAATATTCTCTGGCCACATAGTAGATATGCTGACATTTCTGCTATCAGATTAAAGAGTGTCACTGTCATGTGTTGCATAGTTAAATCATTGGAGCCAAATTTTATGTTTCTATGTAAATATTTTTGGATGGAGAGGATCCATAGCTTTCATCAGTTTCCTAAAGGGGGTCCATTGAGGATCCATAGCTTTCATTAGTTTCCTAAAGGGGGTTCATTGCCCTAAAAAGTTAAAATTCAGTGCTTCAGAAATGGAAATGTGGATTCAGTAACAGAAATTTATTGTTTCCAGAAGGTCCCTCTTAACATGTCTGCAGTAGTAGTTGCCATGTTTTCTAGATAGTGAAATTCTTAATGTGGCCTGATGACTATACAGAATACTTGAAATCGGGACTGAAAATCTTGGACATATGGTCATGGTAGCAATTAGATTATCCAATTGCCTATAGTGTAAGGGTGGGTGTAAAACAAATTATTAACTATATGGCCCTACAAAAGTCACCTTCCTTCATGGAATCTTTTACCTTATTTGTGAAGTAAGAGATTTGACCTTGAAGGTTTCCAGAGTTCCTAGGTTGAATTCTCTAGGAAAGTGAGACCAAAGTTGGACTTCAATGGAGCCCTACTGTGGAAAATAGGAACCAGGCTTTGCGGAAGAGGGAAAAGAGGGAGTGTCAGAGTGAGGAGGAGGGACAGAGCATCCAAGGAGCCCACCCTCGATAAAGGTGGGAAATGTGGGCCTGCTGAGGTGAAGAGCCAGAGCAATCAGGGCAGGAAGAGGGCTTTACTTAAGACAAAAGACTCTGAGGGACCAGAGGCTCAACCTCCACCCTTCTCCATGGGACTGACTTGTCGGAACACAAGCTGTTCCTCAGTGAGCAAACACATCTTCTTCCCTGCACTCTCAGAACTTCCATTTCTCACAGGAGCAAATGCCTGAAGCTTTCCCACTTTCCACATCAGGAGCTTTGGCTACTTCCGGAAAATGCTTCTCTACAAATGCCTCAAGACACAAGTCATAGCATGGCAAGGCTGTTCGGAGGGGTTAGGAGAACCTCATATTTGTACTTCAGGGTGGATTGGAATCCCCACCCCCACATGAGGAATTTTAAGCATAAAACCTTTATATTTTTAAACTCCTATCGATACATTATTATTAACTAAAGTCCAGGGCTTCCCTGGTGGCGCAGTGGTTGGGAGTCTGCCTGCCAATGCAGGGGACCCGGGTTCGAGCCCTGGTCCAGGAAGATCCCACATGCCGCGGAGCAACTAAGCCCGTGCGCCACAGCTACTGAGCCTGTGCTCTAGAGCCTGCAAGCCACAACTACTGAGCCTGCGTGCCACAACTACTGAAGCCTGCGTGCCTAGAGCCCGAGCTGTGCAACAAGAGAGGCCACTGCAATGAGAAGTCCACGCACCGTGGCGAGGAGTGGCCCCCGCTCGCCGCAACTAGGGAAAGCCCACGTGCAGCAACGAAGACCCGATGCAGCCAAAAACAAATAAATAAATAAACTTATTTAAAAAAAAACACAAACAACTAAAGTCCATGGTTTACATTAGGTTTCACTATTTGTGTTTGTTTAAAAAGCTGGGTCGAGGCTATTTGTGTGTGGGGGATGACTGGCTCATCCTGTGTGTATTTAACAGCCAAAGAAACTATCAAACTGTTCTTCGAACTGATGGTACCGCTTTACATTCCCATTAACAGTATATGAACACTCTATCGTCACCAACACTTGACATAATCTTTTTAATTTTAGCATTCTGGTAGATTTAGAGGTACCTCATTGTGGTTTAAATTTGCAATGATCTAATGACTAGTGATGTTGAACATCTTTTCTTGTGTTTATTTGCCATTTGCATATTTTCTTTGAAGTGTCTGTTCAAATCTGTTGTCCCCCTTTCCACTTTTTATTTCTGAGTCTCAAGAATTTTAAAAATCTAGATATAGGCCCTTTATCAGATATGTTATATCTGATATTTTCTCTCAGTTTGTGTCTTGTCTCTTCATTTAACAATGTCTTTTAAAGAGCAGAAATTTAAAGTTTTGATAAAGTCTAGTTTATCAGTTTTTTTATGTATTGTCTTTTTGGAGGAGTATCTAAAAAAATTGTAGCCTAACTAAAGGTCACAAATGTTTTATTTTGTTTTCATCTAGAAGTTTCATAGTTTTAGATTTTACATTTAGGCCTATTTTGAGTTAACTCATTTTGAGTTAATTTTTGTATGTGGTAAAAAAAAAAATAGTATACAGTACTTTAAAAATATGGCTCAAAGTTAACTTTTTTTTGGCATATGGAGACCCAGTTGTTCCAAAACCATTTATTGAGAAGACTGTTGTTTCTCCACTGCTTTGCAAGTCTGTCAAAGATCATTTGTTAATATATGAGTGCTTCTATTTCTGGACTCTCTATTGTGTTCCATTGATTAATTTTTTGATCTTTATGCCAATATCATGTTGTTTTCGTTACTACGGTAGCTTTATCATAAGTCTTGAAATCAGATAGTATTCATTAGTTTTCTGACTTCTTTTTCAAAGTTGTTTTGAATCTCCTAGGTCCTCTGCATTTCCATATGAATTTTAGAATAAGATCAAAAATTGCTTACTGGGATTTTTATTAGGGTCACATTGAATCTATAGCTCAGTTTTAGGAGAATCACCATCGTAGTACTGAATCTTCTGAACCATGAAACCATGGAATAGCTCTCCATGTTAGTTAGGTCTTTAATTTCTTTCAGCAATGTTTTGCAGTTTCAGTTATAGGTCTTGTACATCTTTTGTCAGATTTAGCCTAAGTAGTTCACATTTTTTAATGCTCTTGTAAATGGTTTTGTTTTTTAAATTTCAACTTCCTATTGTTTGTTGATGGTTTTGACAAATATAATTGATTTTTGCATATTGACCTTGTATCTTGCAAATTCACTAAGCTCACTTATTAGTTCTAGTAGTTTTTTTGAAGACTCCATCAGATTTTCTATACAGAAAATCCTATTATCTGTGAACAAAGACAGTTTTATTTCTTTTCCATTCTGGATGTCTTCTCTTTTTCTTGCCTTATTGTACTGGTTAGATACTCCAGTACAGTTCCGAATAGAAATGGTGAGAGGGAGCATGTTTTTCTTCTTCCTGAACTTAGGAGGAATGCATTCAGTTTTTAATAATTAATTAAATATGATGATAGCAGTAGATTTTCTTAGATGTCCTTTATTGTATTTAGGAAGTCCTCTTCCCTTATTAGTTTGCTGACCATTTTAAGTCAGGAATGGATGTTGGATTTTATCAAATGTCAAATGGCTTTTCAGAATCCTCTGAGATTATGTGTTGTTGTTGTTGTTGTTTTGAAAAAATAAACTAGCTCTGTGGACTAGAAAGATTTAGGAACAGAAGGTTAATTTTTTTATAGTGATACCTTTGTTTTATGATTCCCTAGAATAGCAGTTTTTCTGTAGTAAATATTTTTCTGTAGTAAATATTTCAGATAATATTTTAGGCTTCGCAGGCCACATACAGTGTCTGTCACTTGTTCTTCGTTTTTGCTTTTTAACATTCCTTTAAAAAATAAACTATTCTTGGCTTACTTTCTAAAATTTTGGTCTGACCACCTGAGCTAAAAACAATTTTTACATTATTACACAGTTGGCTATATGGTTGTAAAAAGAAGCAACTGCAGCAGTGACAAAAATGTATACGGCTATCAAAGCCCAAGTTACCCACCACTATTAGCCCTTTACCCCAAAAAACTTTGCTAATCTCCTATTCTACAATATTGTTACAAAATACTTTTCAAGGAGCATTACATTTCACATACTGTATATGGCCCAGATTAAATTAAACCAAGAGTGGCAGCTTCTCCTCATCTGTAATCCTACTCCTTAAACTGGGGATTTTTTTTAAAAAACAGCATGATTATTAAAACATGTGGCATGAAGAAGCAGCTGATGGTAACTGTGCACGATTTCTCAGACATTGGAAGACTTGGCTCCTTGGTTTAGACGCAGCACTGGCTGAGACTTGGTTCTTTGGAAACAGATCAGGTATAGTCTTGATTGGCTGGGTGTTGAATACCCACTTTAAGTACATTTAAAACTGACACATAGCAGTAATTATATTCCAGGCATTGTTTTAAGGGTTTTGTCGTCTGGGCATGTTTCCTTGTCTGCAAAATGGGGATGATAATAATACTAATAATACCTTCCTCACAGATTTGCTGAGGGGACTACTTCTGTTTAAGTAACTTATCTAAGATGCTCATACAGGTAGAAACAGTGTCTGGCTCTTAACTCTGTACTGTGCTATTTCCCCAGTGCATTGAGTTCCCCTTTCTCTGCTTCCTCCCTTTACCATCTGGTCTTCCTCTCCAGAGATCTTCTAGGTTGTCACAAAGACTGAAAATTTCCATTGATACACTATTTAGTGAACTACAAGATTTATAGTAGTTTTTAAGCAGTGTCCAATTTTAATTTGCAGTACAAAGCGATGTTTTATTAATCGTCATTTAAATCTTGATTTAATATCTCTTCAAGAATTCAAAACCCTATGAGTGAGGAGGGCCAGAATATTTTAGAGGAAGAACGAAAGAGACAAGAAGTATGAGATTAAAGAAACTAAGAACTAGAAAAGCTTCCACCCTTTTCTTTTCCTCTTACCTGAAAACGGAATTTGAAATTTGGAGGTAGTCAAAGAACTTTCCCTAGTTTAGCTTCACTTGGATCGATTTTAATTCATTTGTGTTTTTTTAAAGGAACCTCTCTGGGGTAACCATCGACTGCATGTTAATTATGACACAGACTACTTTTAAAGGTCAAGAAACAAAATAACCAAAATCAAAATGACATGTCATTCATTGTAAACTATATTCATTCATTCCTTATAATGTGTACATCCCCAAGGACACTGATTTTCTTCCTTGGGAACGGGCTGGGATGCGTCTGTCAGTCTGGGATACTCCGTTCCACACACAGTTCCATACTACGGACTCACTCCTGGGGCTAGTTTTCCATCCACTGTCCTGGTCCAGGCCTGGTTCAGTTCTCTCACAGGTTCATGGTTCTCAGTTTTCCCCTTTCAATATAAGTGCATTGTTCTCTCATCAAGCCCCTAGTTGTATGGCTTCGTATATATACCAATTAAGTAGTGTGGGTCTCTTTCTGCCTGGCAAGGGGCCCAGCATTTGACATATAAGGGCATCAGGGAAAGCTACACTATTATCAGGCTACAGCCTTTTCACTTTTTCTTGAGTTTTCAGGGAACTCATGTACTTTCCCATGTGTCTAAAGCCTTTTTCTTTTACTCAGATTTGTCCTTTCCCAAGTACCCAGGCTCTGAAGAGGCAACTGTTACACTAACTGTATTTAAAGTTGTTGGTTACTCAAATTCATTGTCTACTTAAAGTAGCTTCAGTTCCATCTCTCAAGAGATGTATCTACTTCTTGAGGGGGAGGGATTCTACTGCAGAAGAAATACATCTTCATTTTGATAAATCTAGAAAATACAGACCAGCAGATAGAGGAAGATTAGAATCGTCTATAATCCAACCATCCAGAGTCAACTTGCTGGGAACATTTTAGTGGATATCCCCACAGTGTTTGCCACATATACATTTTTTTCTTTCAGAAATGAGATCGTTTCGTACAATTCTGTCTTAGAGACTTTTTTCTTTTAATTTTTCTGAGCTTATACTCTTTTACAACATTGATTTTTAATGGTCTCTCACATAAGTGTGCTTTAATTTATTAGCAAATCTTCTGTTGTCCACAGGTCCCATTCCAGGAGGATTTTCATGCAGAAGGTAAATGGACACCAGCTAGAGACTAGAGACACTGAGAACAAGGGCCCCCTGATACGATGTTTGGCTGTCTCCTGAGTGGGAGGGCAAGTGTGCTTTTGTGGTCAAGTATGGGATATTTGGGTTCTGTCATGTGAGGTTTCTTTGAAACTGTGCATTTCCACTCATGAAACAAACGGTGCCATAGTATGCCCAGCACCAAAGTATGTAAGTGTCTTATTGAAACCTTCTTGAGGTATGTGGTGTCTCACAACGTAAATACTTCAAAGTGATGCTAGAGCATTATTATAAAGTGGACTTTTGATGACATATGATCTGACGAAGCATTTATTTGTGTGAAACACCTTTCAAAAATGACACAAACTGAATAATACTTAGTACTTTATGTATTAGATAAGGTTTTTTTCATACTATTTAGGTTACAAAAAGGTCATATAATTTGAAGTCCTCACTTGTAAAGGGCAGCAAGAAGTGTTATGTATTAACCATTGGAGGGTCCCTCACTATTTAGACTGTACCAAGACCCAAAGTCTTAACTTTGAGAAAATAGGGGAATGTGGGCAGTTTTGTTCTTTAGTCCATTGGTTTGCTTTGAAGATGCCTGAACTCCACTGACCCTGGGCTGGGCTGCCTACAGTGAACTTACTTCACTGCAGCTCTCAAAAGTTATGCTCATGGTATACAGCCTCCCGTGGGGCCATTATGTTTTCTCCCTTCCTAGATGCCTCTGCTTCAGGGATGCCAAATGTGAGTAGAGTGATAATATTAGCCACGATCAAAACTGGAAAGCCCAGCTACCCCAGTGGATCCAGAATACTCCATCTTTTCTTCAACTTGGACAGTTCATCCTCAGAGGCTTGTTGGATCTCTGTCATCCAATCAAAGTGGTGAAGAAGGTGGGGGGGGGCGGTGTTCCTTCAAGCTGGCTGGAAACATGCACATGGTGTCATTTCAACAGTGAGCCAGAAAATATGACTCAAGACAAATGTCAGACTGCACTTCTGTAGAGAGAGAGCCTTTCAACTCTTCTTTTATTAAAACACCCCAGTCATCTGTCTTAAAAAAGATCGCCTTTACAGCACACGGAACTTTAAAGAGTAGAAGGCACAGGGACATGGCAGATTATGCTAACAGTAATTGAATAAATTGTATTTAAGGGAAATGCTAATTGCAGAGAACATCTGGCATTTTAAGAGGAAACATTTCTCTAAGATGAACCAACTTTTATCCTTTATAACGTTTATTGTGGAGAAGGAAAAATATTTTCATAGCCCTTTAAATTTCCTTAAGCAGCAACTGCTGTTCTTTAGCATATTTGGGACAGCTTCAGGGATGAGGGCCCTGGGAAAATTGGTGAGCTTTCATGTTTCCCTAAGGAAAGAAATAGATTTGCATAGCCTGCTCCAAAAGCAGACGTGTAGAGGCGATTTCTGGTTGCTCTGCTGTGGACAGTTGATTCGGTTCCTATGACAATTCCTGTCTGTGTCCCAGCACTGAAGTAACCCCATCTTCTCAAGTTGACTTGAATGGATATTGCTGACAGTAGTAATAGCAACAGGAATAATGTCCCAATTTTGTTTGCTGTGTGACTGAACCTGGCTGTTGTCATGTATCTCTAAAGTCCCAGGTCAAATATTACTCTTTCCTGTAGCATTTTCTGTCTTCCCAAACAAAACTGACCCTCTTTGGGTTTCCCAAAACTCTTGTCTTATACCTCCATGCCTTGACTCAATAGACCTGTTTTCTCTCTGAAACTAAGCTTTTTGAGAGCAGA
Source organism: Lipotes vexillifer (assembly GCF_000442215.2). Classification (NCBI taxonomy): domain Eukaryota; kingdom Metazoa; phylum Chordata; class Mammalia; order Artiodactyla; family Lipotidae; genus Lipotes; species Lipotes vexillifer. Next base: position 871,467 of record NW_006786541.1, read on the forward strand.
AACTAAGACTCATCTCTGATTTTGCAGTAGCTGGTGGCAGGTTGTGAACTAAATTGTTGATGTGACATCTGTCTTGGGGGGTTTTCACCCAAGTTTCTCGAGGACTACCCTTTACCTCGTGCTTTGTCCCTGAAATGCCTGTGACCATCTGCTCCTAGATTCTTCACTCTTGGGCAAGGCTTCTCAGGCTTCCTCTGGAGACATGAGAAATAGCAAACACTTGCTAGCTTATACCTTTCAAGATCTGGAGATCTGGTGCTATCTGAAACTTCTTGGAGTTTCATATTTCCCCTGAAAAATCCATCTACATTTTATGTTTTGTGTGTTCCATTACATGTGAAAAGTTTTCTCATAAAACTTATAGAAAATGTACATAATTCCATCATTCCGGAGAGAGTAGTTTGAGAAGCATGGTGCTAAATAGTAACTGATTACAGTGTACTGTGAGCACTTTCCTAGTAAGGCATCAGATGGCACTCTGTGAGGAGGAATTTCTGAAACCTGGAATCAAGGGGGATTTGGAGAGCAGTACCCAGGCAGCAATCACCTTATTAGTTGTATCTTATTCTAATAAAAAGTTGCAACTGACAGGGACTTTGGAATTAGTTCTGAGCCCAAGATTCACTCTTTTGTTAATTGCTGATGGAAAAAAATACCTCATAGACAGCTGAGAAAGTGAAATGATAATTGAGATGTATTTAGTGTTCTCTGAAAGTTCTATAAACATTACCTAATATTATAAGAGTTTACCCAGGTTTAGATTGATTTGTATGAATTTTAAACTAGTTTGTGCTTTTCCACATAAACATCTCAACTTGGGGTAACCATTGACTGCATCTTAATTTTGGACACTGACCAGTATTAAAAATCAAGAAATAAATTAACCAAAGACAAAACTATACATGTCATTAAGAGTAAACCATTCCTTGGACTTGAGGACATGGGGAGTGGGAAGGGTAAGCTGGGACGAAGTGAGAGAGTGGCATGGACATGTATACACTGCCAAATGTAAAATAGCTAGCTAATGGGAAGCAGCCGCATAGCACAGGGAGATCAGCTCGGTGCTTTGTGACCACCTAGAGGGGTGGGATAGGGAGGGGGGGGGGGAGACGCAAGAGGGAGGAGATATGGGATATATGTATATGTATAGCTGATTCACTTTGTTATAAAGCAGAAACTAACACACCATTGTAAAGCAATTATAATCTAATAAAGATGTTAAAAACAAAAATAAGAGTAAACCACTCTTCCTTCAAGGTGATTTCCCAAGTCATTGATCTATATCCTTGGGAATGGGTCAGAATCCTTCCATCAGATGCTCAGTTCAGCTCAAGTCAACATCTGGTGTGTAGGTGCAGTGGGCAGTTCCCATGCAGCACCCCATGACAGGCATCAGGGCTCTTCCCAGGGGAAGATGTTAATGGCTGTCTGCAACAACATGGTGTTTCCTTAACTTTCCCTGAGATGTAATTTCTTCAATTACATAGATTGACATACACACAATTAAGTGGTTGAATTTTTTTTTTTTTTTGCGGTACGCGGGCCTCTCACTGTTGTGGCCTCTCCCGTTGCGGAGCACAGGCTCCGGACGCGCAGGCTCAGCGCCCATGCCATGCGGGCCCAGCCGCTCCGCGGCATGTGGGATCAGCAGGCGGACTCTCAGGGCCTCTCACTGTTGTGGCCTCTCCCGTTGCGGAGCACAGGCTCCGGACGCGCAGGCTCAGCGCCCATGGCTCACGGGCCCAGCCGCTCCGCGGCATGTGGGATCAGCAGGCGGACTCTCAACCACTGCGCCACCAGGGAAGCCCAATAATTTACCATTTTTAACTCACTGTGTTAGTTTGCTAGGGCTGCCATAACAAGGAACTACAGATCCGGGGGCTTAAATAACAGAAATTTATTTTTGCACGGATCTAGGACTCCAAATCCAGGTTTTGGCAGGGTTGACTTCTTCTAAGGGACTCTCTCTCCTTGGCTTGTAGATGGCCGCCTGCTTCATATTGTCTTCCCTCCACGCATGTCTGTTCTAATCTAATCTCTTCTTATAAGTATGCCGCAATGAAGATCCTGCGTGCCACAACTAAACATGGCCCAGACGAATAAATAATCAATATTTTAAAAAAGAATATATATAAAGAATATATATATATATATACGTATATCTGAATCACTTTGCTGTACTCCTGAAACTAACACAACATTGTAAAACAACTATTTTTCAATTGAAAAAACAATACTATTCCCAGCCTTCCCACTACAGCTTCTGCAGTTTCTTCCACACCTTGTTCTTCTCATCCTGGGGGCATAGCTATTGGTATGTGTCAATTTGTGACCTCACTCAGGGTTCTTTACTTAGCTAAGTGCACTTCTTTTCCATCTTCACCGTGTCAGGCTCTAGCTGACAATAAATTCCCTGAGTCTTTATTATGTAAATCACCTCAAGTCCTGTTTTGGATCAAGGTATGGTATAAATAAAGAGAATCAATACACTTCCTGAGAGGACAAAGATTCTGTCTACAAACAGTACAGCACTACTATGCATAACCAGTAATTTCCTGCTTACGACAATTGCATGCTTTAATCATTTAGGTGCTGGTATAATCAATAAGGTGTACAGTTTCAATTCAAGGCCTTGCGCCAAGGGTCTCTTTTTCTTTTATCTAACCACCTAGAGAGGAGACGGAGTCAGGAGAAATAGCTTTGAGGCAGGCACTGTGGGGAAGTGTTTATAAGCACACAGAATAATGAGCCAGATGGATATGGGTTTGAGTCCCAGCTCTGCTCTCTCTGGATGGGGGACTTTGGACAAGTTGTTTATTCTCTGAGCTTCACTTTCTACATCTCTACCTTCTTTAGGGAGTTGTTTAGAGATTAAATAAGACCCCAGTATATAGTGAGGGATCAGTAAACATTATTAATGGTGTAGTTTCTTTAAAATAACAGTCTCAGAGCTTGAATACAAACGAGATGATAGTGAACCTTTTGTGGTCATAAGGTACAAAATAATGAAACAACTGGTATGATCAGAGTTTCCACTGAGGGGGTTGTTTTTCGCTTTTTCCTATTGTGATTTAAGAATCAGGAGGGACACCAGGCCTCTGACGGCGGTTACAGCCTGCAGCTATGGGTTTAGATGAATGAATGACTGGAGTATATCCCTGCGTAAGTAAGTTAAGTTCCCTGTATCTTATTTCTCTTCTGTAGAATATTGATCCATGGAAAACTAATAGTTTTGGAAAACTCTCTGCATAGAGATTGCATTTATAGCCATGCTTACGGTCTTCTGTGAACATGGATGTGGTGGTAGCACAGTTTCTCAAATCCCATGTCCTGCTTCCAGTGGATTTACTCACTGCTGAAATGTTTGTGTGTTCATGTCACGAAGGCCCTTTTCACTGAGGTCTCGTTGGAAGTGGCCTGGCACATGAGCAGGATATAATGCCAGTTGCTCTGCTTCAGAGAAGACCATTGGCCCACGGATTTGCAGACCGGCCTGCAGAAGCAATAGGAAAGGATCCAGTCTGAGACCCCCTGGGGACTCCTCCACTTGCAGGTGTGGCTGCAGCGGGTCTGGTTGCTGCTCCCCGGCTGCGTAGGGATTCATGCTTGCCGTATCAGAAAGCACACAATAGAGGGCAGCAGTGATCAACTTAAAAAGAAATTATTACTTATTAATCCATGGAAAACACTCACTCTCCTTACCTTTAAATATTTGGAAATGATGGTACTTATTCCAAAGCAGAGATAATGGAAAATACTTAGCACACTGAGTTGCTTTAAGAATTAACATTCTGGGTGTCAAGTGCAATACAAACCATGCACACATGCCCTGACACACAGTGAACTCAGTGAATGATATTGAACTGAGTGGATGGACGGAGGGAGGAAGGCAGGAAAGAGAGAAGGAAGGAAGAAATTAGCAAAAAGCTAGGACTTACAATACATGGGCTGTGACTCATAATTTGAATGACCTTAGACAACTCTCTTAACCTGAGCCTCAGTTTCTTATATTGTAAACAGAAGCAACGTCCACTGCACTGGTTTGTTGTGAGAAAGCCATTGAATAAAGCAGTTAGACAGATATGTGGTTAAAAGCGCATGACAGAAGACCTGGGTTGTAGATCAGGCTGAATTCAACACAGTATAATTCATCAAATATTTACTGAGCAATTATTATTTGCCTGGCACTGTATCTCCAGGTGCTGAAACTGGAGAAGTTGAATAAGACAACCAGGCTTGTCCCTTAGAGAGGTCTGCTCTGGGATGGAGGCCCAGGTTCTGCATCACAGCACTTCTATTTATTTTACATGTATTCATAGTAGGTCCACCAGACTCCTCTCCAGTTGCGTTACTGCAGTCCTTGCCCTCAAGAAACTCACAGTCTAGTAGGGGAGACAAACCTGTAAACCCAAAATTCCAGAGCAGCCTGCTAAATGCAGCAATGGTGGTCCATAGAATGTGTATGAAGTGGCTGAGAACTGTAGTGGGGGAGTTGAGTAAATGTTCTGAAGGGGATGATGTCTAGCTGAACTAAAAAAGCGGAGTTCCTACAGAGAAAAAAAGCAGAGGAAGGCATTTCAGATAGCAGGAAGCATCACGTACAAGGCCAAATAGACAGGAAATTGCTAGTTCCAGTTTCTGCCATTTACTAGCTCTATTGAACTTTTATGGAATTTCCTCAAGTCCCACTGGACTTCAGTATTCTCGGCTTGGAAAATGAAGGTTGGGGGCGGGGGTGGGGAGAGAGGCCATCTGGGTTTTCTGTGAAGTGCTTTCTAGCTGGATACCTCCATGCTGGAGCAGAGAGAAAGGGGTGGCTTTGTAAATACCAAGTGTCATTTTTAGGGCGTGAGCTGGAAACCCCACCTTTTGTGACCATCAGGATGATAGGCAGAGCCTGTAGTCATTCAGAATTCTTTGCATACATTAATTCACCCACTCCACCAATATATATGGCACTGACTGAGCCAGGCCCTATACTATTAAGAAGGCCACTGTCTAGCCGAGGGGGACAGACGCATAAATAAGTACACGAGTACCAATGGGAACTATATGTGTCTACACACTGCAGGTTCGTGGGGGCAGTAAAACAGAAGACGCTAGTGCGTGTAGGTCACCTCCGGGGGGCCGGGGGGCGGGCAGGATTTAGCTCCCAGCAAAAGGGAAATTCTTGTTTCCGTATCCAGCTGCACCTTCTCCAAGAAACCTCCAACATTTTCAGCCGCTGATTCTCCCTTGGCAGGCCGACGAGGCAGCCTCCCGCCACCGGCAACCTTTCACGGGCGGTTCCCTGCACGCACAGCGGATGCAGGTCCCAGGGCTGAGCAGAGGGTGCCGGCTCTCGCCACAGTTTCGCTCCCACGAGAGCCCCGGCGACAGGGCCCGGCGCTGCCGAGAAGGGGCGGCCGGGAGGGCGGGCCGTCCAGAGACTCCAAGGGTTGGGCTCCGGGCCAGCTGGGCGGGGCTCAGCCTCCGATATAAGTGAGGAGCGCCCGTTTCGCGGCCACAGTGCTGAAGCTGGCGCGCCTGCCCGGGCCGTAAGGCGACGGGCACTGAACTTGCAACTCAGGAACCAGAGGGACTGAAGAAGAGGCAAAGGTCTGATTTCTTCTTCTTCGTTTATTTAGTAACAATGAATGGAAGGCGGATGGGTTTGTGGGCGCGCGAGAGCTCGGCCCGGACTGGCAGGGGGTCGTAGGAGCATTGGCACTCCCTGAGGGCTCCGGGGAGGGTCCAGGCACTCCCGAGAGGCCCCGGGCGTCCAAACTTAGTAGCTTCTCTCCCTCGCAGGAGCGTTTCTTCCCCCCACTCCCAGCCGCAGCCTCGGAGGATGCGGCTCCTCGGGAAACTCCGCGCCTCGGCCGCGGGCCGCGCGGCTCTGGAGCCTGCCTTCTCCAACGTGCTCACCCCGGACCGCATCCCCGAGTTCTGCATCCCGCCGCGGCTGCCCGCGCCCTGCGCGCCAGTGTCCTCGCCCCAGGCCGCCGCCCTGCCCCGGCAGTGCGCTGCAGAGCCGGACCTTTGGCCTCGAGGAGCCTACGACGGCGCGGGCCGCACGGACTGGGACCCACGCTCGCAGGCCGCGCTCTCACTGCCGCACCTGCCCCGTGCGCGCACCGCCTACGGCTTCTGCGCGTTACTCGAGAGCCCGCACACCCGCCGCAAGGAGTCGCTCTTCCTCGGGGGCTCGGGCACCGCCCCGCTCCTGCCCGCGCCCCGCGCCCGGGCCCGCACCTTCGGCGGCGGCGGCGGCGGCGGAGACGCCCCTCTCGCGCCCCTGGGGAGAGTCCCTGCTGCGACTACCGCGGCCCCCGGCGGCCCCCGCCCGCCCCCGGTTGCGCTCGCCCCACGGCCCCACGGCCGCCGCCTCCTGCGCGCTCCCGAGGGGCTGCTGCGCCGCGCACTGCGGGCCGGGAGGAGCCGAGGCCTGGCCCGCGCCCGCTCCGTCTCCAGCGGGGACAGGGATGACGACGACGACGACGGGCGCCGCCCCGGCTCCTGGTCCCTGGCCCGGGCCCCCGCCACGTCCACTCCGCCGCCCCGCGACCCTCGGCCCGAGCGCCTGGAGGCCGAGGGCACCGTGACTCTGGACCGCGCCGGCGGCGCCCTGCGCCTGGCGGCCGAGTACAGTCGGGGCAGCGGGCGCCTCCGCGTCCGGCTGCTCCGCGCCGAGGGCCCGGCCGGAGGGGCCGCCGAGCCCCGCGCCCCCGTCGGCTGCCGCGTCAGCTTCGTCCTGCAGTCGCCGGGCCAGACGCGCCGGCCGCGGGGCGCCGTGGTCCGGCGGAGCCGCCGGGCGGTCTTGGAGCAGGACTTGTGCTTGGACGGGCGCTCGGAGGACGAGGTGCGCCGCCTGGCCGTGCGCGTCAAGGCCGAGAACCGGGGCCGCGGGCTGGAGCGGGGCCGCCTGCTGGGCCAGGGCGAGCTGCTGCTGGGCCCCCTCCTGCTCCTCTGAGGGAGCGCCCTGCCCCTGGGGCCTCTCGGACACCGCCAGGCCCTTTCTACCAAATAAATGTTATTTATTCATTTTTCTAATCATGTTCTCGCTTTGTTGCCGTTTTAGTTCTTAGGAATCTGCTTTTGTCATCGTTGATTGGTAGGGAAGGATAAAATAATGACGCCCTCCTCTATTCAAAACAATCCTTTTTTCCACACCATTTTTTACATGAAAGGGTTGTCTTGTGTCTGAAAGAGAGTAGACGTACACCCCATCTGCGTCGTTTTCCCATTGCTGATTTATATCAATGCCAAACGGCTTATGGATTTTAAAAAATGGCATTCCTTCAGAATCATGCCCAACGCTAAGATGCGTATAGACAGCTTTCCATATTTGATGTGTGGATTCATATCCTCATTTGCGTACACGCATATCAGGGTGGGAACCTTCCTGTAACACGGATACCTTGATGGGAAAAGAATTCCTTTCCCATGAAGAAAGAACAAGGTTCTTTTGAAAGTGAAGTCTTCAAAAATTGCGGAGGAAAAAGAAAACAAAGGAAGTGAAGGATCTTCCAATGGATTGTACGTGGGGAGTATATTCCTGGCCTCTCCCTCTACCTTCTCCAGAAGGAGCCCTGGGAAATCTTGCTATTTCAGAAAGGAAATCATTCCTATCTCTGTAAAGAAGGTGATATTTTTTGTGGCTTTATTTCTACCCAGCTATGTATATGTACATAGTAATTAATGACTTTGCAATAGGATTTCCCAGATGAGTTGAAACGTAAACTGTCAGTTTTTTGAACTCGGTGTTATGAGAGAGTGTTTCTTAATCCAACTTATTTTCATTTGTTGATTCAACAAATAGACCTGAGTCCACTGGAAACTGATTATACCCAAGGGGGTATGCCCTTTATTAGAGGCATCTATGATGTGGTGGAGAGCACAAGGAGGGTGGGGGGAGATATAGATTCCAACCTTTTATCTGCCACTTGTCACTTGTCGGAACCATGGCAAATCAGTTCATCTCCCTGAACCTCATTTCGTACATCAGTGAAAAGGGGGGTATTAATACCCACCTCACCCGGTTTTGTGAAGATATGCCTTAATACCCAAATAACCCTTAAATACATGTGAAATACGCTAGCATCCCTGAAAAGGCTTGAACTGGGCTAGTGAGCAGGTGCTCAGTAATGTTCCAGAAAATGAACTCCTTCACTTAGTCTCCTTCCTTTCCAGTTGTTTCTCCCTGGTCTTGGAGGCTAACAGAATGGATGGCTGCCTGAGACTGAGGACTTCCGGTGGCCCAGAGTGGGATTACAGACCCTCCAGGATCCCTGTGGCGAATTTCCCCAGAAGCAGTAGTTTGCACTCATGCTACTTCAAAAATCCCTTGAGCATTGTTATTACCAGAATGAAGTTCTGGGTACACATTTGGTTAGAGTAAATACATAAAAATCCTGGATTTTAAACATAATTTCAAAGTGGACAAATTAACCCTTAGAAATCATCTAATCAGACGACTTCTGAAACTGAGAAAATACCACAGAAGTGACTCGTCCGAAGCCACATATCTAGTTACTGGCTGGGCTCAGACAAGAACGAGGTTGTCCTGACTTCTCCAGAGGACTGACCTACCCTTTGCTTTTTCATTCAACAATTAGTTGTTGAGTTCTTCCATTGTGACAAGCACAGTACTAAGGCCTGGGGATAAAGCTATGAATAAGGCAGACAACATTCCTGTTCCCCCCAGGACTTAACCTTTGTGAGGGTAGCCAAACAATAGCCAGGTTTTGTTATTACAGATTGAGGTGACTATAATGAAGACAATAAACTAAGGAAGGTGCTAGAGATTCTGTGGGCTAGGGACGTGGCCGGTAGGATGTTCTCAGAGACAGAGTGGTCAGGAAAGGTCTCTCTAAGACCCGAGGAAGGAATCATCCACACCAGGAACTTAATCTATCCGAATAACCACTTAATGTGTCCCTATGACCTATCGATGCATCCAAACCAGAATTCTTTTTTTTTTTTTTTTTTTTTGATGTTGCCCCTCCCGCCGTGGAGCACAGGCTCCGGACGCGCAGGCTCAGCGGCCATGGCTCACGGGCCCAGCCGCTTCGCGGCACGCGGGATCTTCCCAAACCGGGTCACGAACCCGTGTCCCCTGCATCGGCAGGCGGACTCTCAACCACCGCGCCACCAGGGAAGCCCCAAACCAGAATTCTTGATTTTCCCCTCCCAAATCCCTTCCTCCCCTAGGCTTCCGTATTTCAGTAAATGGCACCATCATTCTTTCTTTCACTCAAACAAAAAACCTGCAGTCATCTTTAACTTTTCTCTCTCACACTCCACTTTCCTCAGATGTAAATGTTACCTCCTTATCACATCCTCCCCTGGCCATCGTATTTTTAAAAAGCATCATTGTCACTGGCACTGCTTTATTCTTCTCCCTATCGCTTATCACTACTGGACATTATATTATACACTTATTGTTGTTTTTGGTTTATTTTCTCTTCCACTAGAATATATGCTTTATAAAGGCAGGGATTTGTTTATTTATTCATTGCTCTATTTCCAGTGCCTAGCACAGAGTCTGGCATATAGTAGATACTCGATAAGTATCGGAAGAGATGGGG